>NC_089831.1:23142123-23489623 GCF_035046505.1 Tiliqua scincoides
ACCAACTTTCCAGCACTGACTTAGCCACAATGCAGCCCCCAAGGTAAGATAACAAGCATGTCCTTACCTTGAGGAGGCCCCCTGATGGAAATATTTATGGATTAGTTCTCTGAGTCACTGCTAAACAGGACACAAGTTTTTTTAAAAGCTTAGAGAGGCTTTTATTTACAGCTATTTACAGATTCAGGAAGGCTGGATACAGGTTGGATACAGAAGTTCCACGCCTTCGGTGGTTCCTTTGTTTTTCAGAGAACCACACCCAGAACTTCTCAGTTATAAGGTGGGTGCAACAAACAGCTACTCATGTGACATTGCCATGTGGTTCTGTATGTCATTTCCCTTTCCTCATTTGGCATACTATGACACTTTAGTACAAGGTTCCAGCCCTAACTGGAAGTCTTTTACCCATCTAAGGTAAAGTTTATGTCTCACAACTTTGATTACACAAGACCCTGCAGGTCAACTTGACATAATGGCTATCCTGTTTTTAACAGAAACACTAGTCGTGTTTTCCCCCTCTAATGTTCCTCATCTGAGAGAGGTTAACCCTTTAAATCTCCATTGACTGCCCCCTTGACTGCCTCCCCACTGCAGGATGCAGTGCACGCCACGTTGGCACAGCTATGTCAGAGCTGGAAAGTTGGTTAGGACTGCACACTTAATCTTTAAGATCCTGAATGGTTTGTCCTCAGGACTACCTGTCCCCATAAGAGTTGCCTAGCAGGTAAGATCATTAGAGTCCCTTCTTCAGGTGTCTCCATGCACCTGAAGAAAGAACCCCAAATTGTAGATCTCCCTCCCAAGGAAGATTTACACCTGCTACCATCCTTACCATCTTTCCAGGACCAGGAAAAATCCAGGAAAGGGGGGAGGGCTGTATGGTTAGAGAAGGACCCAAGTCTGTGATCTGCTTTGATTTCCAAGCTGGAATGTTTGAATTCCAAGACATGCAAAATAACAGCATGAGGCTGCTGTAACAGCATGAGGATGCTGTAACCTTTGGCTGAGCGCGGCTTAGGTTTGAAGCCTAAATTGATGAGATCACTTCCAGGGTAATGAAAACACTTCCAGTGCATCCCAAAAGATTGTCATTCTAAAAAGTGGGTCCCAGTGCTAAAAGGTTTGAGAACCCCTCTTTTAACCTTTATGTTGTGATCTGCCTTTATTTAATCAGGTGGGATATAAATGCCTAAAATAAATATGAAATAAATGCTTATTGGTGAGGATTCATTTATATATGCAAGCCACAGCTTGATGCTGAGATCAAGAGCTGTGTGGATGAATAATTGGCCAATGCCTTTCAATGGGGATGGGCGGGGGAGAGGAGATTTTACTCTATCCCAAAACTGTTCTAAAAAGCAAACACTTCCCAGGCACATCTTTATCGGGAGATGACTGCGTTTCTTTGCAGCAGTTTCAAATTTGCTATCTGTCTGTTTTGCTCAGGAAGGGGAGATTAGTGGGGAGTGACACCTCGGTGACAGATTCACCATGCCAATTTGGCCAGGCACGGATAGCCATGTGACGGCTAAAATATCTCCCAACGCCTTGAAGAGAGAAGCTTTAATATCGTTTTAACACACACACACACACTCTCTCTCTCTCTCTCCACCATACAGGTAAGAGCTATTACCAGAACCATGACAAGTTATTAAGCAGAGAAAGACCCAATGTGAAAACTCAGTTTATTCCTTCCTCCTTATGCTTTGAAGGATGGAAAGAGGTGCCAAAAAGAGTTTACTTCGTTACAGCCCTCTTCTTTCAGGAAACTCAGAGCAGCTTATCTGGGGCTCCATGGCAGACATCCATACAGGTACTGACCAGGACGCTTGAACAATAAACTGGCCAACTCATGCATGTAGCACTCTTGACGGTCCTAGGCTTGTCCTATAAACCTTGTTTATATGAGTTTTCATCAATGCTTCCTCCCCAGAGAGTCCTATCATTGTACATTTATTATTTACATTTTATAAATACTAATCTCAACCCACAGGGTTAGGTAAAATCTCCTTTCTCCATTTCAGCATCTTTGGGGGGTGGGGACTGAAAGCACCACCAGTAGCAGAGTGGTCCTTTTGGTGGTCAGCAGCTAACTACCACTACTCTTCCCCCAGAATTCTCTCTCCTTCAACCCAAGGCATTCTTGGCATCACCTGGCAGGACAAAGTTCCAAACAACACAGTCCTGGAACGTGCTGGAATCCCTAGCATGTATGCACTGCTGAAACAGAGACGCCTGCATTGGCTTGGTCATGTCATGAGAATGGATGATGGGCGGATCCCAAAGGATCTCCTCTATGGAGAACTCGTGCAAGGAAAGCGCCCTACAGGTAGACCACAGCTGCGATACAAGGACATCTGCAAGAGGGATCTGAAGGCCTTAGGAGTGGACTTCAACAAGTGGGAAACCCTGGCCTCTGAGCGGCCCGCTTGGAGGCAGGCTGTGCAGCATGGCCTTTCCCAGTTTGAAGAGACACTTGGCCAACAGTCTGAGGCTAAGAGGCAAAGAAGGAAGGCCCATAGCCAGGGAGACAGACCAGGGACAGACTGCACTTGCTCCCAGTGTGGAAGGGATTGTCACTCCCGAATTGGCCTTTTCAGCCACACTAGACGCTGTTCCAGAACCACCTTTCAGAGTGCAATACCAGAGTCTTTCGAGACTGAAGGTTGCCAACTAATAACAACCCAAGGCAGGTCCCATTGGTGTCATGATCCTCACTCTGAGGAGTAACCAAGCCAATGAGACAAGCACTTTACCTTGACACCGACTCTGAACAGGTGCCCTTATGGACAGCACCTACAAACCTGTAGAACCAGTCCACTTGACATTGGAGCGCAAGAGATTGGACCCACAGCAGGATATATCTTACTTTTAATAAATTGCACTCATTAGTATTCTACTTTGACTCATACTTTTACTGGTGGGTGCAAGGGCAGACAACTAAAGCAAGCAAAGGCTAATTCTTCACCTATATCAATGGTTCCCAAAGCCCCCCTTAAAGGGGAAGGAATAAATGCTTCCCTGGCTGGTCAGTTGAAACCCACCAGTTTGGGAAGTACTGATCTATATGGCTTAGTTATAAGTTTGCCTGTCTTTTTCACTGTATGGCTGCTGCTAGAGATAGGGGAAACACTTCAATGGTAAGGCCACACCTGGAGTATTGTGTCCAGTTCTGGTTGCCGCAGCTCAGAAAAGACATAGTGGAAATGGAAAAGGTGCAAAAGAGAGCGACTAAGATGATTACGGGGCTGGGGCACTTTCCTTATGGGGAAAGGCTACAGCGTTTGGGCCTCTTCAGTCTAGAAAATAGACGCCTGAGGGGGGACATGATTGAGACATACAAAATTATGCATGGGAAGGATAAAGTGGTTAGAGAGATGCTCTTTACACTCTCACATAACACCAGAACCAGGGGACATCCACTCAAATTGAGTGTTGGGAGAGTTAGGACAGACAAAAGAAAATATTTCTTTACTCAGCGTGTGGTCGGTCTGTGGAACTCCTTGCCGCAGGATGTGGTGACGGTATCTGGCCTGGGCGCCTTTAAAAGGGGATTGGACAAGTTTCTGGAGGAAAAATACATTATGGGTTACCAGCCATGATGTGCCAGGTCACGTGGGAGAGTCCAAGCCACAGGACGTTTGAATTTGGAGCTCTGGTAACAGTACTCTGTTTTAAATTTTCCTTGCCAAATTAGAGAGTTTTTTGTTTTATTTTTGATTACTAATGAACTAAGGAACTTCTTCCCAGCACTTTTTTTTGCTTTATTGACTTCAAATGTGCAAGTTGTTATGCTTCATCCTTGAGATTGTTTCCGTCAGTTGGAAGTTATCTGGCCGCCATTTTTTTGTGCAGAGCTCAACTGTTTGTATAACTGCGGTTAATTAATCTCTCCAAATGAGGCGTAAAAGAGCTTTGTCTCCGTCAAGTCCCAACCTTGAGCCATCATTACCTTCTTTGAAACAAACTAAATTAGAGAAGTTTATGTCCTACATTCCTATCTCTAAAGAACTTCCTTTGAGCCAGCCGCCTCTGCAAGAGTTTTTCCAGCCTGTGTCTCCCCTTTCGAAAGAACAACCTTTGCTGGAAACTTTAGAAACTCAGCAGCCAGCTCAGTCTGAGGGGAGTGCACAAATGATTGATGGAAAGCCTTGCGAATTATTCAAGAAGCTTAAGAAATATTCCCAATTGACGGCCCAGACGGTATCTTCTATATTTTCTCTTCTATATTTTCTCAGACTTCCCATATATCGAGCCTCTTAAAGGAGCAACACCAAATGATTTCCCAGTTATCAAACGTTTTTGTTAATAATCTTCATCAATCTGCATTGGAGACGAGACACTCTGCTTTATCCTTAACATCTCATCCAAATTCGCCTCTGCAATTCCGATGGAACATTCAAGCCAACTTGTCTATCAAGCTTCTGCTGCTGTGCTATCTTTCGATCAACTGGCACCCAGGAGGCACCCAGTCTGGTCAACAATCTATTTGGCCAGAAGACATCTAGCCACCCTGCTGAACATTCCTGTTTTTAAGGTTGATTTATGGAATCTTGTTCATTTATCTTTGTTTCGTCGCCCTCTTCGTCTCCTCCTGGAATTTCGTTCTTCATATATTCCGAGACTTTTATTTGCTTCCACTAGATCTCTTCAGGAAGTAGGTATATCTGCTCATCGTTATTTTCGTGATTCCACCATAACTAAACTGGTTCCATTTAAAACTTCTCTTCAGGGAGGAAACATGGACGTTCCTGCGTCAGTACAGTCTCCCTGCTCGCCAAAGAACTGTTCCTTTTCTATTCCTCTTTTGGATTGTTCTTTGTCTGCTTCCAAAGTATTTACCCTTCCTTGCCCTTTGGAGGCTGCTAAACCAGAAATTGTATGTTCAAAAAAAAAAAAAAATTGTTGTCCATTTCTTCTGTAGGGTCGAATGATCCTTGCTCCAGTCAGCCTCCTTTAATACCTATTATGTCGAATTTAGAAATCCCTTCTGATGTTATGGTTTTAAATGATGTTTTATCTCCTCCAGCTGTTTCCCCTAATCCTAATCCTATACCCCTTCCACATACATCCCTTTTTCCTACCTGTATTATTAAGAAAACTTCTTTAACTGATTCTTTTCGTTTAATTGATGCAACTTCCCAATATCCCCCACCTCTAAATTTCGATTTTACTGGATCTAGTCTGTTAAATAATACTGTGAGTAACAATTTTACATCTGGACTTCCTTTAGATATCCAGAACACCTCCCCTATTCCAACCATAAACCAGCTAGATGTTTCTTATGATCCTCAAGCTTCTCCTAAAAGTTATATAGTTCTTTCTTCTATTTGTTGACTAACTGATTGTTGTTGTTCTTCTTTGCATAATGTTATGACTATTACTTTAGTCTCCTGGAACATTTCGGGGTGGTCCAGAAAAGCTTCAGATAAAGATTTCATCTGTTATCTGAAAACTTTTGATATAATTTTATTTCAAGAGACATGGTCTCTGTCTTCTCCGACCATCCCTGGTTATGTTCCCTATCACTTACCTGCTTTCAAAACCAACATCTTGGGATGTCCACGTGTTGGACTCTGCTGTTTTGTAAAGTTATCATTACCTTTTTCCCTTTCTCATATTCCAACTCAATCTGTGTATTTTCAAATTTTTCTTTTACAAATTAATCTTTTTAAGATTTTGTTGTTCAATGTGTATATCCCCCCTGCTGCTATTACTCCTTCTAATCTATGGGAATCTCTTGAAAAACTTATAGAAGATAATTTAAAAGCTTTTCCTTCTGCTCTGTTGATAATAATAGGAGACCTTAATACTAGAATAGGCCCCAGTAATACTGCGCTCGCTCAACACATGAATTGGTTATCGGATGACCAAATCCCCCCTTGGTTTCATTTTCCAAGGGTTTCCAAAGATTTATCTTTTAATAGTTATGCTGCTTCCTTTATTGATCTATGTGCTTCTGCTAATGTAGTTACATTAAATGGTTCTAGAGGTAATGATTCCTCAGGAGAGTTTACCCATTTTTCAGTGAGAGGCCCGAGCGTTATTGATTATGCCCTTGTTTCCCCTGATCTCTTACCTTTTCTTTCTGACTTCTCAGTGGGCCATCGTTCTGAGGGAGATCCTCGTCCACTTATATTAACATTTTCTTTTCCCTATGATGTCCCTTATTCTTCTTCACTTTCTGTTAACACCAGTCGTTCTTATAAATGGTCTTCTATTTCACAACAAGCTTTTTCTCAGTGGACTCGTCTCCCGGAGACTACTGTTCTTATTAGTAATCTTTTTTCCCTTTCTTCCCCATCCTCAGCTATAAGAGATTATAATGCTTTAATTGATTCTCTAGTTAATTTTCTTAGTTCCTCTAGTCCCTCTCAGTCATCCAGAGCTCCTTCTAACCATAATTCTTGGTTTGATGCTGACTGTTGGCAATTAAAGAAACAAATACGTTCCCTTTTTTTTTAATTCGCTCCCATCCAATCTCATCATTTTTAAGAGATTACTTTTATTTGCGCAGATCATGCTATGATTTATTTGATGAGAAAAGACATCAGTACGCCCTGCGTAAGTGGGATCAATTATATTCTGCAATTATTTCTCATAACCATAAGGCCTTCTGGTCTTTAGTCTCCAGATCAACCCGCTCAATCTCAAATTTGTTTCCATCTATTTCTGCAGCTACTTGGGTTGATTTTTTTTCAAAAAAATTTTCATCTCTGACTCCAATTTATTCCTCTAATAATGTTCCTCAGGATCTTTTGGAATGGCCTCCAGTTTCCCCCGATGAAATACATGAGTTAATTCTTTCTTTAAAACCTGGTAAAGCTCCTGGGCCCGATAACATTTTGAATGAGACTTTGACTAATAATCCCAAATGGTGGGCTGAACCACTTGCATCTTTTTTACTTTGGTTAATTCCACCGGTCGTTTTCCCGATGCCTGGTTGTCATCCATCCTTATTCCAGTTTATAAAAAAGGTGATCCTTCATTACCTTCAAATTTTCGCCCAATAAGTTTATTATCTAATATTGGGAAATTGTATTCAAAGTACATTTTAACAAAACTCTCTTCCTGGGCAACCTCTAAAAACCTCCCTGGAAAGGAACAGCTTGGTTTTCGGGCAGGAGCTTCTACCCTTGACCATATTTTTACATTGACTCATTTAGCTGAGAAGTATTTCATTTATAATAAAGCTAATCTTTTTGTTGCCTTTGTTGATCTCCAAGGTGCTTTTGATTCCGTGAACCGAGACCTTTTATGGTCCAAACTACTCAAATGGGGAATAGATCTGCGCTCATTATTTTTGTTACGCCAATTACATTCCCAGAATTTTTGTCAGGTTCGAATTCCAAATTCTAATACTCTCTCTGACAGATTCCCTATTCACAATGGTGTTCACCAGGGTTGTATTCTTGCTCCTTTATTATTTAATTTATTTTTATCCAATTTACCTTCTTTTCTTTCTTCTTCTTCTATTCATTCTACTCCAGTTTTAAATGGGGTCCCTGTCTTTACTCTTTTATATGCAGATGATGCAGTACTATTATCCTTAACTAAATCGGGACTTCGCTGCATCTTGGCTACATTTCAGGAGTACTGCAAACTAAATGAGCTAACAATTAATTCGAACAAAACTCAAATTATGGTGTTTTCCCGTTCTTGGTCCCCTATAACATGGACGATAGGTCCAAACATATATAAACAAGTCCAGTCGTATAAATATTTAGGTCTTATTTTTCATTACAAACTTTCTTGGTCTCTTCATAAGAAAGCTATCATTTCGTCTCTTTCCCCTCAACTTAAAGCAATATTAAAAAATTTTTACAATGAAGGTAATCAATATGTTCCAGCTGCTATCCAGATCTTTCAGTCCAAAATTCTTTCCCATTTGTTTTATGGTGTTCCAATTTGGATTAAAGCAATTAACAAGGATATTGACCAGATTGCAACATCTTTTTTCTGCAGAATTCTAGGAATCCCAAATTTAATTCGGGTATCCACAATTATCCTAGAATTAGGTATTCATTTACCATCAACTACAGCCTGGTTACTCACCTTTAAATATTGGCTTAAATTGTTTTTAAATTCTCATTCAGGTTCTTTTTTATATGATTTGTTAAGCGATTCTTATTCTTCTCCTTGGTTTCGGTTGATAGAAAATAAACTTGTTTCTCTTGATCTCTCTTTAGAATCCTTGGCAGATTTGAGTCTTACAAGAGCATATTCATTGATAAAAGACAAGCTTTTAGCATTTGAATTTAATTATTAATCTTAACCCTATTTGTTCCCCTCTTTCTTTTGGCTTGGCCCCATCCTTTAATCATGTATCAAATTATTTTTATACATTAATCAACCCGTTACATAGGCGAGACTTTATGTTAGCTCGTTTTAACATCTTCCCCTCGGCAGTTCATTCTGGCCGTTTTTTTAACATTCCACGGGAGAAAAGGCTCTGTCTCTTTTGTCATGAGTCACCTGATTTTTTGTTTCATATACTCTTTTTTTGTCCAGTTCATCTTGACATTCGTAATCATTATTTAAATTCTTGGATTTCTCCTGACCTAACCCCTTCTGATATTACCCTCTCTAGGTTCATGAGTGATGTTTGTGACTCTTTAACCGCAGCTGTTGCTGGTTATTTATCTGAGATTCTTAAAATAACGTTGTCAGAATTTAAATAATTCTGGTATCTTGTTTTTAAGTTGTTGGGTCGGTATGCAAGTTGTTGCGACAATTGTAAAGTATGTCTTAATTGTGTTGTGTTGATATGCCAATAAAGGTTTCAGACAGACAGACAGATAGAGCCATGATGTGTATGTGCAACCTCCTCATTTTAGAAATGGGCTATGTATTAGAATGCCAGGTGCAAGGGAGGGCACCAGGATGAGGTCTCTTGTTATCTGGTGTGCTCCCTGGGGCATTTGGTGGGCCGCTGTGAGATACAGAAAGCTGGACTAGATGAGCCTATGGCCTGATCCAGTGGGGCTGTTCTTATGTTCTTTTATTTTACTTTTTGGGAGTGGGGGGTGATAAATTGGTCTATTATATTATGTACATTAAACCACATAAAGCATAAGTTTTTGATGTTTTTAGGGCTGCATTTTTACCTGGTTTGAGCATTTTTAAAAAGGGTTTTATTCTGTTGTGTTTTGCATACTTTTTTATTAATAGAATTATTTTGGTTAAACATCCTCTTATTAGGATGTTTAACCAAAATAGTTCCATTAAAAATAGTAGTAGTTGGCAACCTTCAGTCTCGAAAGACTATGGTATCACGCTCTGAAAGGTGGTTCTGGAACAGCGTCTAGTGTGGCTGAAAAGGCCGATTCGGGAGTGACAATCCCTTCCACACCGGGAGCAAGTGCAGTCTGTCCCTGGTCTGACTCCCTGGCTATGGGCCTTCCTTCTTTGCCTCTTTGCCTCAGACTGTTGGCCAAGTGTCTCTTCAAACTGGGAAAGGCCATGCTGCACAGCCTGCCTCCAAGCGGGCCGCTCAGAGGCCAGGGTTTCCCACTTGTTGAGGTCCACTCCTAAGGCCTTCAGATCCCTCTTGCAGATGTCCTTGTATCGCAGCTGTGGTCTACCTGTAGGGCGCTTTCCTTGCACGAGTTCTCCATAGAGGAGATCCTTTGGGATCCGCCCATCATCCATTCTCACGACATGACCAAGCCAACGCAGGCGTCTCTGTTTCAGCAGTGAATACATGCTACGGATTCCAGCACGTTCCAGGACTGTGTTGTTTGGAACTTTGTCCTGCCAGGTGATGCCGAGAATACGTCGGAGGCAGCGCATGTGGAAAGCCTTCAGTTTCCTCTCCTGTTGTGAGTGAAGAGTCCATGACTCGCTGCAGTACAGAAGTATACTCAGGACGCAAGGTTTGTTTGTTTGTGCTTAGTTGAGTGGTTCTCAAACTTTATAGAAGCTCTAGAGGCTAATGCCTGATTTATAAATGCTAAGGGATGTGGCTATAATGGTGATGGGATAGCTGTGCTCCCCCCGCCCCCCACAAGTCACAGCTCGCTTAATCCTTGATGCATACTGCAAAACTGAAAGGGCAAGATTAGGCAAGCTACCAAAAATTGAGTCATGACTCATTGGTCGTGACCAATCAGACCAGACAGTGACCAACGTGACCAGACCCACAGTTTGAAAACTGCTGAGTTATAACCCAATCCTATGCATGTCTACTCAGAAGTAAGTCCCATTAGAGTCAATGGGGCTTACTCCCAGGAAAGTGTGGATTGGATTGGGCTGTGACTCAGTTAATCTGTGGTTTGTATCTGTTTCCCAATCTTTAGTGTATATTTATTGGGTATTTATAATTGCTTGGGTTTTTTTAGGTCCCCCCCCCCCCAAAAAAAAAGAGTCTTTGCCAATATGTTGTGCTTTCAAATATATCCCATAATAACTTGTGGCTGGATTTTTCCTGCATCTGTATGGAAGTATTATTATTTTTTGCTATCTTCTTTCCTGCAGCTAGCCCACATCAGTCCTCTGTTGTACCCATTTATATGTGAACTTGAAAGTATTCAAAGTGACTTACATTCAAAGGGATAAAAACACAGCAAAATAAACTGCAATATAAAAAATCAATATAAATGTTATAAAATAGGAAGATAAAACCACAGCAGTAGCTACAAAACAAACTACCCATCAGAAACCAGGAAAAGCCCATCAGGCAGAGTGTACCTCTCAGCAGAAACAATATATTTATCCATTATAGAAATTTCTATCTCATCCTTTTGCACCCACAAAAGCCACCAAAGCGTCTTACAATAAAAGAGTTTAAAACACAGGCAATTTAAAGCAGAAACAGTTTATAACGATTTAAAAGAGCATGGCATAAAGACACAACCAGGATAAAAGCTACAAGTAGTACCAGCAAATTATATGGGGGTGAATTGGCAGATATCCCTGGGTTATGAATTTCATAGCGCAACTTCCAAAGTAAGAAAGACCATGATCCTTCTCTCCCATATGCTCTGAAAATAGCTCAACTGTCCCTGTTTATCAGGAATAATCCTGTACTTTCTGTCTCTGTTCAATCACCGTTCCCATGTCATTTCTATTTTTGACATTTGCGGATTCCTTCGTCCAAAAATTCTGTTAGCTGCAGTTGTTCAAGGTTGAGCTCCCCCTGTCTCTCCCCACAGTCCCTAAGAGTTATATTTTTGAGGACAACTCATCTCTGGTGCACATGCAGATACAATCGCATTGACAGCAAAATTTCAAAAAAAAAGAAGAGTGTATTTCAAAAGCTGCAGCACAAAAGAGGTTTGGTGTTCGATACGTTCAGAGCCCAGCTTCTAAGATGGCTCTAGGGCAGTGGTTCCCAAACTTTTTAGCATGGGGACCCACTTTTAAAAATTATGCTCTGTTGGGACCAACCTAGCTTTACAAGACATAAAAAAAGTTTCACTTTATGAGCCACTCAAGCCCCTGCTTTCATCCTTTGCACTATGGTGAGGGGGGACTGCTTTCCGGAGTGCTTATGGAGCTGCACACATTCATTGAATTGGGACTATTCTGATGGCCTTGTGTTCCCCTTCAGCTGGCCTTCAATAAGAACCAAGGCCCACTTGCCTGTTTGCAAGTAAATGTGCATCTGTGGCTCAGTTTAATTTTCCATGGGGTTGAATAAATTTTCCTTGTCAGCTTGAAGGGGGAGGCTTCCTTCTCGAGAGTTTGTTGGGAGCTATGTTCATCAGATTGGAACCATTGTGGTGGTTTTGTGTTCCCCTTGGCTTACCCTTCAAATTGGACTGAGGTCCATTTCCCTACTTCCAAGTAAATGCACACGTGCTGCTCCATTTCGTTTTCCATAAGGTTTAATACATTTTCCTTGTCAGCTATCAGCTTGTCAGTTTCCCAACCCATTGGTGGGTCCTGACCCACTGGGGAACCATTGCTCTAGGGCAGGGGTGCCCAAACGCCGGCCCTGGGGCCACTTGTGGCCCTCGAGGCCTCTCAATGCAGCCCTCAGGGAGCCCCCAGTCTCCAATGAACCTCTGGCCCTCCGGAGATTTGTTGGAGCCCACACTGGCCCAACGCAACTGCTCTCAGCATGAGGGCGACTGTTTGACCTCTTGCGTGAGCTATGGGATGAGGGCTCCCTCCACTGCTTGTTGTTTCATGTCTGCAATGCAGTAGCGGCAGCAAAGGAAAGGCCAGCCTTGCTTTGTGCAAGGCCTTTTATAGGCCTTTAGCTATTGCAAGACCTTCATTCATTCATATAAGTTCATCTTTAATATATTCATTTATGTAAATTTATTCAAATTTTAAATGTAAATTAATTCTTTTTTTCCCTGGCCCCCGACACAGTGTCAGAGAGATGATGTGGCCCTCCTGCCAAAAACTTTGGACACCCCTGCTCTAGGGGTAGAGAACTGGTCCTGACCCAGTTTGGGAACCACTGCTCAAGGGGCAGAGCCTAGTGCAAAAGTTGCCTACTTATAGAAAAAAACAAACCTGGCAGGGTTGGTTTTCTTTCCTCCTGCTCATATCTCAACTCCTACCGTATCAAATGCCTTCAGATCATGCCCTGGGCAGATATGGACCAGTCCCTTAATTGCAAGCACATATAATTAGGCTTGAAGAGAAGTTACTTCTTGTTGGGAAATTCCAAATCCTGGCTTTTGGCTTGGGCTTCAGCACAAGCTACAATACACAGCCACAGCCACCTGGGAGAGATTCTTTTTCTCTGGAAGCCGATGTCACCATGCAAACAAGCATTCAAGTCCCAATCTGGGACCTTGTTTGCATTTTGTTTGCACGGTTCCTGGTGCAGAGAGATTAAGAAATTAGCTTTCTTTTGCAATATTAAACACTTGTCCCTTTGATAAGGAAAGCAACTCCGGTGCAAACAAAAGTCTTCCTTGTTAAGGCTTGGAAGAGGCCAAAGCCAGAAAAGCAGCTCAGCACAAATTTCTCACTCACAGGACATCCACATTTTACTACACTGGGTGCTCGAAAGAGCTGGTGCTGCCACATGGCCACTTGGGGTGCTGGGCCAGCCCCTCCAACAACCCCCTCTTGCCAAGTTTTGCCACTATGGTTGCTCAGATCTTCACGATCCTCTTTTAGATGAGCTCTCAACTGTTATGATTTCCTTGTGGTTTTAGATGATCATTCACATTCTATTTTGAATTGTTTCGCCGTGAATTCTTCCGACGTGATTCTGTTCCCTTTCCACTTGAATTCCACCTGAATTCATCCATGATTATATTGTGTGAGGTTTTTTTTTAAAAAAAAATAAAAACATGATCAGACTGGATCTTACCTTTGGGATTGCAAGTGGAGGGGTGGGTAGTTCCCCACCACCACCACCACCACCAGGGAGCAGATCTGTGCCAAGAGGGGATAATTAGTTTGAATCTACTAGCTTAAACTCTGCCACATAAAGTCCTGCAGTAAATCAACAATCATTGTTCAATGTCTTCATGAAATCAACATTCCTAATTAAACAAACTCACCAACAGGTACATTTCTGAGTTGTTCACTCTTCATTATAAGCACACAACTCAAGCCTGAAAGAAGTAACCAACCAATACACCATTATCATGACTACAACTAGGTTAGTACACCTGAGCAGACACCAGCTTCTCCTAGTTCAGCATCACACCAGATTCTCCAGGAAGTGCCCAAGTGAGGAATAAACAACCCTCTCCTGTTTGCCCCTTCACCACCAAGTATACTGCTAGCAAGTATGCTGGCACCAAGGCAGCATTCACCAACCGAGCTTCATATTTAAGCGGGGATTTCCCCATTCCTCATTCAATACACCTTATTGGCTTCCATAACAAAGTCAGACTTCAAAAATCTGAAAAAATAATGTTTAAAGTAGTCAGAGAATATTTGGGAAATATTAAACATTAATATTTGCTAGGTAAATTCCTAAGATTTGGCAACCAATCTTATTTAAGTCATTTTGTTTTTATGCCACCATTTCTCCAAGGAGCTCAGGATGGAGTACTGGCTCTCCCCCCTCCTCCCAGTAGCTTCACAAAACTTCAAGAGGAGAGACTGCCCAAGGTTACCCAGCCACTGTCATGGCCAAAGAAGATTTGAATTCTGGATTCAAGTCTGAGAGTGTAACCAAAATAATGCATTGGTTCTCTGTGGAACTACAGATTCCAAATTCCAGCAGCATTCTAACTTCTGCTCTACCCTCTACAAACCAGGAAGATACAACAGTGACTGCAATGCGCTCTACGTGGGGCTGCCTTTGAAGACGGTCCGGAAATTACAACTAGTACAGAACGCGGCTGCTCGTGTGGTTGCTGGGGCACGTCGGTTTGACTCTGTGGAGCCGTTGCTCCGGCGGCTACACTGGCTGCCGGTTCTGTTCCGGGCCCAATTCAAGGTGCTAGTTGTGACTTTTAAAGCCCTTTACGGCTCAGGTCCGGGGTATTTGAGGGACCGCCTCCTTCCCTACAATCCTGCCCATGCTCTTAGATCATCTGGGGGGGCCCTTTTGACTGTGCCGCCACTAAGAGATGTGAGAGGGGCGGCGGCCAGGAAGAGGGCCTTCTCGGTGGTGGCCCCCGAACTGTGGAATACCCTCCCCTTAGAACTGAGAACTGCTCCCTCGTTGCTAACGTTTCGGCGTGGACTGAAGACCTCTTTATTTCAAAAAGCTTTTAATTGTTGACAGGCTGGCTGGCGTTCTTGCTTTTTATATGAAAATCCACGGGGTTTGTTTGTTTTTAGATTTTTTAATTATTGTAAATTGTTTTTTAATGTTGTATTTTTAAGGTGTTTGTAAGCCGCCTTGTGTGCCCGTTGGGCAAAAAGGCGGGGTACAAATTAATAAAATAATAATAATAATAATAATGCCCCACTTTCACCTTCAGCTCACTGGAGCAAGACACGTTGTGCCAACTCCCAATCTTTTCACTGCGACTCAGCACGGGGGGGCACTATTCTGAGATGCTAACAGCTTTGCTCAATTGGATCTGCCTGTGCCCGCCTAGCCCAGCCCACATTAATCTAGCCTACATTCAACTACAGAAAAATAAAAAAGAACTGGCACGGGTGATTGCTTGACTGGCTGTTTGCCCAAAGCCCTCCACACAAACCCACATGGGTCCTTGCTGTTCTTCTCAACATCAACACATGGAAGCCCTCGCGCACACCTTGCTGCTTTGAGAGATGGTGTCGCATGACCTGCTCTCAAGGTTAATTGGCCCTCAATATCTCCAGAGCCACTTTTTCCTTTTAATGGCCAATTTGCTCTTGTTAGTTGCATGTCGCTTGCATCCAGTGTCCCAGTAGCAAACCTTAAAGCATGTAATGGAGGTGGAAACAGACCTGGAAAGGCATCACCTACCTGGTGAGCACCTGGTGTTCTTGCACCAGGTGGGATTAATCACTTGCCTCCTCAACAAGGGCAAGGTAAGGTCAGCTATTCTAGGATTCAAGTGGAGAAGGACAGAGAAGCAATGGGGGCTCCCATTGTTATGACTGTGGCTAAATCAGCATCCAACATTTCACCCTCTAAACTTCTCTCTGTGATTCAGAACATTTTTTTTTGTAGAGTTACAGCCAATCTTATGCGTTGGCTCGGTCATGTCGTGAGAATGGATGATGGCTGGATCCCAAAGGATCTCCTCTATGGAGAACTCGTGCAAGGAAAGCGCCCTACAGGTAGACCACAGCTGCGATACAAGGACATCTGCAAGAGGGATCTGAAGGCCTTAGGAGTGGACCTCAACAGGTGGGAAACCCTGGCCTCTGAGCGGCCCGCTTGGAGGCAGGCTGTGCAGCATGGCCTTTCCCAGTTTGAAGAGACACTTGGCCAACAGTCTGAGGCAAAGAGGCAAAGAAGGAAGGTCCATAGCCAGGGAGACAGACCAGGGACAGACTGCACTTGCTCCCAGCGTGGAAGGGATTGTCACTCCCGAATTGGCCTTTTCAGCCACACTAGATGCTGTTCCAGAACCACCATTCAGAGCGCGATACCAGAGTCTTTCGAGACTGAAGGTTGCCAACGACCAATGCATGTTTACTCAGAAGTTATCACTGAACAAAATGGGACTCCCTTCTCATTTTATTCTTACAACCACCTTGTGAATTTGGCTAGGCTGCCTGGCCCAGGGTCACCCACTGAACTTTTCTGGATGACTGAGAATTTGAACCTACCGTAAGTCCCTCTTCTCCTCATCTAACGTTCTAACCACTGCCTCTCGCTGGCTCTAAACTATGTGAACTGCTGTTTGCAACTAGGGTGCCCTGAACTGTTGTCAGCAACAAGAAAAGTCACTCAATGAAATGAAAGAAATGGTGACTTTCACAGTTGCACCAACTGCAGAGAAGATGCATGACATGACTGTATGAATCTGCCCAGCGATTACATGGGGAACATGTATAGTGCCAACCTAGCCAGCGCACAGAGGGATGCAAAGTATCCGCTGAGCAGCACAATGGATAAGCAAGGAGCAACAGGTATGAATGTACAGCAGATAGATCCACCCATCCATTAGCCTTGGAGGGGGTGGCTTCCTCAGAGGTAGAAAAGCAGGATATAAATCTTTAGGTAATTAAAGTAAATATGCTATAAAATGTTAGCTAGTGGCTCAACCATTTTCATACATTGAGGAGTGTGTGTGTCTTAAAATAGTGGCCTACCTTATAGTTCCTTCTAGCAAACCTCAGGACATGGAGTCAGAAAGCATCAGATTTTGCCACTGGACCCCATGAAAGGAGAACTGCCTGAGGTAGCCCTTACTCCCTACATCTTGCCCCAACCTCTCATTGCTCCCTTGCAACCTCACTCTTCCCTGGGCTGGTGGGTCTTTGACTGGGGGGGGGGGGGACATGCTCCAGCCAGGATTCATTGGGATGCTCTCCCTCTTGCTGACAAGCTGCACTTGAATGCTGCTCTTCCCACGGACAACCTGGGCCAGCCTACGCGGTGCTGAGTCTGGGAAGTCTGACTCCCAAGAGTATACACATGGCAAAGTGACGAATGCAGGATTTTGCCCCAGCTCCACATTTACACATGCAATGTTGGAACCTCTGATAGAGCTCCAAGCAAAAACCTCATGTGTATGCCTGAAAATTCTTTTCCAACAAGACCCAACAGAATCTGTATCTGCTTATTTTATACCTAATTGGCTGGGACTTGGATATGCCTTCCTGACCTGTTCCTGATAAACCTGTGACCTCCTAATGGAGAAACAGCAGCCAGCATCTCAGCCATGCTCGTACGCTTGTCAAGCAGGTTTCCCGCATTGGCGATTTACGAGAAAGTCCCACTTTCCAAGCAGCGGCACGATGCTGAAAGAAAATATTTGCTTCCCAGGGTGGATGCGCGCAGAAAGCAAAAAGCTGGACAGAGATACAGAGGCAGAGAAACCAGGAGCTGCGGTCTTTGTGACTCAGAGCAGGCACACAAGTCGGCCACACCGTGACAGGGTGTCGCAGGGGACGAAAACAGACAGTGTGAAGGGCATTCAGGGATGGAGAGGAGAAGAGGGAGAAAGAAATGGAGAGCAAGAATCTGCCTGTTGAATCCATGCTCAGAAAACTCTCTGATGATACACCAAGGCTGACTGCTGGTTTCTAGTTTAGTGACGCTGAGAAATACACCTGTTTCAAGTTCTGTGTATACATTAAGGGTGGAGAAGCACAGAGAAGGGCCTACGTATGGAACCAATTTCTTTAATCAGGCTTCTGACCTAGTAATTTTTTAGAATTGCAACATATTTGCCTCCCGCCCCATTACTTAGAACAGTGATTTTCAACCTTTTTTGTCTCACGGCACACTGACAAGGTACTAAAATTGTCAAGGTGCACCATCAGTTTTTTGACAAGGCACACTGGACTGTCGGTGGGGAGCTAACAACCCCATTGGCCCTATTAACAAATAACCCTCCCCCAAACTCTTGCGGCACACCTGCAGACCACTCACGGCACACCAGTGTGCCATGGCACAGTGGCTGAAAATGGTTGACTTAGAAAAAGGGTTGAGCCTATGGTTCTTCAGTGAAGTTTTCAGCTGAATTGGGGTGGGTGGATTGGGGGGGATGAAACCAGTTTTCTTTTCCTTGCCAGTTTAAAAGTTTCCCAGTTTAAAAATGAAGATATTCCTCCCTCTGTGTGTGTGTGTGCCCTCAACCCGCAACTCACCTCCTGCATATGGGGTAGTAAAATTGAACGTCTTGACGGAAGGAAGCCACCGTTTGTTATGAGATGATGATGAAAATTCAGAGAGAGTACTTGTTCACACAGGGCACTAAAGGCAAAACCCTGAAGCCAGATTCTCTTTTGCTCACAGGAGGCAGAGACTTTTTCACAACATGCTCAAAAGGACGAGCCTTTAAGCAACATTTCTCTCTCTCTCTCTCTCTCTCTTGGCAGGAAGGCAGAGTCCTGGCTTGAACAATACCTGACAAGCCAGAATTTTCACCTTCCAGTTCTCCAGTGTGTCTTTCAGAACCTAAGATATTCTTTGCACTGATCCCTCTGACCTGCTCCTAACCTTCTGTAGTGCTTGAAACTGGCCAGTATCACAGCAAAAGGTGAGAGTGCTTAAGGCAAAACTAAGTCCGAGCTGAGAACAGAGAGGCTGTGGGTTTGTTTTTTTAAAAAAATATGGCAAAAGATAAGTTGTGCCTGTGAGAATCATTCCTGAGCATGAATTTCAGTGGTCAGCAGCTGCTAAAAAGCCTGAAACTTAAAGCTAAAGTGCAGCTCAGACAAGCAAGGCTGGGTGAACATCCTTCTGTGAAAACTTTGGGATCAAAGTTGGACGTACCCCTCTTGTCTTTCTCTGCCATCTGTTCAGAGTTGCTGCAGGAACAGCAGACCTCCTCCCAGGAGCCACCAGATGGATGCAGCCATTTTTTATTCCCATCTATGCACTCACCAAGGAATGCTGCATCAACAAGTACCACCATTCCAAGTTGGAGTGGGGGGGGGGGAATTCCCCTGCAGGGAAGATGCTGCCAACATGGGCCATTTTCCTTAGAATGCCCATGTGAAGTTTGCTATGCTTTATTTTTTAAGCATTTATTGAAAATTGATCAGTAGAAAAGCATAGCAACAGGTGGAGAATATGCTGAAGAGGGAGAATGGCTTCCATCAGCTGGTGAGCGCATGGAGACTAATATGGCTGCAGTCAGCAGTCAACTCTCCATTCTCCCCAGTGGATGAAATCTCTTCCCATTCATTCATCTGCAAACAGAGCCATGAAACGGGGCATTTTGACTAACACGTTAAGCTTCTGAGACAACAGGTGGCACGCAACTGTCTCGCAAGCCACCACATAAGGCAGGAGGCCTTTAAGCTTGATCTCCTGCTTGATTATTTATTGTCAAAAGCTTAAATCTCAGCCACCCAATGCAATAAAATTCTGAAGGTGGCTCACTAATTAAGATTAAAAAAAAATCAGGCACTATTAAGGCAACATAAAACTGATATATAAAATACAATGATAAACAGCAGAAGGCAGCATAAAACCAGCATAAAATATGAAACGCCACAATAAAATTTAAAAGCAGAAATTGAAAAAAAAAGAAAATCAATCACCTTCAGCTCAAAGAATGGGTGAATCAAGTTAGCTTTGCCAGGAAAAAGTTCTGGATCTGGAGTGAACCTCCTGGGAAAGCCAAATGGCTGGAAGGTAACCACCAAAGCTCCGAAGGAGGTCTCAGAACCCAGACAGAGTCATATGACCCTTTAGATACCCAGATCCCAAACCATAAAAGTGTTAAAGATCAATGGAAGCACTTTAAACTGTGCTTGAAAACACACAGAAATGTCAGTGAGAACTTTTTCTAAGGGTGATTCCCCCCCCCCCCCAATTCTACGTTCCCATTTGCAAGAACGCAACTTGGGGAATGGCATTTAAGGAGATTTTTCAAGGGGAAATTTGGGGTGGGATAAGGGTGACAAAAGCAATGTAGCACCTGCCTTTTCCTTTTAATTACTCAGACTCACCTAGAATGATGCTATGTTCCAAATCTGGCCTACAGCTCACTGGAAAATCCTAGCAGGAATTCCCCCCCCTCCCCCGACACAGATTGGTGAATTCAATTGATGCGACAACTGTCTCTAGTTATCTGGGCATTAGGATTATTCTAGCACCTGAGGGAGATCAGATCAGAGAAGCTCAACAATTTGTACAGACTTCTGGGTCTTCTCCTGTTTTTTCACATGGCATGTCTCACCCCGAAGCTTTCTAGATTTGACTCTTTCAGATGTAGTACACAATACGTGGGCATTGTTTCTTTATAAAGCAGCTCAGAGTGTGGGGTGGTGGAACTAGTATTTCTACAGCACTGATATCATACTTTTAAAAGGAAACTTAAGATGATGGAGGTAATCAGATAGGTGGAAAAGATACAATGGAGGGCAGTAAAAATGATTAAAAGAATTAGACAGTGTGATCTATCAGCAGAAGTTAAAGGGGTATGATGCATAGAGCTTTGGGGGGCAGTAAACGAAGGCAAAGTAAAGGAGGCAAAGTAAAGGAAGGCAAAGACGTAAACCATCACCCTCTGTAGGGCAAACAAGAGAGGGATGTCCCATAAAAGCTATCAGAGGATTATTTAAAGTGGTTAAAGATGGAATTAAAGAGGAGAAATGGACTGAATCATCTTAAAATGGGATACCCGATGATGCTGGATGTTAGAGAGCCAGAGTGGGATTTGAAAGAACACTTGTTAGCAAGGAACCTCTTCTGTTGTCAAAGCAAAACTGCGCTTTAATGTGAATTTGAATGGGAGAACAGCGAGCCAGGCACACAAGTTTGGAAAGTCAAAGAAGAAACAGAAAAGAGGTCAACAGAACTTGCTGGTGTGCCAATGAAAAAATGAACAACTCTCCGGTGTCCCAAGGGAGAAACAAAGTCAGCTCCCTAGTCACGAACCTCCCATTAATGCTACCCCTCTCCTTTAGTTCAGCTGCAACCTTTTCCTGGCTGGCCCTGTGACTGACATGTCTGGAGAGAACCACAAGAGCACACAAATGGATGAGGAACAGGAAAATGAGGAGAAGGTCAGCAAAGTGATGTTTTATGGAGGACAAAGGAGGTCGGGAGTTTGGAGCTCACGATTTTGAAGTCCTTGGGAAATCTAGTGAACCACGTTAAGGCAGCTGGCTCAAGGTGAGATGGAAACGTGCAAACAGCATGTGCCTCATATGTGCTCACCCCCCCCCCGTCCCTTATTCCAGTGGTTCCCCAACTTTGAGCTGTGGCTCTCTGGGGAGCCACAGGAACCAGCCAGGGGAACAGAATCCTCATGGAAAATCCTGCCACACTATACAAAGTATAGGATTGTAACCCTAAAGGGGAATTGCAGCCAATGGTCCGGCAGGTCAAGGGAGCCTCCAGTCAAAAAAATTTGAGAACCACTGCTTTGTTCACTCATGCTCTCACACTGTGATCCTTGGTACCAGGGTAGTGGGACAGTCCTGGCATGGCCTACAATATTTTTACAGCACTGCATTTTTGAACAGGGTTGTGTTCTCTAGCGGAAGGAAGTTTCACCTTGTGCCTGGAATGTGTCGCACTATGTCATTGTGGTGACATAATGAAACAGAGACTCCTGCGTTGGCTCGGTCATGTCGTGAGAATGGATGATGGCCGGATCCCAAAGGATCTCCTCTATGGAGAACTCGTGCAAGGAAAGCGCCCTACAGGTAGACCACAGCTGCGATACAAGGACATCTGCAAGAGGGATCTGAAGGCCTTAGGAGTGGACCTCAACAGGTGGGAAACCCTGGCCTCTGAGTGGCCCGCTTGGAGGCAGGCTGTGCAGCATGGCCTTTCCCAGTTTGAAGAGACACTTGGCCAACAGACTGAGGCAAAGAGGCAAAGAAGGAAGGCCCATAGCCAGGGAGACAGACCAGGGACAGACTGCACTTGCTCCCGGTGTGGAAGGGATTGTCACTCCCCAATTGGCCTTTTCAGCCACACTAGATGCTGTTCCAGAACCACCATTCAGAGCGCAATACCAGAGTCTTCCGAGACTGAAGGCTGCCAACAAATGTCATTGTGGTGCCATCTCTCCTGTAGATCCCTCCTCAAAGTAAAACAAAACAAAAACACCTCTTTTTTGGCAAAGCCCTTGGTACAAAATTCTATTGCACACAAATCGCAATAATGCATTAGGTAAGATGGTATGGATTAGAAGGACCACAGTTTTCCTGAGTAAACACATACCCTGCAGTGGGTCCTTGTACTTCTCATATTCCACCCCTATTTAATAGGGGCTCCTTCCTAAGAAGGGACAGCAAGCAACCATTTTTTGGGTGTTCCCATCCCCCTAACTGTACACACCATCTGCTGACAATCCCTGTTTATCTCTGTCAACCCCTGCTGGGGACTGTATTGGCATCCCCCAAATCAAGAAGCCTTTGAGCTTGACTCTGCAATCATTGCCCAAGAATGTCAGTGTACCTGAGCAAATGACTCTCTGGAGTTTGGCCCTGGAGCCCCTTTGAGAAGACCACTTACCCCAGAGAGCACACCAATCCCTACCCCACACAATATTTTACTGTACCCCAGAACATGCCAGGAATAAACACTGTCTTTTCCAGCACAGCTACCCTGCTGCTGTTCCTTCCGATACAATTTTTCCTTCCTTTGTCCAATCTCTCTTATTGTCTGGATCTCTTGTGAATGAGGTTAACTCCTTTGGTCTACTCCATACACAAAGGCCACAGGTCGTGGCAACTAGAACCAGCTCCACACTGGCCCTCCCCACCATCACCATGGAATCATAAGCATGGTTTTTGACAATTTACAGCAGCAGCAACAGATATAATATTTTGCCTGAACGGCAAACTTTGCACACTTCCCAGTGAGTTCTCAGCACACAAAGTTCCTCGTCGGATTTGAACAGTGCCGTTCTTGACTGACATCTCCAGGTCCCATTTAGCAACTGACGGATTGTTTGCTGCTGTTGTGCCTGGCTCCGTATTGTGCTGACTACCCAGCAATGTAATTTGTTTGCTGGAGATCAAGAATGCAGCTGCTCACCCCCGGGATTAACACTCTGACAAAATCATTAGGAACCTGATGGAGTATTGGAGTCCTCCTGCCTTTGATGCATTTCTCAGTCTAATGAATGCCAAGCCTTCTGGGCAGACTCTCACACCTCCATCTTTTTGCCAGGTTCCCAGCTGACTGCCCACGCACAGACATATTACCTGTGAGGCCCACCTCTCTCCTGGATACCCTGAAAGAACAAGCACAAGCTCCCTGACATTCAGCAATCTGCAAATGAAAAGGAAAGAAGCTGCATTCCAAATTCAACATTTTCTACCTTGGAGGAAGACTCTCCACCATGATTTGACATCTGTGGAACCCCTGAGTTACTGCCACTGTGCCTTGCAGAGGATTTTGGGAAAGGCTCTAGATGCAGTGGTTCTCAGACTGTGGGTCTGTGGCCCACCAGTGGCTCATGACCCAATTTTGGGTAGTTTGTGAAACTGACAAGTTAGATTAGGCAGTGTGCATCAAGGGGAGCACTGCTGCCCAATCACCATTATAGGCACAGAGGCTTGAGCGGCTGGTAAACGGAAACTTTTTTTAGGTGGGTCCCATGCTTAAAAGTTTGGGAATCATTGTTCTAGAGCAGCATATGCCAAGCCCCGGTCTACAGGCCAGATCCGGCGTTTGGAAAAAGCTGTCCCTGTGCAGAGCTGTCCATTTTGGGCTGCAGCCTCATTTTGTCATGCCCAATCTCCCCCAGCTTTGTGCCAGCCAGCCACTTCCATCTCCTGTTGCCCCACATACCTCTGTGCCCTGATTTCCCAGGGTGCATGGCGAGCTGACATGAGGTTGGGGAAAGACTGGACACTTTGACATGAGGCTGCGTGCAGAATAAGAAGCTCTGCACCGGGCGGGGATGACGTTTTTCAGTGGTCCGTGGTTTGGAGACCATTATTCTAGAGTGTTCTTTTCTTGAGTTCTTTAACTTGAGTCCAGCCAGGGTGCATGGGCGAAGCACATGAACCCTGGAAATGACAGACCTAGCAACATCCCACTAACAAAATTTTCAACAAGGCATCTGCAAAAGACAATAAGGACCCGATAAGGGACAGTGCCAGAGAACAGAAG
Source organism: Tiliqua scincoides (assembly GCF_035046505.1). Classification (NCBI taxonomy): domain Eukaryota; kingdom Metazoa; phylum Chordata; class Lepidosauria; order Squamata; family Scincidae; genus Tiliqua; species Tiliqua scincoides. Next base: position 23,166,194 of record NC_089831.1, read on the forward strand.
TAAATAGGGACATCTGGAGAACCTACACAGCTGATCAGGAATCCTTATTAAAATCCATTCCAATCAGGAAATGCCCTTCATCTTTCCAATTTCCCTCTTTCTCTTAGACTCTCTGCTCTCAAGTCTGTGTCTGGGTGGATGAGTCTATAAAAATTAAATGAGCAAGCAGGCCCACAGCTAAATGGCACTTAATCAGAGGAGATTGTATGCCCCCAGTGGGAAGTAAACAGCTATTAGGATGATGGGGGGAGGGGAAAAAGGTACAGGGTAGAAATAAGGAGCCACAAATAGAGGGCTAAATAAATGGAACTTGCCTCCAAGCCAAGCGCATCTGCTGAAGGTGTCATTTCCCTTGAGTGACAGGGAAAACATTTATTTGTCACTAGGCTCCGGCACAAAATTGGAAGCTAGTGGCGGTGATGATGATGGGGAAGTCGGAAGAGAAAAGGGAGGATTACGGTTCTGAGTTGAATGCAAGTCGCATCGCTGCCCCCACTTCCTCTTTTCCTGCCCCCTTGGAGGAATATCAAAAGGTGAGATCCTGGCCTTTCCAGATGTAACAAAATCCAGTCTGAAATGCCTGACCTTTAAATGGCTCGATTTTCACAGGCTCCGCACAATTACACACGACGCGAATGGAGGTCTCCATCACCGAACGCTTATTTCAAAATGGCACAAGGGAAATGGGGATTCTGAGGTCAGGGCACACTGGAAGCAGGGTGCACTGATATGATTTTTATCCCAAAAATTCATGGAAGAGGCTTGTAGCCCAAGCCTATACATGTTTACTCAGAAGTCCCATTGTAGTCAAAGGGCTGACTCCTAGGTAAGTGTGCAAAGGATTGCAGCCTTAGGGTTGCAATCTCCCCATTTTATGGCTGTGAATCCAGGGTGTAATTTCTTTACCCAGTCCATAACTGGTATGTGGAACTCCTTGCCACAGGACGTGCGGATGGCATTTGGCCTAGATGCCTTTAATAGAGGAATGGACAAATTTCTAGAAGAAAAGTCCATCACAGATTACAAGCTGTGATGGGTGTGTGCAACCTCCTGGTTTTAGAAATAGGCTGTCTTAGAATGCAAGATGCCAGGAAGTAGCAACAGAATGCAGGTCTCGATTCCCTCTGTGCTCCCTGAGGCATCTGTTGGGCCACTGTTAGAGACAGGAAGCTGGACTTTGGCCTGATCCAGCAGGGTTCTTCTTATATTTAACCTAGACTATATACTGTACTGCATTCCTGGTAAGTAAAGGGAAGGGGGGGGACAGAGTACACATGCCCTCCCCCTACATCCACTTCAAAGTGTTTTGGCACAAGAGGGAGTTGCATCAAAACACTATTGTATGCACATAGAATCATCATATATTACAATCCACCGACTATACTGCACATTAATTCCTACAAGGGGTACTTTGAGTTAGAAGGGGTTGAGGAGATGGCACAATCACTCCTCCCCAATCCCTCAGTTCTTCCATGCACATTTTTGCAGACCTTAACAATAGCTAGAGGTTCCATCTTCAGTGATATTAACCATGGTTAGTGTCAATCAGCATCACTCTCAAACCAGGATTGCTAACCCTCTTTAAGTCCAATTCATCATGACCCTCAGAAAGCATTAACCACGGTTAATATCAGAGCAGACAAAGCCATGGCGAAAGTGGGAGCGTGCATGGGAAGGGGAGAATCTGGGTAGTGGTGTCAGGGGGTGAAGCATGACCCACTTCTGACCCCTTAACCACAGTTCAATCTCAGGCAATGATGCATCTGCAGCAGCTGTACTTTTCCATACAATTGCGAGCAGCTCCGTCATCCACCCGCCCTATGGACTCCAAGTGGATGTGGAGTAACTGCTTGTACCATTGAGCAAATTAGAGGTAATATATTTATAATTTAATAAGACCTGTATTTACACAACAGCTGGTAATGACTCCATCCATTCTGTCAATTCCGTGCACTCAGTGAGCATAGAGCCAGCCAGCTTTTTCGTCTCCTGACTTCTGTTTTTATTGCCCTTTATAAAGTAAAACACTGCAGCCAAGGAACAAAACGTGCCTGCGATATTTCTCCCTTCACAGTTGGACGACAGACCCAACATCACTCAGGCAAGGGGGCGAGGCTACTTGCAAGCCACTACAAATATCCCAAATAGAGGAGCGCATCTCTGTATTTGCAAGTGGTTCCGAGGTTTTCAATGATCCAGTAGAGCGCATCCAATCTTGAGCAAACGCTGGGAGCTTTGCCCCTGTCCCCTCCATGCTGCCGAAGATGAAAAAGTAAACAACTGGCAGGATGGAGCTTTTAAGTTTGCTTTGCGCTGCCTGCCCTTTTGCCCACTGCATCTAAAAAGTGGTCTTCCATTTTGAGCAGGCTAAAGCACTGGCAGGAAGTTAGTTAATTACAGACCCAGGTGCTTAGTTATAAAGTTCAGCTTTAATGAGAATGGGCAATTACAAACTTGCCACTTTAATCCTCAAAACAAGTATCCCATCATTTCCTTGAGCCTTTGGATCTGCAAGGCTGGGCCAAAGTTGTCCCCACAGCCTCCAATTTGAGGACCGTTCCCAGACCTTAAAACTGAGATTGTGAAAATGTTCCAAGTGGGTGCATGTTCGGGGGGGGGGGGGGGAATCTCACTAGAGCTTACTGCAACTCAGATTGGCTTGCAGCCATGATTTTATTCTTCCCAGAATGCCACACTCATCTCCCTCTTTTGCCCCCAAACCTCTCAATTTAGGCTGAAGCTTAGACATAATAAATAATAATAATAAAACTTTATTTTTATCCCGCCCTTCTCCCTAACGGGACCCAGGGCGGCTAACAACATATTAAAAAACAGATTTTAAAAACATTAATACAAGCAGATAAAAACATTTAAAAACACACTACAGAGGCCATAAAAACAGTAGTCAGATTAAAAGAGTAAAAGAGCAGATCACCGAGGAATCAAGCCTGTAAAACTAAAAGATGTATAAAAAAGTTAAGAAGGCCAGAAATCCGAAGGCTTGTTTAAACAACAGTGTTTTTAGGCCTCGCCGAAAACTCTCAAGAGAGGGAGCCATTCTCAAGTCAAGGGGAAGGGAGTTCCATAATGTTGGTGCCACTACCGAGAAGGCCCTATTTCTTGCAGCTGCCCCCCGGACCTCCTTGGGTGGCGGCACTTGCAAAAAGGCCTTCTCTGATGACCTGAGAGGACGAGCCGGATTGTACGGGAGTAGGCGGTCTCTAAGATATCCTGGCCCAGAGCAGTATAGGGCTTTAAAGGTCAAAACCAGCACCTTGAATTGGGCCCAGAAACGAATGAGCAGCCAATACAGCCCCCGGAGAAGCGGGCTGACAGAGTCAAACTGCCTGGCTCCGGTGACCACATGGGCCGCCGCATTCTGTACTAATTGTAGTTTCCGAACCATCTTCAGGGGCAGCCCCACATAGAGCGCGTTACAGTAATCTAACCTCGATGTCACCGTGGCATGGATCACCGTGGCCAGGTCTGCACGATCCAAGTACGGTCGCAGCTGGCGCACCAGCCGAAGCTGAGCAAAGGCCCCCCTAGCCACAGCCGTCACCTGGGAATCTAGGAGCAGCTGCGAGTCCAGGAGGACCCCCAAGCTGCGAACCTGCTCCTTCAGAGGGAGTGCAACCCCATTCAGAGCAAGTCGATAATCCAGCACCTGCATCAAGGATTTCTGAACCAGGAGAGCCTCTATCTTGTCCGGATTTAATTTCAGCTTGTTAGCCCCCATCCAGATCCTCACTGCTTCCAGACAGCACTCCAGGCCCTCAACCGCCACCCTGGAGTCTGGAGGAAAGGAGAGATAGAGCTGGGTGTCATCAGCATATTGATGACACCTCACTCCAAACCCCCGGATGACCTCTCCCAGCGGTTTCATGTAGATGTTAAATAGCATGGGGGACAGAATTGAACCCTGCGGCACCCCGCACCTCAAGGGCCAGGGTGTCGAACAGGCATCCCCCAGCACCACCATCTGGGACCAATCCTCCAAGTAGGAGCGGAACCACCGCAAAACAGTGCCTCCAACTCCCAACTCGGCCAATCGGCCCAGAAGGATACCATGGTCGATGGTATCGAAAGCCGCTGAGAGGTCCAGCAGGACCAACAGGGACGCACTCCCCCTGTCCAGTCCCCGGCGTAGGTCATCCACCAAGGCGACCAAGGCAGTTTCTGTCCCAAAGCCCGGTCTGAAACCAGATTGAAAAGGATCCAGATAATCAGCTTCATCCAAGACCCTCTGGAGTTGGGCCGCCACCACCCGCTCAATTACCTTGCCCAGAAACGGGATGCTGGAGACTGGCCGATAGTTATTCAACACAGTGGAATCCAAGGAGGGCTTCTTCAGGAGGGGGCGAACCACCGCCCGCTTCAAGGCGAGCGGCAGCGTCCCTTCCATCAAAGAAGAGTTGACCACCCTCCCCGTCCACTCAGCCAGTCCCCCCTGGGCCGCTCTAATCAGCCAAGCTGGGCAAGGGTCAAACAGGCAGGCAGACGGCCTCACACTCCAAAGGAGTCTGTCCACATCCTCAGGCTGCACAAGCTGAAAAGAATCCCACAATACTGGACAAGCAGTTGCCAAGGGGACATCATCAGACATTGTCAATGTGGCATCCAAGTCGCGACGAATACGATCGATTTTATCTGCAAAGTGTTGGGCAAGCACATCACAGCAGCTGACCGTGTATTCCTCCTGGACTACCGAAGGGGCCTGATGAAGGAGGCCCCGCACCACACGGAACAGCTCTGCCGGACGACTATCAGCAGACGCAATGGTAGCAGAGAAGAACGATCTCTTCGCTGCTACCACCGCCACGGAGTAGGCTCTATAATGAGCTCTACTCCGTGTCCGATCGGATTCATCATGAGTTTTCTGCCACCGTCGCTCTAGACGCCTGCCCTGCCGCTTCATCATTCGCAGCTCCTCAGTAAACCAAGGAGCCGCTCCGAGTCTGCGGCGTGGCAGAGGTCGCTCCGGAGCAATCTCATCCACAGCCCTGGACATTTCCCCATTCCAGAGGTCGACCAGGGACACAGATGAGGCGCCAGTCTTGGCAGTGGGAAAATCCCCCAGGGCCCTCAGGAAGCCTTCAGGATCCATTAGCCTCCGGGGGCGGACCATAGAAAACGGTCCCCCGCCTCTGCGGAGGTAGGAAGTCGCAACAAGCCTAAACCCTACCAGGAAGTGATCTGTCCATGACAACGGAATGATGTTGATCTCCTCTACCTCCAGATCATTGCCCCCATAGACATTTGCAGAAATGCAGCCCAACCCCAGCTTCAACAGTCAATGAGCAAATCTGAGATGGAAGGGGTGATAAAAACAGAATTCTAATTAGGGTTCTCTTTTCCTCTGTGGCTACGTCATATAAACAAGGTAATTATTTCAGGAAGCTGGAACATGCATTTTACAACTCATTGTGCTCCAAAGTAACCAATAAGAGGCTGTAGACCCAGGCCCTGATTTATAATCAAGTCATAAGAACATAAGAACAGCCCCACTGGATCAGGTCATAGGCCCATCTAGTCCAGCTTCCTGTATCTCACAGCGGCCCACCAAATGCCCCAGGGAGCACACAAGAAAACAAGAGACCTGCATCCTGGTGCCCTCCCTTGCATCTGACATTCCAACATAACCCTTTTCTAAAATCAGGAGGTTGCACATAAACGTCATGGCTTGTAACCCGTAATGGACTTTTCCTCCAGAAACTTGTCCAATCCCCTTTTAAAGGTGCCCAGGCCAGAGGCCATCACCATATCCTGTGGGAAGGAGTTCCACAGACCAACGTCACGCTGAAGTCCAATGATTTCTCAATGAACGTGCTCCAAGATTATCTCTCTCTCTCCAGATTAACCAGAGTAACCAGATTATCTCTCTCTCTCTCTCATTCAAAGTAATTGAAACCAACACTTTTCCATTCACATAGACTGACCCAGTCCTTCAAGAATCATTATGAAGGAATTCACTCATTCATTTCTATCCTGTTTTTATCACTCAGAGGTTTTCAAAGTGGCTACTAAAGAAAAGCTCTCTTAAAAAAACCCTAAAACACAATGTAAAAATATTAAAAAGAAAAGAAAATTAAGATGCATATCAGTCAATATAACACTCAGCAGTTAAAACTATAGCTGGGACAAGAGCTCTCCAACTCTAAGTGCTGAGTCCTCCTCCCTGTTGGACGTCTCTCCCTAGGAAGGCTCAGGGCCCAATCCTATCCAACTTTCCAGCACTGGTGCAGCTGCGATACAGCCTCCCTTACCTAACAGAGGCCTCCATGACTGCCACCCCACCAAAGGATGCAGCACATGCCCCACTGGCACCACTGCACTGGCCCTGGAAAATCGGATAGGATTGGGCCCTCTGCTGGTTTCTTTTTGGTGCAAGTTGAAGATATTGACCAGGGCATTTAACACTGGAATTGGGTCTGCCCTGCTACATAATTGCTCTCTTGTTCTCTGAATTTATTGGCTTTTTGTTTGTTTTTAATCCTAAACAGGCCACTATGACAGTTAGAGGAACAGATACTTTTCCTGAATCAACAAACGAGTAAAACAAAATACCAGCTGGAAGCTGATATTTTTTTTCTATATGAGAATATAAGTTTTTTATCTTTTTGTGGGGGGAGGGGGTAGATGTTACATGCTTATGATCAATAGTCAATACGACTACCAGGAACCATACAGGGAAATCAATGACTCTCAGTCACATCATCAAGTAAGTTAGGGAGGTAGAAAAATCTCATAGATGTGGATTCATCTGGGGAGAAGCATCTATTTAGTTAACTACAAATGTCCAGCTGTCAGATGCAGTTTAAAAAAAAAAAAAGATATACTATTCAGTTGTGACAATTCTGGATTGGCCGCTATGGGTGGATTTAGCAAAGTGCAGATGACAGGTTAGAAGTCCCTGGCACTGCTATAAATTGACACCACTTACAGCAGACTAACCAAGGCACAAGAAAGTAAACCAGAAGCTTCGATGGCCCAGTGCGCCAAGATTCTCCAGGAGGAATGACTGGGGCAAGCAGATGCTGCTGAACTTCATGGAAACAAGACTGGGGTGAGGGCTGGAGGACGTGTACAAAATAGCAAGGGCTGGCGGCTTTAACTGGAAGTTGAATCCCCCAAAGATTTAGTTGGCAAAGAGAGGCAAGGGCTCGCATTTTAGCGTATGTGTACAACTGGGGCTCTGATGTAATAAGGAACAAAAAAGAAAATAATTAAGGGCCCAATCCTATCCAATATTCCAGCACCTGTGCAGCTGCACTGCAGCCCCAAGGTAAGGCAACAGATGTTCCCATACCTTAAGGAGGCCTCTGTGACTGCCTCCCCACCACAGGATGTAACACACACCCCATTGGCACAGCTGCACCAGCACTGGAAAATTGGATAGGATTGGGTCCTAAGAACTCTCTTCTCACAATGAATAATCACTCCTGTCTATCAGTATGCAAGACCTCTTTAAAAAGGCACATATACTTAACTGAAAATTTATTTAAACATTACACAGGCCAACACACACTTTGCTGCCTGAAAAGTTAGAACTATCCCTGAGAATATTTGGAGTGCTGATTCCAAAAAATGGCATCAGGTTTGCCCGATCACATCACGCTTTGGAGATACAGCATAGCCTCATGCTACACTATGATTTCCTCAAGAGGAAGCTGCTTGAACCATTCACTAATGAGGCTATGCCACACCTCTGAAACTAGACATGATAGGGCAAAACTGGTGCCATTTTTGCCAGCAGCACCCCAAATTCATATATTTAGGGGGGAGGGGGAAATGTTTTTCGGACCCACAATTTCACAGGCCTGTGTTATTTAATATTCTTCCTTTAATGCTGTGGTTCTCAAAGTGTGGGTTATGACTGCCCGGGGGGGGGGGGGAGTCACAAGCATCTTGCTCCTTATTTCTCAATGGATGTGCTGTAGGCTGGCATCTTGTTCCTCAATGCCAAATCTGAAGAAAATTGGAGGAAGTTTAGATTTTAAGAGCAAGTGAGTGGCACCAGGATGCAGCTCTCTTGTTGTCTTGTGTACTCCCTGAGGCATCTGGTGGGCCACTGTGAGATGCAGGAAGCTGGACTAGATGGGCCTTGGGCCCGATCCAGCAGGGGGTCTTCTTACATTCTTATCAGAAGTATTTACAGGGCGTTCAGTGGAAGAATGCTGATTTCCCTTCAGGGCTTCACTCTGCAGGCACTTGCATACCTGCAAACTCTCTGCAACCACCCAGCTGCACAACCTCACACTCAGACATGACTAAGAAGCCTGCAAAAGACATGCACATGGGAGGAGGGGAGTCTAACTGCACAATCATCATTCATTGCCTCTTTTAGGGCAGAAAAGAGAAAAAGACAGCACTGACAGCCTGCAGATGGTGGTTTGCATAACAAGTCTGCAAGGGAGCACAGAGGTGGGCAGGAGTGTGGCTGTATTGTGGTTGTGAAATCAAGTTTCTCCCAGGAAGCTCCAGCTCAGACTGGATTCCAGCAGAAGTGTGCCAAGAAAGAGGAACATCTGCAAGCACGCAGCAACCCCAGCCTCTGCAGGTATCTGCTCGCTGTTATAAATCACCCCAAGCAGCAGAACGGGCTGAGTGGCTTACAGTCAGGTCAGCAGCTCTGTCTTGTTCAGAGACAGCACAGGATCCGGCCTCATAAAGTGTGCTTGGAAGAGAACTGGTGATGACACTATTCAGACTCATCCCATCAAGTGCAAAATGAAGGCAATATTCATGGTGTCTTGTCGCAGGTAGGAAAAAACATCTTCTTGGTGAATGCCAACTTTTTTTTAGCACTGCGGCAGGGCAAAGGGGGAGGCATAAGAAACTTGGCTCTTTGGAAGGATGGACCTGGTGGGGGAGAATAACAGATCTTGCTGGTTAAGAAGGTCAAAGAAACCCCACTGAATCAGATCAAGGCAGATCGATCTAGTTCAGGGGTGTCCAAAGTTTTTGGCAGGAGGGCCACGTGGTCTCTCTGACACTGTGTCGGGGGCCACGGAAAAAAAAGAACTAATTTACATTTAAAATTTGAATAAATTTACATAAATGAATATATTAAAGATGGCACTTATAAGAATGAATGAAGGTCTTGCAGTAGCTCAAGGCCTATAAAAGGCCTTGCATAAAGCAAGGCTGGCCTTTCCTTTGCTGCTGCTACTGCATCACAGACGTGAAACAACAAGCAGTGGAGGAAATCCTCATCCCACAGCTCACGCGAGAGGTCAAACAGTCGCCCTCACACTGAGAGCAGTTGTGTCGGGCCAGTGTGGGCTCCAACAAATCTCCAGAGGGCCGGAGGCTCATTGGAGACTGGGGGCTCCCTGAGGGCTGCATTGAGAAACCTCGAGGGCTGCAAGTAGCCCCAGGGCTGGGGTTTGGGCACCCCTGATCGAGTTCCACATCCTGTTTTACAAAATGGCCAAGCAGGTGCCTCTGTGATGTCCGCAAGTGGGGTGCATAATGAAGTCAGTGGGCCTTTTGCTGTTGCCCTCCAGAAAATACAATTCTGTGGTATGCTTCTGGCTCAGTTGGTAGAGCTGCCGCCTTGTATGCCTGAAGATCTGAGGCTGCCAATTCGAAACAACTGGAAGTACCCGAGAACCGATGACACGGTGATATACTGATGAGCTGACCCTCAGTGGCAGAGAGGAGTTGCCATCAAGTGGAGCGTGGGAGGTGAAGGGCCAGAGAGAGACCAGACCAGGAAGCAATCCAACTGGAACAAGGAGTTCTATGAAAGACTGGAACTATTCAATTGTAAAAAATCCCTACGGGGGTTTAGAACAGCCTGCCTCTGTAAACTGCCTTGGACTAAAGTCTGAGGAGAAATCTGATGACCAGAGAAAGACGGTATATACCGTATTTATCGGCGTATAACACGCACTTTTTCCCCCTGAAAATAGGGGGCAAATGATGTATGCGTGTTATACGGCGATGTCTCTTTAAGGGATCCCGTTCCCAATAGTGCCTAGCGGCGGCACAGCATCGTGACGTGATGTCAGCGCTGCGCCCGCCGCATATTATCACAGCCGATGGCAGCTGATGAATATGGTAAGTGGAGACCCTTTCTTTGGGGAGGGGAGGGGAGGGGGAGGGATTGAGGTGAGGTGGCATAAGTAATGCTTTGGATGGTGAAGAAGATGAGCTGATTTATGAAGATAGTAGCAGTGAAAGCAGCAGTGTTCATTGCGATTTTGAAGATAGCAGTGAAGATGAAGAGTTTCTTGGTTTCCCAGATAGTGATTTCTGAGTAAACTTTTGTAAAAACAAAATATCCAAGTTTCTTTTGTTAACACAGTTGCTTTTACTGTCCTTTTACATTATTTACCTTATATGTGGTAATAATATTAATAAAAAAAAGTTCTGAGCTACCCTTATTTTTTTCCTGAAATTTCCCTCTTAAAATGAAGATGCGTGTTATACGCCTGTGCGTGTTATACGCCGATAAATACGGTAAATACCTGTATGGATAAATAAAATAAACCAGTATAGGCCATACAGCCATCAGGACTAATAATCACTGATGGTCTTCTCCTCATCCAAGAATTTGCCTGATCTCCTTTCACTGTCATCTCAACCAGCAGCTAAATCAGGGTCCAGCTTGTCTAGCACTCCCTCCCCCACATTAGTCCCTAGCTACATGCCACTGGGAGGCTCATGAACAAAGCCTAAGGCTCATGGCCATCCCCAATGCAGTGATTTTCAAGCACTGTGCCACAGCGCATTGGTACGCCATTAATGGGTGTGCAGTGTACCACAAAGGTTTGGAGGAGGGCCATTTGTTAGTAACGCCATTGGGGGATGTGAGCCGCCCCTCCCCCCCGCTGGCAGTGTGGTGTCAACTGTAAAAAAAAGTGCTTGTGTGCCTTGACCATTTTAGCACCTTGTCAGTGTGCCATGAGATGAAGAAGGTTGAAAATCAGTGCCTTAATATTTGCTAAACAAGCAAACCTGGCTATCAGGTATATTGTCTCTGGCTGTGGGGGTTTCATTTAAGACAGACCTACCCTTCATTCACTTGCTTTTTTTTTCAAAAAACCGTTTAAATTGGTGTCGATTATCAAATCTTGCAGTGTAGATCAGGAGCCTAATAGCTTATCAAAGAGTTAGTGTAGATGAGTTTAAATGAGAACTAGAGGGAAACAAACTTCTCCTTCCTGAAAACATTTTTAATATAAAGATTTATATTGTGTCTTTGCTGTCCCCATCAGGAGGGACCCAAGGTGGCTTACAGTATGTTTTTCTGCCCACCAGCAGCAGTGTTGCATAGGTCTATTCGCCACGTCAGGAAGCTGCTGGGGCCAAAAGCTCCTCAACCCTTGCGTATTTTAATCTGCTCCAGGTGCCAAGCAGGCAACATAATTTTGCTGAAGCTGTGAATATTAAGTTGCCAGGCTTTGCTACAAGAAGCTAGCAGAAGGCAACAGCTTAGGGACAAAAGGATTCTTGCAGATGTAAATCACAAGCTTTGGCATAAAATTAATTAAACCTCTGCAAGGACTCAACCAAAGGCAAGGCACCTGACTACATCTTGAACATTCAACCTTGGCCACGTGCGGAAGTGAAGACTTTATTCCTTACCCAAACTGGCTCGCCGCCGCCAAACCCCCCCTCCCCCGGTGGTGGAGGCTGGAGGCTGAGAATGCCAACTTTGTTGTGAATCCACAATGCTCAAAAGAGGCAGGAAAGAAGCACCACGGCCACTAAATCAATCTGATAACGTCCTGCTCATTACATTTCCCTCTCCGTCCAATCCCGTATCTCACACTGCCCGGCTGACATTTCAGCTTAAATGCTTCATCGCCGTCTCAAACTCAATACGTCCAAGATTGAACTCTTCATCTTTCTCCCCCCCCCCATCCAGAGCCCTCCTCTCCTCACACACTTCCCTTATCCATGGACAATGTCACCATCCGCACCACAGAACGGGCACACGGTCTTGGTTTTGTCTTTGACTCTTCCCTCTCTTTGCTCCCTGTATTCAGCAGGTTGCCAGATGGAGTCATTTCTCCCTCTGCAACACTGCAAGGGCCTGACCCTTCCTCTCTGCCCCCCCTCCGCCAAAGCTCCGGTTCACGCTTGGGTAGGTCTCTCATCCCGACGGCTGCAAGCTCCTCCTCACTGATCTTCTGTTGACTCATCTCCATTCCCTCACCTCCGTCTAATACTCTGCCGCTAAGATAATTAATCTCGCTTGTTGCACAGATCAAGTCACACTCCTCCATAAATCCCTTCACTGCCTCGCAGTCTACAACTGAATCCATCACAGGTTTCTTGTCCTTTCAAAGCCTGCCATGGCCTTCCCCCCACTTCTCCCACAACACTCCTGCCAGTTTCACTGCCCACAACCACCCTGCTCCCTCACAACTCTGCCCTTTGTGCCTCTCTGAACATGTGTGAGATGCTCCTTCACTCATATCTCCACCATATCTCCCCTGAAAACCATATCTCCATATCCACCATATCTCCTCTGAAAACCCACCATTCCTGGAAGGCCCTCAGCACAGCACCTTACAGTCCAATCCTAACCAGTGCTGGCACAACAGGGCCATGCAGCCCAGAGCTGTATCCTACGCTGGTTAGGAGCACGCTGGAGATCTCCTCGAGGTAAGGGGACATTTGTAAAGCCTCAGCCTATGCAATGTGGCTACTTGGATATGCTCCAGCAAAATGGTTGGCACAAGTCTGAACAGCCTCATGTCGAGCTTACAGGCCCAGGAGGGGGAACAGGATTCAGCATTCAGCAGCACCGGCAATCCCGCCCTCCCTCTCATGCTGGATCCATCCCCTCTTCACCCTCTCCCTGCTCCATTATGCCCCCTCCCTTTTCTCCTCGGCCCCTGCACCACTTTGGTGGGAACTTACCTGCTCTGTTGGGCATGCAGCTGGGATCCAGCACTACCAGGACAGTTCAGGCCTTTCCACTGGCACAGCTCCAGGGGTCACAAATGTGTTTTTGCGATACCTTAGGCTGGTGCAGTACTTGATGCACAGGTGCTAGGTGAGTTTAGGACTGCACCGTTAGTCTGCGTTCCCTACCCTAAGCAAAAGTACATGACACTGTAAGCAACACATATGCTCCCCCCCCATTTACCCCCCCCTCCTCTTTTTCCATAGCCTCCTTTGTATTGATTCCATAGCCCCCTTTGTATCAAGACTGTCATCGTCTTGGGGAAAGGACATGTCGTTTTTTTTCTATGTAAAGTACATCAGTGTATAATGTATATGCACATTGATGGCACTATCTAAAGAATTAAATACTGATACATTTCTTCTTTGCAGGAGCCACTCCCACTCTCCATGCAACATCAACTGCTTTTACACGTCCTGGACATTACATCATAATTCCACCTGGTGTGTCTAAGCTACCAGAAAAGTAATTTGCTTTTTATTATCTGTCTGGATTTTGTGCCAAGTATATACAGTATAGCTACATAAACATGCATGCGCGCACACTTCCTTACTGGTAAAAATTAATTTACACAAAAATAGAATTTTGTTAGGCTTACAAATAAGGCGAGCACAACGATTATTAAAGGAGTAACAGTGACAAGAGAGGTGTGACTTCTCTGTATTTTGTGAGATGGGACAATTTTCAAGGATGAGCATCAAAAATTACTGGTACTCATCCAAACTCCTAGTTTGCTACCATTTCCCCCCTCCCAGAATGCCCCTGAAACAGTGCTAAGCCCACCCTGAGCTTGCTTTGTTGCTGGGACACTGTATGGGAAAAGCTGCAGTCACCAGGTGGAGCCCTAGTAAGTTTTGACACCCCCAGCCCAGCTTTTACTTTTCAAAACCTGTTGAAATCCTCCCCCCTTTCCACCACCTGTGATCGAGCAAGAAAAATGGATTTAGAGCCATCACTGCTCTTAGCTGGGAGACTGGTTTTATCCCACTGCACGGAAAAAGCTCAGAACCATGGCTTGCTTGAGGTATTGATGGGCTCTTGGGGGCTGCAATGTCAGTCATTGCTGGGCCCAGAGAGAGAGAGAGAGAAACAGAGAGAGAAAGCTGCAGAGGAAAATTAGATTGGGCTGTGTGATGATGTCACTGAGAGCAAGTGAGGCCAAGGAATAAGCAATTGTTCTTGCAAGGTGTGCTGAAGAAAGTTGCCCCACAGGGAAGGAAGAATTCACAGTACTGCTGAAAATGTTGGCAAGTGTGTCAGTCGCTTCAGCTGAGCTGTGCTGTTCTCCATCACAAGTTTATATTGCCCTCCAGGTCTGCCAACACAGGCCCAAGCTGCTGCTGTCTCCCTGGCACTGGAGAGCTTCTGCACGCTGTCAGCTCTGTTGTCCTCAGTGCCTTGATTTCCTGATGCAGAGCTTGGGCTTTCCTTGGCAGATAACTGAGATTCTTTCCCAGTGCACACACATCACTACAAGCGGGTTTTTGCAAAAGTCCCCAAATTTGCACAGCACCTTTAGGGCACTGCACCTGCTACTTGGACCAAGCACTCACCTTCTGCCTTCACACAAAGCATCTCCCATAAATAACCAACAATCAGGTTGATGACACCGGCCAGCTATCATCATGTTAAATAGGCCACTTTCCCAACCATCCTTATTCCCCAAAGTTAACTGGTCTCCATCTAACTACAGCAAAACATGAGAATGAAAGTTGGACTTGGATTTGGGGCAAGAGCAAACAATCCTGGCAGAGCTGAAGGTCTGAGAGAGAACAGGTGACAGGTGCTCAAGGCCCGATGGCAAGCTCGTATCTTTGACCAGCCAGGCGCCAGCTGTGCCACAGGCAGACAATTCACTTGGCAGCACCCACAGTTGACAGATGGTTTCCTACAGCAACAGGTTCCTCCAGCTTAGTGGGCCCGGGCTAATCAAACTGGGAACGCTACATCAGAAAGTGGCATCCGATCAGACCTCTAGTGTTACCTGACTTCCCAGGCCAGAAGGATTGCAGGAGGTTGGTCAAGTAGCCCATTATGAACTGCCCGCCATTCCTCCTTCTTATCAGAAGGTAACACAGAGAGCAGCAAACAAAGAGCAGCAAACCATGGCTGCACTGGTGTCGCTAGGGAGATGCGGGAGGGTGCGGGCTGCACCGGGTGATGCGCTGGGGGGTGACGCGCCCTGGGGGAGGACGCGGCGTTAGGAGCTACCCTGTCATGCCATACACCATTGGGTGCAGAATGGCCAGTGGAGTGCAATGCAAAAAACAGAATTGAAATAGCTCCTTTCGTTCAAAAGTTATGGCCAAAAAACCGGAAGGAAAAAAATGCATGGAGCCCTATGGAAAGTGAAAGTGAGCCATATTTCTCGTTTACTCACAAGTAGGCGTACTTGCCATAGTCCATCAGAAAGGGCAGGCTGAGAGGAATCCAACGACACCACCATGGTCCCAATCCAATGAATACAGCCCCCAAAAACACGGAGAAGGACGTCCCCCCCCCAGCTGCGAGTCTATGGAGCCCTATGGCAAGTGAAGCAGCCTCATGTCGCGTTTACTCGCAAGTAGGTAGACGTGCCTTGGCTGGTGGTCAGGTCAGGCAAAGGGGAATGTGAAGACACCAGAATGGTCCCGATCCAATGGAGCTGGAGTGCAACAAATGTCCAGAGGCAGCCTCCCCCCCCCCCCCCACTAAAAAGGACAAAAATGTGACTTGAACTGGTAAGGGGAAAGTTTTCTATTTTGCACTTGCAAAGCCAGGAGGGTCTTTATCTTGATGTGCCTGAAATAGAAGAACTTTAAGCTGGGCACTGGGGAGGGCTGGAAATCTCACTGATTCTTTTTTTGGGGGGGTTGTTACTGCAGGCAGACTACAGAGTAAGCTCCATTGACCACTATGGGACTTACTTCTGAGTAGACATGCATAGAATTGGGCTCACAGGCTGCAATCCTACCCACACTTTCCTGAGAGTAAGCTCCATTGACCACTATGGGACTTACTTCAGAGTAGACATGCATAGGCTTGGGCTCACAGGCTGCAATCCTACCCATACTTTCCTGAGAGTAAGCCCCATTGACCACAATAGGACTTACTCCAGAGTGGTGGAACAGGACTGGCTCCCCCTTATTTAATTATTTTATTTTAATTTAATTATTTATAATTATTTATTTTAATTTGCTTGATGATGTCACTTCTGGCCGTGACATCACTTTCAATGGGTCCTGGACAGATTGTCATTCTAAAAAGTGGGTCCCAGTGCTAAAAGTTTGAGAACTGCTGCAATAAGGTGTTAGTAAGTTGACACAGGCTGTGTGTGTGTGTGAGACTCTACAAGTTTTCAAAATCACTAAAATCAGAGTTTGGAGGAATAAGACCGTCATGTTATATATCAATCAATGTGTAATTTCATGCAGAATGCAATGAAACAAATCACATTGAAATATCTGTGTTATAACAAAAGGTACAGCCAAAAAACAAGTGGGGCGGGGCAATGGTACATCACCACGCCCACCTGGGGCGTTGCCCCGCCCACTACATGAGGTGATGCTCAGGCCTCCCAAACCGGGTGACTCGAATCCTAGTGATGCCACTGCATGGCTGTGCTTATGGTTTTAACCCCTGCAATACCAAATGGCAGGACTTTTGTTTGTGGACATGTGGGTCAAAGTCGCTATCAACCATTATGGACTGCAGGTGGTCCATGAGCAGCCTGTGGTGAATCTGCATGATTCTCTTTTAGCAGCTGCGCCCCTTCAATGAGAATGCCGCTTCCTTCCCAGAAAATAGCGCAGGTACAAATGGGAAGAGTTGATGAAAATCGACGATTTAAATCAGGGTTTTCTCGCCGGCTGATTGGAAATCATGATTTAAATGCTTGTTTTAAATCACCTTGATTTAAATCCAATCCATCCTGCCTCCTGTACTGTGAAATAGCATATGACTGGTGGGGGGAAAAAAATACTTCTCTTTTCAAGGCTGTGTGAATGCAGCTGTGGCAACTGAAGGCCTCACCTGCCGGGTTCCACCAAAGACTGCCAACTGACCACAACAAAAACCAGCTTTGTCGGCTCCTGTGCCTTTTAATTTTTTTTTTTTTAAGGACAATAGCAGTGGATATAAAAGACAGCACTCTAGACTGGGTCTCCGTATGGCTCTTTTAAAGGGTAAAAAAACATAAACCCTATACGAGACTATGGTATGTTTGAGATGACACCTAGCAGAGCCTACCCAAGACCTACCACCCCCGCAAAATGAAAGTGGGCCACTGACGACTTCTACTTGCTCCCTACTTTTCAAAGGCAGAGCGTGGGAAGGAAAAGGGAAACTGTGTCAGGAGGAGAGTGAAGCCCTAGAGCATCTCTCAAGGGATGAGCTAATCTAGGCGACCACATTCCACTTTTTCACACACTTCTTCATTTAGTCAGGGCTCAACTTTTACCCTGCACATGCCCACTCTGTCTGATCTCGGAAGCTAAGCAGGGTCAGGCCTGGTTAGTACTTGGATGGGAGACTGCCTGGGAATACTGGGTGCTGTAGGCTTATACCATGATCTGGGAAGCTAAGCAGGGTCAGGCCTGGTTAGTACTTGGATGGGAGACTGCCTGGGAATACCGGGTGCTGTATGCTTATACCATGATCTCGGAAGCTAAGCAGGGTCAGGCCTGGTTAGTACTTGGATGGGAGACTGCTTGAGAATACCGGGTGCTGTAGGCTTATACCATAGTCTTTCGAGACTGAAGGTTGCCAACCAACCTTTTTAAAACTGGAGAGCTGAAAGAGGAGGAGGAGGAGGAGGAGGAAGAGAAGCAGTGGTGGCTTTGTGCGGGGCATGCCTGAACCATACAGGCAGGCAGGCAGTGGAAGTAGTAGGTAGATACAGGAGGTACTCATGTAGGGACTCCCTCCTCCCACCTAAGTGGCCACTTCACCCCTCATCAGTGGCTGGTTCTGACATCTAGTTGAGCCTTAAGGTACCAAGCAAAGAATATTTATTTCACTCTAGTCACGTTTTTATATCACCCTTCCTCCAAGGAGCTCAAGGTGGTGTGCATGGCTCCTTTCCTTCATTTGTCCTCACAACAACTCTGTGAGCTGGCAAGGCTGAGAGATTGTGACTGGCCCAAGGTCATCCAGGAAGCTTCATGACCGAGCAAGGATTTGAACCTGGATCTTCCAAGTCTAAGTCCCACTCCCAAACCATAACACCATCCTGGCTCTTGTTTATATAGTAGTTTGCTTTTTCACCCTAGGCAGCTACTGAGCTATATTCTGATCAGTTGGATAACACTGGAGGACAACTATATATTTCCTGAAATAGATAACTAAATGAAGATATCTCACCTTTGCAGGAATACTTTGAATATACAGTCAGTTGAAAGATGCTGCATGTTATTGGCAAGAACTTGGAATGGAAAAGCAGTGGATGGAGGTGTTCTAAAATGGTGTTATTTATTTTACTCATAAGTAAGCCCATTGTGCTCGGTAAGACTTAGACTTCCTATCTTACTTCCTGGACTTCCTATCTTACTTACTGGAAACAAACACTTCTAGCCATTGGACAGGCAGAGAAACAAATGACACTGTACAGGTTTGGACGGTGGAGTAGCTGGGGGGGGACGGCGCACACAGCCTGGCAGGAAGAGCAGCCCCTCCCTTCAGAGCCATTCCTGGGGGGGGAAACAGGGCCATGCGGCTCCGTTTTGCCCCCCCTGGCAGGAATGGCTCTGAAGGGAGGGGCTGCTCGCCCAACTCGCTGCCAGGCTGAGTGCTCCGTCCCCCCCATTAGCTACACCACCGGGTTTGGAAAAGATTAAAATTTTGCACAATGTGTGATTCAGAGGGAAAATTTGCCATTCAATGGAAACTGCTGGTTTTACACCCACAACTCCATGCTACGGAATATTTGGTGCAGATCTAGAAACAGCCCTGGTCCTCTACTGATTCTCAAAAGCAACACATTTTCTCAAATTTGTTTAATATATGAACAGCATTTAATATATGAACAGCATCGCCCCCTCCCCCGCAAAGGATTTTAATAAAGGTTCATATTCTAATTCTCCGTTCATTTGTACTTCCACATATTTTGTATTACCTTCAGGTTGGTTTTTAATCAGGCTTACTGTTCGTATACGATGTAATTTAAATTTTAAAATTAAAAGATTAATCATAAACTATTTTTCCTTGCATGAAGAACCCAGGACACGTAGGGAGGAGGGGGCCATGCATTTCTTCCAGTCCTGCTGTCTGGAAAAGAACGCTGCAGATGTTCTGGGTCCAACAAGATTGTTGGTGAGAGCTACAGGCAAGGAACGGCAAGAATTTCTGCCAGCCAGAGAACCCCAGGGCTTGGCTTCTAACTTCTTTTCAGTGCTATGTCACAACCGTTGAACAGAATTGAAAAAGTGTAGTTAAGCATGTGCAGAGTATAAATAGGCAGCTCGAGGTTCTATGAACAATGCAGGCCTTCTCCGTTTTTGCTGTCTGAGTCCCTGCATGAATCAATGTGAGAGGGTTTTCTTGAAAGCCCCAGAGGATGCTGGGGTGCAAACTCTGAAACACATCCAGCCACACATGAGCCAAGAGGTGCCTTAGCATTCACTGCAAAGGGATTCAAGGGAATCCTTTTAGATTCCCTGGTCCTCCACTACTGGTATCTCTAAAAACGTTAGCACCTCAAGTGGCCAACACTCTAGCCCAGCGTTCTTCAACCTTGTGGTCATGACACCAATAGGGTTGTGAAGCCTCAGTTGTGGGGTCATGGCAACTTATGGGAATAAAGGAGGTTGAAGACCACTGGACTAGAGCACCACCAGTTAAAGGGGAGGCATCAGGCATACCCCTTCAGCTACCAGGAGGTTGTGTCCCAGTTCTGCTCTGTGTCCCAGTTCTTAGAAATTGCGCTGAAATAGCTTTCGCAGGTGCCAAGCTTCATGGTCATTTTTTCTGCTCTCACTAATAAGACTATTTGTTACAGTGAGCAGTGCTGGGAGGATGCTATGGCGGTAGGGAGCGACTACAGGGGCAGGGGCGGGCAGATATGGAGAGGCAGGATTGACAGTGGGTTCCCAGTCTCATACTTTATTTATTGGGGTCATGGATGAAAAATGTTAACGATCACTGCTCTAGCCCACTTTTCTCCTCCACACTTCCTCTTCTGCTCCATCTAGGGAGGAGAGGAGGTGTGGAGATGATTGAAACAACCACCTCCATTAGCCCACAGCTGGGGCAACTCTGCTAGTGTAAAGGAGCACACTGATGTGCTTATCTCAGTTCTTGAACAAAAATGACAGTTACAACCCTCCAATCCTTTATTCCTCCACCCCTGCCATATGTCCCCCCTACCTTAACATCTGCACCTGCACTGGTCACCCTATCCTACCTTCACTCCAGCCCAGATTTTCCAACATTCGCAATATTCCAGGAATGCCATATGCTGTTGCTCTTTCCAGCTGGCAAGACTGGATTTACCCACCATTGCCAAGGGCCTTGTTTCTGTAAATTATGCTAACTTTTCGGCATCACCTGGCAGGACAAAGTTCCAAACAACACAGTCCTGGAACGTGCTGGAATCCCTAGCATGTATGCACTGCTGAAACAGAGATGTCTGCGTTGGCTCGGTCATGTCGCGAGAATGGATGATGGCCGGATCCCAAAGGATCTCCTCTATGGAGAACTCGTGCAAGGAAAGCGCTCTACAGGTAGACCACAGCTGCGATACAAGGACATCTGCAAGAGGGATCTGAAGGCCTTAGGAGTGGACCTCAACAGGTGGGAAGCCCTGGCCTCTGAGCGGCCCGCTTGGAGGCAGGCTGTGCAGCATGGCCTTTCCCAGTTTGAAGAGACACTTGGCCAACAGACTGAGGCAAAGAGGCAAAGAAGGAAGGCCCATAGCCAGGGAGACAGACCAGGGACAGACTGCACTTGCTCCCGGTGTGGAAGGGATTGTCACTCCCGAATCGGCCTTTTCAGCCACACTAGACGCTGTTCCAGAACCACCATTCAGAGCGCGATACCAGAGTCTTTCGAGACTGAAGGTTGCCAACAAAGCAGATTGTGAAGATTAGTCCTGACCATTCAGCTCACATTGCATTTCTAGCTGAGAATGGCATGCATTCTCCACTCTACAGCCCCAAAGGATTGTGGAATAGCAGCACCCAAACTGGTGACTGGTCTCTGGTACTGGCCAGAACCCAGTCAAGCAATCCTCAACTCCGGGTGATGCCATGATCCCAGGAAGAAGCTGGCTCTTTCTTTCTGGAATGCTTGCAACAGATTTAAGTCCCTAGTTTATTAAATCAAGCAGTGCTCTAACAAGGGTAATCCACATGTAATTTCACTCATTTAAGACCTATTTCATCTCAACCAAGTAGACTTTCTTCCCATTTAACTGTATTAATTCTTTTTAGCACTTTCTGCTTCCCAAATTGGCTTCGACAGAAGAATTGACATTCAGCTATCATTTCCAGATAAAGTTAAATTTAGCTGCCCAGAACCCCCACAGCTTGGGGTGGGGGGAGAAGCACATGCAGAATTCATTAGTTGTGTCCTTCGGAGGATTAGCCAGTCCAACCCGGCAGCCTCAAGTTTACTGTCAGCTACTGGCCAGGAGAAGGGCTGAGCAATGACTGAACTGCTGCTAGAAGATGGATGTTTTTCAGGTGGACCCCAGCTCCCATTCAAGACCTCCTTACATGAAATATCTGCACTAGTGTTCCCTTATGATACCACTGCAGGGACACATTTGGTTACACCCTGCAGATTTCTGGGGACACTGCATGCACTGTCATTGTCATCCTTCAGTCTTGGAAGACTATGGTATTGTGCTCTGAAAAGTGGTTCTGGCACTGCGTCTAGTGTGGCTGAAAAGGCCAATTCGGGAGTGACAATCCCTTCCACAATGGGAGCAAGTGTAGTCTGTCCCTGGTGTGTCTCCCTAGTGCCTGGTGCAGAGTTGTCGATCCACTTGTCGGTTTTGACCCTAAACCCCAACCACCCAGTGAGGTTAATGAACCGTGGCGAGAAAAGCACCTTACTGGCTGGGGACTGCCCAGCTTAAGGCGGGTGGTAGCTGCCCAATGAGATGCAATGATCTCTCCCACTGTCGGAAGCAGCCCCTGGCGTCATGCTCTACGCCAGTCGAGTAAAGACTTATAACCAGTAAGCTGCTGATTCCCGTGTTGTGCCGATGCCGTATGGCGAAGTTGGATTGTCCTCTCCAGTAAGCAAAGCCTGGGTAAAGAAGGTATGGAGGATAGGCTGTTACCCATGCAGCAAATTCCCCCTCTCCACGTCGCTGGAATGGCCCGATGGAAAGGCAGAAGCCAATACGGTTGGTTCCAGCAGCGTCGCAGGAGTTGCCAGAGCATGACTGTATACAGCCGTGAACTGCCTCAGGGACTCCGGCTCTGGGTTTTGCCTCTAGGTTGACTCCTGAAGCCTTTTCTATAACTGGATGTAGCCACAAGGCAGTGGAGGTTTGGGATCAGAGTTTCCTTCTCTCAGATGAGCTGCCTTCCCAGGCTGACGAGTCCCATCTACCCGGTGGCTGTTTAGTCACCTCTTACGACAAGTACAGTTGAACTGAGGGCCCATTCTTATCCCTCAGCCCCCAGGGGACAAGCATGCAGAAGCGGGTTCTGCTTGATTAACGGAGGAAGATATGGCCTATACGGTAGTCTACTAGCACACACTCCAATATGTTACAGTCCATTATGTAACGTGCTTGTAAAACTCCCGTTTCTTCCACCAAAAATCACTGCCTGAACCCCACCTGCCCCAATTTAAGTGCTACTCTTCCTCTTATATACCACATTCATTCATTACTCAGCAGTAATGAATGGAATTTAAAACAGAGGTGGTGTTTTGTTTCTCTTCCTTTGGTTAAAGGAGTACAGCAGTGTTCTTCAACCTGTGGGTTGCAAAGCCTCATTGGGGGGGGGGGTCACAGCAACCTTTCAAAGCCTGTGCAAGAGATGGCTTGGCTCAAATCCAAGAATGGTACTGTCTTATCAAAACTGAATTCTTGATATAACCCTGCACAGCCCCTTCTTGCTGTCTTGCCCTGCAGCTCCCTGTTCAGGTTGCTAAAGACAAGCACTTTCCTGTTTCCAGCTATAACAAGTTGGAGAGGCAACAAAAATGGGGTGACAGGAAGAGAGGCAGGATTGGCAGAGGGTCCCCCGTCACATACTTTATTTATTTGGGTCATTGCACGAAAAAGGTTGAGGACCACTGGAGTATGAAAGCTGCTTTCTTGCGAGTCAGTCCATCTCTCTCAGTTTTGTCTACAGTGCCTGGCCAGTGGTGGGAAAGACAGGGATCTTTCCCACCCTACCTAGAGATGCTGCCAGGGACTGAATCAGAATGGGGGGAAGCCTCTGTTTTGCAAAGATGTACTCTCCCACGACATACAGCCCTCCCCCATAAAAAGAACCTACAATAGGTTATCAGCATTCAAAATAGCCTATGTCTGTGGAACTCCTTGCCACAGGATGTGGTGATGGCATCTGGCCTGGATGTCTTTAAAAGGGGATTGGACAAGTTTCTGGAGGAAAAATCCATTATGGGTTACAAGCCATGATGTGTATGTGCAACCTCCTGATTTTAGAAATGGGCTATGTCAGAAGGCCAGATCCAAGGGAGGGCACCAGGATGAGGTCTCTTGTTATCTGTGTGCTCCCTGGGGCATTTGGTGGGCCGCTGTGAGATACAGGAAGCTGGACTAGATGGGCCTTTGGCCTGATCCAGTGGGGCTCTTCTTATGTTCTTATGTCAAACAGTGCCTTAGCATTTATACACGTGCATTGACATGAACGAGAGGAAGCTGAATCCAACCCCACTCAGAGACTTAATTTCTAGAGACACTGATGGAGGGGAGTCCCGCAGAATGGCCATGCTAGCAACACTGCCATAAGTACAGAAACTGACCCGGAGACAAGAAAAGACAGGTTGTCTCTGGTAAACAGTGTCAGCTGGAGTGTCCCTGTTTGCAGGAGACTCCACTATGTGGGAAGCCTGTACATCAGCGTTAATGTTTTCACAGCGGAAAAATAATACTTCTATTAGGATGGCCCTCAAAGGCCCATCATGCAATATGTGAATTACAGAGAACTCTTCCTGAAAGTGAACGTTTAAAACATAAATAAAAGGCACAAAATCAATAGGAGAAAAAAGCAGCATTTAGCATAGCCAAGACACTAGAGGTAAAATGATAAATAAAGTTTCTGGGAGAGGCCTGGTGGAGAAGATGAAGTCACAGATCAGCTGTATATCAAACAGTGGCGTCACTTAGGGGATACGAGGGGTGTGGGCCACACCAGGTGACGTGCATGGGGGGGGTGACACCACTACTGGCCAAAATAGTTAAAATCTTGGTATTTTCAAATAATGCCATCAAGATAAAACCATCAAGATGGTTTCAATTGATGTGTAATTTCATGCAGAATGCAATGAAACAAACTGCATTGAAGTATCTCTAGTCTAACAATAGTAACAGCAAAAAAAAAAAAGCCATCAGAGAAGGGCAATGCCCACCACCCGCGCGGCATTGCCCTACCCACTGCATGGGAGGAAGCCCATCAGATGGGTGATGCACTGGCCTCCCACATCAGGTGAGGCAAACCCTGGTGACGGGTGATGCAAACCCTAGTGACACCACTGAGTCTGAACACCTTGTACACCTTTTAGCTGGAGATGCCAGAGCCTGACCCAGAAGACGCACAGGGTCTTAGGCTAAAAGTGGCTCGGGCACAAGGGCTGACATCAGGATCTCTGCCTGGGATCCAAGAGAGCCAACTTTGCCAGTTAGGTTAGACCAGCAATCTTCAACCTTTTTCAACTCACAGCACACTGCACCGTCCTTTTTTGTGACAATTGACAAGGCATACAGCACTGCTGGCTGGGTGCTCTCATCCCCCGACGGCCCTACTGATATATGACTCACCCCTTGCAGACCATTTGTGGCACACTGGTTGAAAATTGCTGGGTTAGACAAACCTGGGGTAAGGCAGAGCCCATGGACTAAGGCAGCTTTGTATATTTTTGCAGACAAACTGGGCGTCTAGATGGTTTCAGTCTTAAAATGGTAAGTGAGGGAGCATTGCAAGACAGACTAATTGAGTTATCTCTATGCCGTCAGCAAAAGATCTCTGACTACAAAGAGGCATGACGAGAGCGAGAGGAATGCAATAGGGAAGGAATTCCCTTCAGAGACTACCGAATCCAGCAGCTCTCCAAATCTCTCTCTAGCATTATCACAACCGAAGGGGCGTATCTGTTTTTCCATCCTGATCTACACTTACGAATGCTTTCCAAACATTATCTTTTCTACATTTATTCCAGCCAAGGCTGAACCACATCCCTCCGAACTGCCCTCTTCAGACGCAGGGACCAGATTGCACATGCGCTATTGTACGAGCACTGAAGATAAATGAACAACTATATGTGCACAAATTGCAGACTGCATAATGCGTGAATACCCTTCCAGTCTCCATGGAATTCAAGAGGGATGTCTCGTCCAAGCAGAGAGGAATTCTGAGGCTCTTTGAAGGTGAGAATCACCAAACCCCAAAGTTCACAATCCTGTGTGTCCCGGGGATGCTTGTGTTTTTAGAAGAGTTTGCTTTCTGTTCCTTCTCCCCCTCTCCAAATTTGCTGGAGCTAGAAGCGGTGCAAGACCCTGCAACAGAAGTGTCTGGAGACCGTACCATTGTCTCTAAGAGGAAAGGTCTGCAGGGAACACCTTTCAGCATTCCAGCGCCAGCCTGCGGGGGAAACCATCTGCTCAGGAAAAAGCCAATTAAAAGGGTGCCTTATAATGGCCAAACAAGTTTCTGGCACGGCAGCTAGTGTCACCGACGGCTTCGGCACAACAGCACTGCTCTCTCTGTACTCTCACATTAACCACCTCTGCATTATTTAAGGGATACCATTGGCTGGGCATCATCAGCGAAGCCTTCGGGAGATGAGATGCTCTACAAAGATAAACAGCAGACTTTCACGTTCTCCTCTCTGCCCTGGATGTGGTGGTGACCTGACTGAAGATTTTTCACCTAGACCACTGTTTTTCATCCTGTGGGGCAACTCCTAATGGGGTTGCAAAGCTTCATTGGGGAGGGGGTCACTGCAACCTTTTGAAGCCTGTGCAAGAAAGGGCTTGGATCCAATCCAGTAATGGTATAGCCTCATAAATAAAAAAAAAGAGTTCTTGATATAATCCTGTACAGGCTTTTCTCACCACCTTGCCTCATAGATCTTGTCTTGTTGCTACCTCACAGGGTTGTTGTGAAGACAAAAGGGGTAGGAGGAAATGGGACAGGCAGGGGTTGGAAGCAACATGGACAGGTGGTGGGTGGATCGGGTCCCGGGGGGGCAGGATTAGCAGTGGGTCCCCAGTCTCATAATTTATTTATGGGGGGGGGGGTCAGAGCATGAAAAAGGTTGACAACCACTGACCTAGACAAATACAACTGGGGGGGGGGATGATTCTGCCATAAGAGGTCCTTTGAGAATGAGGATGATGATGGAATCAGATCTACAAACTGAACATAAGGATTCACGTATTTGATCAAACCCAAGGGATTCCCACTGCTCTAAGAACTCAGGGCCACTCAGGGCCCAATCCTATCCAACTTTTGTGCTCCGGTGTAGCCACAATGCAGCCCCGTGGTAAGGGAACACATGTTCTCATACCTTGAGAAGGCCCCAGTGACTGCCCCTCCACCACAGGATGCAGCACACACCCCACCGGCACAACTGCACCATCACTGGAAAATTGGATAGGATTGGGTCTTGCACCAGCCTTGTGTGTATTTCTCAATGGATGAGAAGGAAGCCCAACTGGATCGAACTTCCGGAGAAGTAAGGCAAGATCTCCTGAATCTTCAGGGCCACCAGATCTCCTGTGGTGTCAGTGAAATAAGGCAGGTTGGGGAGGTGGCAGTTGCACCCCTTTATCCTCAAGATTAGAGCCCAAAATTCTCTAGGAAGAACTCAGAGTTCAGCTTACCATTGCAACGCTTCCGCTAAGACAAAAAGTGATTGTCTTGGCATAAAATGCCAATGCTCAGTGCAGTGCTGAACAGCCTTGAAGTGACAGCGAAGTGCAATTTTCGCAACAGTCGCTGCCACGGATCACCTGACCACCCTGTGACATCTTCCGCTCCGTCTAGACGAGAGCCGCGATGTGAAATTCCTGCAAAGGTGATGCACTTGCCAATTCATAGATGGTTGCACTCTCAGCAGGAATGATTTTTTTTTTTAAAGCCCCAACAAAAGACAGGATTATCTTTATCTTGGGCTGCATGATTACAGTAGCTATTAACTAATGTAAAAATTATCCCGACGCCTTTGAGAAAATCCAGCTTAATCAGCTGAATCAATGACCTTTCAGGGCAGCAAATCTCCCAGCCTGACAATAGGGAGACATTACAAGAACCAAACATGGAGGCAGAAAGGTAAAAGAGAAATCAGGCATTTGATCCCATTCTCAGAACCAAAATACACTGCATTCTACCGAGAACCTCGAAGAGCCTCATAAGAACATAAGAGCATAAGAACAACCCCACTGGATCAGGCCAAAGGCCCATCAAGTCCAGCTTCCTGTATCTCACAGTGGCCCACCAAATGCCCCAGGGAGCACACAAGACAACAGACACAACCTGCGCCCTGGTGCCCTCCCCTGCATCTGGCAATCGGAGGCAGCTTGCCTCTAAAACCAAGAGCTTGCACATACCTACTATGATTTGTAACTCGTAATGAACTTTTCCTCCAGAAATTTATCCAATCCCCTCTTAAAGGCATTCAGGCAAGATGCCATCACTACTTCTTGTGGCAAAGAGTTCCACAGACTAATTACATGCTGGGTAAAGAAATACATCCTCAGAGTTCCTTCCTTTATCAAGGGTTCCTCACTGAGCTCAGGACTGATGAACTTGTCTGACTTCTACTCCTAATTCTTCTGTCCGTCCTCAGTAACTTTCGGGTTCCAGGCATTCAGAACTAAGGGATAGGGGAGACGGCTGCCATTCCGGTTGCACCAGAACAAAGCCACCAAGATCCAAGAAAGGGATGACATCCCGATTGCACTTAGGTCTTGCGGCACGTGGTGGTCTGGACCACGTAGCATTAATCATTGGGGAGCTGAGCTGTGCGAGGATCCTATTTCAGAGAAAGGGGTTTTGGTGCTTGACTGTTCCATAATTCTGTGCATGACTGACATCTTTTGAGTGGCCTTTGAAGCATGACTGGGAGAAGTGACCCCTGAGCCATCATCTTCTGCTCTCCTCTCAGGTAGTTATTTGCCTGACTATGGACCAGAAGAGAAGCAAGAGGGCATGAGAGGAAACTGAAGAGGGGATAGCATATTTGTGATCTCCAGTAGAATAGTGAAATGCTCGTTTAGGCATTTTTTTTAAAGCTTTAGGGCCATGAATGTGTTATATTGTATTTTTGTTGGCATCCTTCAGTCTCGGAAGACTATGGCGTCACGCTCTGAATGGTGGTTCTAGAACAGTGTCCTCTCCAGTGTGCGAAGCCTGGGTAAAGTAGGTATGGAGGATAGGCTGTTACCCATGCAGCAAATCCCCCCTCTCCACGTCGCTGAAATGGTCAATGGAAAGGCAGAGGCCAATACGGTTGGTTCCAGCGGCGTCGCAGGAGTTGCCAGAACGTGACTGTGTTCAGCCATGAACTGCCTCAGGGACTCCGGCTCCGGATTTTGCCTCGAGGTTGACTCTTGAAGCCTTTTCCATAACTGGATGTAGCCACAAAGCAGTGGAGGTTTGAGATCAGAGTTTTCCTTCTCTCAGAAGAGCTGCCTTCCCAGGCTGACGAGTCCCATCTACCCGGTGGCTGTTTAGTCGCCTCTTATGACAAGTACAGCCAAACCGAGGGCCTATTCTTATCCCCAGCCCCCAGGGGAATATATATTGTATAATGTGTGTGGAATATGAGTGTTTTGTGATACATGCTGGTCTACTGTTGCATTGACAATAAACTGAAACCGAAAGCATATTTGTGCGCTGCTGGGTTGCCTCGTGTGACACACCAAACATAAATAAAAGATCTCTCCCCTGGCATTGTCGTGAAGGAAAATTAAGAAGGTCAAAGAGCTCACCAACGAACGCTGTCGCTTGTACCGCACACCTCTCTTTCACACTCCAGTAACATAAATAAAAACAAAGAATTTATGCCTCCATAATGGGCTTGACTTGGGCTTATACAGGAGGAAAATGGAAACATTTATAATGTCACAACCAGGTAAATTCACCCAGACACGCATGAGCAGGGATTTTTATTTATAAGAGGAAATGCCTCCCCTTGGCTGCCTCCTCTCATTCGTAGTTGGCAACCTTCAGTCTCGAAAGACTCTGGTATCGCGCTCTGAAAGGTGGTTCTGGAACAGCGTCTAGTGTGGCTGTTATAAGATAAAGGCATGCCTGTGGACGACTCTCTCTGTGTATTTTGTGGCAGAGTGCATGTTTAAGTCTAAAACTTGCGGCACGTGATCTCACCGGCTCTTTGGACAGGAAATATATTAACAAATCTTGGAAAAAATGCAGATATACATATGTATATACATATACAAACTCCTCTCATTAGTTTGATCCTTTCAGAATTCATCCTGACTGCAGTGATTCAGTGTATCACTTTAAGGGTGAGCAACATGGAAGTAACTCAACTCAAGGTCGGGCAGATCGCTGTGTTTCCGTCCCATCTGAACTTCTCGTAGTTTCCCTTGATTTCCATTCCATGCTCTTCCATTGAAAAAATCGCTACCTTTTCCTCCCTGGCATGGGGAAAAATCCATATGTATATCTGCATTTTTTCCAAGATTTGTTAATGTATTTCCTGCCAAAGAGCCGGTGAGATCACGTGCCACAAGTTTTAGACTTAAACATGCACTCTGCCACAAAATACACACAGAGAGTCGTCCACAGGCATGCCTTTATCTTAAAACAACTAAACTGCTAGGGAGGGAGCCAGTTCCGTTAAGCACATAGGCTCCCAGGTGGACATGCATGCTCAAGAAAGGACAGGGAGTACCTTTCAGCAAATGAGGAATTTCAGCAAACGAGGAATTCTAACATCTCTAACACAATGTTCTGCACAAAGATGCACTGGGAGCCAGATCAGATGTCCATAAGGGAACCCATAGGGAAACATTATCTGGGAACTAGTGGTGTCCAGTGAGGTCAATGGCTGGGGAGGCACTTGCTGTAGTGCTGCAAGGCATTCTGGGGTGCCACCCAGAAGTTGCAATAGATTCTGGGGCATTACCCATAATCAGAGGGGAGAATGAGCTCATTATAGCCACACTTCTCACCTCTTACTCTATAGTAACAGAAGCCATGTCTTTTACTCTACAGAGAGAGACGAGAGGTGTGGCAGCAACAAGCTCAGCCTCTCCTTTGTGGCCTGGTAGTGCCCCAGAATGCACTGCCCCAGAATGCAATTGGGAAATAAATGTGAGGCTATTGGAGTATGATAGGTGAGGCTCTGCCTCCCCTGACTAGGTGTCTCTGCTGGGAACCCAACCCTTCCAACAAAAGCCTGAGAATACTGCTTCCAGGTGGGGCTCCCAGGTGGACATGCACGCTCAAGAAAAGACAGGGAGTACCCTACTCATGGACAACACCAATGATGTAGTTCCCCTACCTCCCCTAACCACTCAAACCTTATTTCAGCCACATCTTTGGGTTTGCCCACCTGCTTCCAAGCTTCCCTCTGCAGTGAACAGGGGGCTAGAACCCTCCCTTTCAAAATGAAAACAAAAGCACTCAGAAAATTCAGCTTTGCCCCACATAACACGCTTTTGCACGTGCGCTTATTGCAGAAACCCAACCGCCCCGGGGATTTGTTGCTCATTGTTCATTCAACGCAGACCCCATTTCCCCCCACACACATGTATATTCAAAGCAGCTTACAATGACACAGTCAAAGAATATCAACCAAGTGATCAAAACAATTCAAAATGTAACATAACATACGGTGTCAACTGTTGGAGAGATAAAACAGCAGTGTCAAGGAATAGCAACCTTTCAAGCAGAAGTGAGCTGCTTGTTCAAAGTCAGGATGAACACACAGGTCCTGAACACGCTTGCACAAACACGGAAAAGTAGGGGGGCTGGAAACTGCTCCCCTGGCAGTGCATGCCAGTTTCAGGGCTCCCATCTAAGGCTGCTTCTTGTCCTTGCGTGCCAGATCTTTTCCAGTCATGGGACAAAGCTGGTGTTTTGGGGTTCTGGAAGACTGATGCGCTAAATGACAGTTCTAGAATATGTTACCCACCTTTCACCTTACCCCACCCCTCAAAGCCACAAGACATGTGTCTATGCCCCTCATTACCACACCTGCAGAAACACCTGCAAGGTTGCTAGCAAACACCCTATTTTCAGGCCCCCTATTCGCTGCCTCCTTCTCCCCTCGCTCCCATCCAGGCCTGAGCCTCCTTGGGAACAGGGCTGCCCTTTCTGCACTGTGTGCGGGTGAGCTTTCAAAAGCAATTAAGCAACTTACGATCATAAATCCCACAGATTTTCAAGGGGACACGGTGTTCTAGACACAGCCGTCTAAGAATAGTTTGGGCACCAGCAGAGGTAAGCGGGTCTCCGCAAGTCTGCTAGCGGAGACGGCAAAGCCATGGTGTAAACCAGGGGTGCCCAAACCCCGGCCCGGGGGCCAGTTGTGGCCCTTGGGGACTCTCAATCTGGCTCGCAGGGAGCCCCCAGTCTCCAATGAGCCTCTGGCCCTCTGGAGACTTGCTGGAGCCTGTGCTGGCCTGACACAGCTGCTCTCAGTGTGAGGGTGACTGACCTCTTGCGTGAGGGCTCCCTCCACTGCTTGCTGTTACATGTCTGTAATGCAGCAGCGATAGTGAAGGAAAGGCCGGCCTTGCTTTGTGCAAGGCCTTTTATAAACCTTGAGCTATTACAAGACCTTTATCCTTCATATAAGTTCCATCCCTAATATATTCACTCATGTAAATTTATGTAAATTTCTTCAAATTTTAAATGTAAATTAATTCTTTTTTTCCCCCGGCCCCCATCACAGTGTCAGAGAGGTGATGTGGCCCTCCTGCCAAAAAGTCTGGACACCCCTGGTGTAAACAAAGACGGAAGCAAAATGGGCACAGTGCCTAGAGATGAGTGGTAGCACCCACTTCCCTGCTCCCCAGTTCATCCCTTTTTACTGGGCAAACTGGAATTGAACTACCAAAGGTAGCCTGTGCTACCACCTACACCTCCCGCTAGGAAGTCTAGACAGAGGGAGAGAACTCAACTAGCAGTTTCTGAACAGAAGTTCCAAAAGGAAGCATTTGAGTTGGACACACAGAGCTCCACATACCCATTAAATTGGGCACAGTGGGCGCATAAAGCTTTGAAAGCTTCTGCCCACCTCTGTTGTGGTCCAAAGGGACCACTTTTGATCCCTTAAATGTTCCTAGACAGCTCTGCAGTTTTCGTTATGGGAAAGGCAGTTGGCTAATCACACACAAACGTGTCTTATTGACCTACTTCTCCTTTGGTTCATCTGTTCTCCACGGTTCCCCTTCAGGCTAGGAGTAAATACCTCTTCTCTCTTCAGATCAGACAGGTCCTTGATCACGCCATTCCCAAAATAGGTGTGCTCGGCAGTCAAGAGGTGTGCTAATTACTGCTCGCTAGAGGAGAAGAGCAGGTTGACAGACCCTCATGGGAAGGTTGTTTTCCTAAACGTTTGCGTTTAAATGAAAAGGGCTTCAAGCAGGAAGAGTCAAAGCCACTTCCAGCAGGATTTAACAGTGCCAGTCATTGCTGTGGGCCACCCCTTGGAGATACAAATCCAAAAGACCCCGAGATGAGAGCAGCCACATGAGAAAATTGGGAAAGCAGTTTCAATTTTGCAGCAGAAGACCGCATGGGTTGGGCAGTTGTGATCTCCTTAGGCCTGAATAATCATTAGACCTAGACTGTCAGGGGGTGTCAAACCCATTTCACACAGTGGACTGAAAAGCATTTGTGACACCTACTGAGGGTCGCAAGTGATGTCGCTAATCATTGTGATGTCATTAAGCCGACGATGACCCAAAGTAAGCACTTTATTCTCACTTAAGAAATCATTAGTTGCAAATGACAGAAGAGAAAACACACACATCTTGATCATATTTTCACGATATGGGAGACCCAATTATTACAGAGGTTGCCCTTCCAGTTGTGATAACCTCAACACAGCTCAGCAGCTGGTGGGGCAGCTGATGGGGGTTCTGGGTGAGTCCAGCTATCAAGAGGGCTGGAGAGCTTCCATGGGCCATATCTCAGACTCACGGGCCTTATGCTTGACACTACTGGGCTAGACTCTAGAAGGCCAGTCCGTACACAATCTGTGCTAGTTCCCCCCCCAACCAATTTTAATTCTTTTTTCTACACCAGACTTTTCTAGTGAGTTCTTAGCAACAAATATTTGCGTTGCCAGGTTCGACGTGTACTGCTGTTCTCAAATATTCAATAGGGGCAAGAAACAAACCTTGTACCATCTAACTTCAAACACAAAGATCGGGTCCCGGAAGATGCCTGTTGCTCTATTTAACAGCACACCAGCACCACTGAAGGTATTTTTATCTATGACCTATAGTGCACTCATGTATACATAACTTATTTATGTCTACATAAACAAACATGATTTATTTAAAACCTCTGGTTTCCAGTACAGAAAGGACGACACCTTCTTAAACTGGAGAACTGAAACTAAGGGCGCAATCCTAACCAACTTTCCCAGCACTGACATAGCTCTGCCAATGTGGCGTGCACTGCATTCTGCAGTGAGGAGGCAGTCAAGGGGGTCTTCTCAAGGTAAGGGCATGCTTGTTACCTTAACTTGGGGGCTGCATTGCGACTAAGTCAGTGCTTGGTGCCCTAAAGCCGGCCAATAGGACTGTCTTTTTTTGTTTTGCAATAGCCCCCCAAAGAATGACAATACATTTAATTATTTTTCCACCTTTTTCTATTCCCCTTCCTCCATGCAGCTCAGGACGGTGTACATGAATCCTACCCTCCTTCTGCCTTCACAACAACCTTGTGAGGTCGGTGGGGCAAAGAGACAGTGACTGACCCAGAATCATCCAGGAAGCTTCATGCTAAGGCTGAATGGGGATTTGAACCTGGATCATCCACGTCTGAGTCCAACTCCAAAACCACTACACCATCCTGGCTCTCATTACATCACTACATCATCATTCTGTGAAGCTTCTGGAAAAAGATACGGTGAACGGCCAACAGAAGGAACACAGTTGCCACCATAAAACTTACATTGGCAAAGAAAAACAGAGAGAGAGAAGTTGGGGGACATTTTGGACCAGTTTCTTCAGATTTTGCACTGAACAACTTTCAGCTCAGTCATAAATTTCACCTGGGAAACAAACCAATCACCAAACAAAACCAGAGGCCTCCAATCAAAGCAACATGGCCCGCATCACATTTTTTTTTCCTCCTCAACCTTGATTGTCAGCCTTATTCTTTCTCTTTACAGTGAATTTATTCAGATAACATTCATCCTATTATGTATTCTACCCCATATTTACATACTGATTCACTCATTGCTTCTCTAATTAATTGCAATTTATTCACAGAGGCTATTCCACAGCATAACCTAACCCTTGCCCTTTTGTCTCAGGTTAATATTGCCAAGAGAATGCTTGCGGCAAGAGTATCTCTGAGCACGTACAGAAGGTTGCCCACAGAACAATCCAAATTGGGAGTGCGACATGGCTCCTCGATCATACAACATGCAATTTCCAGAGGTAAAACAGTTATTTTCTATACATTAAGCATTACATTCCTACTTTAAATTTAAAGTAATTTAAATTTAATTCCCAGAATCCTTTGATTGGGAACGACCGCAATTAAACCGTCTTATTATTGCAGCGCAGAAATACTCTAGCACTGAAATACTATGAAAGTCTGTCTAATCAGAAGTACATCTTAATCAAGTTCAATGGGACTCAGTGGCATCACTAGGGTTTGCAACACCCAATACAGGAGGCCAACCCCATGATGGACCTTCTCCCATGCAGTGGGCACGGCAATGCCCCAGGGGTGGGCATGGTGATGTGCCAACCTGGCCCTGCTGGTTTTTGGCTAAAACTTTTGATAGGACACATATATTTCAATGCAGTTCTTTTTCAGTACATTCTGCTGTAAATTATGCATCAAATGGTATGTAACATGATGGTATTCCTACAAACTGTGATTTTAGTGGATTTTGGTCACTAGCGGTGTAACCCCCCAAGAGTGTCACCTTACTAACACCTTATTGGTTCCATGATGTGTCATAACAACATCTCTTTGGCTCTTCAAAGAATCAGTTTAATTGGCCCGTTTTGAATTAAGGAAATGTACTTTTTTGTTACATAAGACACTTGCATTTTTATTTTCTGGTTTTTGGGTCATAACTTTTGATAGAGTGCAGATATTTCACTGTTGTTTTTTTACTGCATTCTGCTGTAAATTTCACATTGAGTGGTATATAATAGGATGGTATTATTCCTATAAACCCTAATTTTAGCGATTTTGGTTACTAGTGAGTCACCGCCCCCCCCATGCAGTTCACCTGGTGCAGTTCACACCCCGCACACCTCCCTAGCGACACCACTGATGGGTCTTACTCCCAGGTAAATGTGTGCCGAATTGCAGCCTAAGCCCAGCCGACTTGAGTCATGAAAACAGAGTGGTTTTTGAAACAGTCTGTGTGGATTGCAGGCGTGAAATTCAGACAAGATGCACCTGAAATATCCATCTCATTGGATTTGAATTCACTGAAGTTACAGAATTCGGACTGCCAATATGCCAGGAAGAGGGTATGCAGACTAATGGATATGCTTAATGCAAGTTCTGCCCAGCTGTGTGATGCAAACAGAGGGAAGGAATCTCAGCTTCTTATCAGAAAGAAAAAGCAACCCATCGGTCCAGGTGACAGCTGGAGAGAAAGTAGTTGCTTTTCCTTAGCAGAAGAAGGGAGGTGTCGACCCAACAAGACAACTTTCGCTGCAGTCATTTCCTGCTGCATCCTCTTCCCTTCCTAATCTACACCGGCAGCAAACAAACACCAACAGCCCCCATTCCCTCGACTCCTTTGAATAAACAGCAACCACACCAGCACCAACCCACAACCCCCTCATAAATTAAGCACCACGGAGATTAACAACAGTTTGGTGGCAAAGCTAAGTAGAATTAAGCACTTTAAAAAAAAAAAAAAAGCACACAAAGAAGTCTGACTTGCAACAACAAAAATTAACTCTGCCGAAAAGACTCTTTTATATGTGATGCAAGGGAAGCATTTTGCCTCTAAGTTACCTAAACTAATTGTGCCTTTCCTGCATGGCTGTCCCCAAGGGGTCCAGAGCATGAATTTAGATACAAAGGACTCCCATAAGGTGGCATTATCATGATGAGAAGCAAGCAAAGGCAAGCAGCTGCTCTCAATTTGTGCTTTGAATACAAAGGCAGCGCTCGGAGCACACAGCTAAACATTGCACGGTTTACAGCGGTTTTAGAATGCCACAGCACACTGCCTGGACAAACAGCTCTCCGTTCTGTACCATTTCAAGCCCTGTACCCTCTGTCCCTCCATGTGTATACTGAGTATACAATGTATTGCATGTTCAGTATACAAATGCTCATGTTCAGGACTATGCATAGTCCCGTCCCCCCCTAACATGTTTACATTCCATGGAAGGTCAGAAGGGGACTTTTGCATGTATACGTGACTTTTGCACAACAGGGAACTCTGATTGCTCAGCGCTTCTGATAACATAGGAGAGCTTATGGGTGCACAACTATATGGGCATACAGCCACCTTTCACATGCTTGCTGCACGGGCAGATGTGTAACCAGTGCATGCATTGTTCTAACAGTTATGGCTGACTGCAAGGTCAGCCTATGCCATCCATTGGTTAGATGGAACATTTGTCCTAAGTGCCAAGCCTCTCAAGAACCAAGCACGAAACCAAAGGGAGGCTATTCATAAGCTATTGCTTGGTCATTTCGGTCACAAAGGATTGATTTCTACAGATAGGGATGTTAACAGCATGCAAGCTATGGTCAAATCGATTTTGCCAAGTGTTTTCTCTACTCACCAATCCTCAGAGAATGAGGGCTGGGAGCGGTCTTCATTAGCCACACCAGAAGGAGCACCAGAGGCGCCAAGATCCGGGGCATCTTCTATAAATCCTCATGGAGCCCTGCGGTGGTCTGGGCATGACATAACTCTGCAAGAGAGAAGAAAAAAGGACAGTGAAAACCCCTTTGAGCAAGCTGCAAACTCTTGCAAATGCCCAGAATCAAGAGAGTTTGTGGTAACACAATCAGCATCCTGATGAACTCCAGTTGGTGACTGCCACTTTTCCCCCCAGAATGCCTCTGGAAACAATATTACTGTACATCAGGAAGGCAGGAGGTCTGGTCTAGAGGGCAGGAGGTCTGGTCTAGAGGGTTGAGCCTCCATTTGCCTGAAGATAACATCCGAAGGTTGCCAGTTCGAGGTCACCGGCACCGTGCAACCTTGAAGCAGCTGACAAGCTGAGCCGAGCTATTCCATCTGCTCTGAGCATGGGAGGATGGAGGCCAGAATGTGTGGCCAGACCAAGAAAGAAACACCTGAATGTTGTGGTTTCTTGAAAGATAGAAACCTTCTTTCAAATTGTAAAAATCCCTACTGGGATTTAAAAATTGCCTGCCTATGTAAACCGCCTTGAATAAAGTCTAGGGAGAAACCTGAGGACCAAGAAAGGCGGTATAGAAATACCTGTATTATTATTATCATCATCATCATCATCATCATCATCATCATCATCATGCGTTGTCGTAGGGCCATTATGGAGCTGGTGGGGAAGAACAGAAGAACAGCCCTGCTGGATCAGAGCAAAGACCCATCTGCTTCAGCTTCCTGTAACTCACAGTGGCCTACCAGATGCCTCCGGGAGCACAAGACCACAAGAGACCTGCATCCTGGTGCCACTGCCTTGCAACTGGCCTACTTCTAAAACCAGGAGGTTGCACAAACCCATCATGGCTTGTAACCTGTGATGGGCTTTTCCTCCATAAATCTGCCCAATCCCCTTTTAAAAGCATCTAGTCCAGACATCTCCACATCCTATGGCAAGGAGCTTCACATATTAATTACTCACTAGGTAAAGAAATATTTGTCTTTTTTTCTAAATAAAATAACGGCCAGAAGCTGGTGGCTGCCTGGAGGACGACTGTTTACATCAGTAAGCCCCCTTCCTTTGGAACCATTTCACCATCCTCCAACTTGCCAAGACACCCCCACATCTTTGCCACAAAGATCTTTCGCAGGACAGCAAGAAGCAATTCGGCACTCGCTGCTATGGCCTTGGAGCCATCAGCCGCTCTTTCTCCGTCCCTCTCTGCAAGAATGATGAGCAGGCAGACAGAGGTACTAATTACTTCTCCCACTGCAATGGCAATTGATCTATATAGTCTCATATACAATTAATAAGAACTCTTTTCTCCCCCTTCAGAGATGCAGCTGCAAAACGGAATATAGAGATCATGACCATAACTGGGACGGGGATTTGAAGAAGGGAGATTTAAAGAGTGGGCCTTCAAAAATAAACTTGCCCACAACTGACAGCGTAGTGAGGATGAAGGATTGACCTGCGGATGGGTTTATCAGCCCTTATCTACGCTTTTATGTCATATCAACAAATTATGGTCCATTCCCAGTTTCTGCATACGTGAGATCATGCCATGAAAAAGACACACCAAGGGCAACTTCCATTATTTTCCTTGCATTGCCACCATCTAATGGGTCCAATAAAATGACATCATCGGACATTTGGAGTTTTAGAAAGTGGAACATTTTTAGAAAGCTGTGGAATTAGACCCTTGAGAATTTCCGACAGTTTTAGCAAACTCTTCCAGCTTCCCTTGACATCCTGCAGGCCTTTCCTCTGTAGAGAAACCTCTGAATTCATTACAAATTTTGCACTGTGGCAGGGAAAGGAAGAAGAGGAGGGTTGGGGGAAGGGCAAGGAAGAAGCAGGCCACACAAAATAGGCAGTGGGATGAGAAACAAGGCCAGCAAAAAGGACAGGGCACAGGTCTCCAAGCAGAGCCAGCAGCAGTCATTTTTCCCACCTGCATCACCCACACTCTGTTCATACTGCAAACGTCTGCAGACTGAATGCTGTGCTTTGAGGGAACCACAATTAGGCTACAGCACTAGTATGCCTGGCGCTGACCTCCAGTATGGCCACAGCGTGGAGCTGACCTCCAGGAACCATCACTGCCCACCAGGCCCTACAAAAACCAGCTCAGAGCTTAGGCCCCTCAGCCATCTCTGGGGTGTGAGCACTCCCTAAGCACCTGTTCTCTCTACCTGCTGGTTGCTTTGGGTTTTTGATCCTTGCATGGATTTGGACCACACAGATGCTTCTGCCCCATTTGGGCTGACAGTCTTCTCCCCCTGGAGCCCAGAACTGCTCGGAGCCTGATGCTTGCTGAGACCAGATAGAAGAGCCACGGAAAAGTTGGGACAACAAGCCCCAGGACTGGTCTATCTATAACTGATATGGTCACCTCAGGTGTTAGGTTGGTGGTAGGGATCTGCTACCTGCTCCTCTTCTTTTTGTTCCTTGAAAAGAAAGAAGCAAAGAACAGGTATGAAGGAGAAGAGAGCCATGGGCCAGAGTGTCTCTGACACTCTAGCTCAGTACTCTTTTTTCCACACTTCCTCTTCCACTCAGAACCTGTTCAAAACCAGAGAGCAGGAGGACAAGCAGCAGAGGTGGTGGCTGGAAAGCCAACAGGTAAGAGATGAGACATTTGGCATGATGGGGTGCTGCGCAAAGGGACAGGCAGGATTTGGCACACCACTTCAGCACTGGCAGATCTTGGGACAGCCCAGGACAGGGTTTACAGGGGTCAGAGGTAGCGTATGCCATTAGCAGAAATAAACCATAAGGCTAGGGATGGGAAGCCAAACCAGCAGCCATGCCGGGGTTAGGCTCTCTGAATATCACACAGTGATTTGCCCAATTATTTCCTTGCAGGTCTCCAGTGATAAACAGATGCTGCAAGTACAACCTTTGGGCACATTTCACCAGGACATTTCAGGACATGGAAGGTGTCATTCGTGCTGGACCAAAAACTGGGGATGGAAGACTAAATTAAAGATGGAGACAGGCAAGATGGAGGGCAGAGGCAAGTCCACGCTGAGCGAGAACAGGAAGCGGACCCGCAGCTGGAAAACCCCCTTGGTTGCTAACTTTAACTGCAAGAGCTTGAGAACAGCATCTTTGTCCTGGGGCAGCACTGATAACAAATGAGGCAGGAGGAGGGGAACCCAAGGCAGTCCAAAGCTGGGAGCACTCTGGAAGGTGTCCGTAATTGCAGTCAGTCAGCCAGCCTGCCGCTGAGCAATTGCAAAGGGGTGCAGATTTCCAGCTCAGAGGTTGATTAGTGTCTCACATGCTCAAGGCTGAACATACAGTACCTGCCAAGTAACCTCTGGCTTAATGACAGCCATTTAATTCCCCCCAAAGATGCAAAGGTTGGCTTTTGAACGGGAAAGGCACTGCAGGGAAAAATTTTCCCTGGTTGGAAGGACCACTCTGGGATGAACTAGGCTAGAGAATTCATTCATCCCTTTGTTGCTTTTCCAGTGTCCACATTTAGATTGCAAGCTCTCTGGGGCAGGAATATTTGCTTTTGTCCTTCTGCCAATTACAATGTGTGTTGATGACAATCAACACCAGCACGTGAGGACCCACAACAAAATGTTGCCATGTGCCCCAGCCCCTAGTAACAGGACTCCTCTTCAAGGTTTCAGCCAGCCTGAAACAAGAGCCTTGAAATATGGTTCAGGGCTCTTGGAGGGGGAAGCTTTTAGGATGGACGGAAGGAAAGAGGTCAACTTTTTTCTCCCCCTTTCCCAACCTCCTGGAGCCTTCTCTTGCTGTATTGGCATGTAAGACTTCGGCTTGAGTTTGGCCACCAGTACCAAACCTGAGTACTTTATTTCTTTCTGGTCTTGGTGGGGAAGTGTCTGGGGAGTGGAAAAGGAAAAAAAAAAAAAGTGGACTTTTCCCTTTTCCTTGTCCTGAAACTTCTCTATTTATTGCAAGAAGGGGAGCTTTTTGACCTCTTGCCATGCATCTACCCCCCACCCTAATGCCTGTTCTCAGGATACTATAAGCTTTTAGGAGATCAAGTAGGCCAATTCTCCCAGCCTTCAATTTTTAGAGTTCAAAAGGAGCCCTGGAACTGAATCTTGGAAGAAATTTCCATGTATTTCAGCTGTCATGTTGGTCAAAGGAATTATTCAAATAATTTATTTAGCCCCAGCTTTTCACCCAAGTTGTGATCACTCAGTCTACACCTCCCTCCCGTTCTTTGAAGGTAAGAAATACATAATCCCCATTTGTTTTAATGGGGCTTCTGTAGGAGAGCTTCTGCGTGAGTTTTGCCTACAGTTACATGCAATCAATTGCCATAGAGCAGGGGTGTCCAAAGTTTTTGGCAGGAGGGCCACATCATCTCTCTGACACTGTGTGGGGGGCCGGGGAAAAAGAGAATTAATTTACATTTAAAATTTGAATAAATTTACATAAGTTTACATAAATGAATATATTAAAGATGAACTTATATGAATGAATGAAGGTCTTGCAATAGCTTAAGGCCTATAAAAGGCCTTGCACAAAGCAAGGCTGGCCTTTCCTTTGCTGCTGCTACTGCATCACAGACGTGAAACAAGAAGTAGTGGAGGAAGCCCTCATCCCACAGCTCACATGAGAGGTCAAACAGTCCCCCTCACGCTGAGAGCAGTTGTGTCGGGCCAGTGTGGGCTCCAACAAATCCCCGGAGGGCCAGAGTCTCATTGGAGACTGTGGGCTCCTTGAGGGCCACATTGAGAGGCCTTGAGGGCCACAAGTGGCCCCAGGGCCGGGTTTTGGGCACCCCTGCCATAGAGCATCGTATTCCCTAGACCAGAAGCATATGGACATAACCCACAGGAGAGAAAGAATTCGCAATACGCTCTTTGTTACTGGAGCTGTGAGTTACTTCCAAGTACTGCTATTTCTTTTTTCCCAGATCTTGTGAGATTTCCGTGTCAGGCAAGTTGTCGAAGCAAAAGAATTTATTCCCACTTGTTTTATTTTTTTGCTCTAAACACCCAGGCCTGAAGATTTATTGCAAAACTGGAAAGTTTCCGACATGAGTTGGTTCAATAAACACCACCATTTAATCTGTTCTGTGTGGCCAGTGACCCAAAGTTAGCAGAATATTCTCCCTCCACCCCCCACCCAAGTTGTTTTAATTAAGGGGTGGATAAATTCTTAAGCACAGAGTGAAAAGCATAGTGTATTGGGAGGAGCTGCTCTGCTAATGTGCAAGCTTTAATGACATGTAATTAACACAATTTGCATATCATTTTCAGGACATGGGCGGGTGCCAAATCACAGCTGGTTAGCACATTTTGCTTACTCTTAAAATCTGAATCCCAAGTATTGCAATCTATGTTTTAGCCTCCTGGAAATAGAAAAATTCCTAAGGCAGGGCTTCCAACACTCACAAGATTTCAACAATGCAGACTTTTCCCTCTGCTTTGCTGAATTATAGCATTTAAGACATTTCTTTTCAAAAGCCTTACAAGCAAATGGTAAAAGGCACTTTTGGAAGCTGAATCATAAAAATCTGCTTGCAAAAATGTTAGCAGGCCCTTGCGCAAAACTCTGTTCCTTATCACTTAATCACTGTTTGTTTTTAGATAGTTGGGGGCTGCTCTTAGGACATTAATAAACAGTAAGGTAAGCAAATTTTAAATGTGTTTGCTATTCCCTGGTGTTCTTCTGTATCTTTTTAGATCATGAGCCCTTCTGGGACAGGGAGTCATTTCGTTATTTCATTTTCTCCATAAACCGCTTTGTGATTTTCTTTTTTTCTGAAAAGTGGAATATAAATATTCTTAATAATAATAAATAATGTGCTCCCTGAATTGCTTCTGTCAGTGGCCACTGCACTTGTGGTTGCATCAGGGAGAGAATCAAGACTATAGTCAAGGGTAAGTGGGGAGGGGGGCAGAGCTCTGGGACTTGTATCATCAGGAGGAGTGCTCAGGTGCTACCTCTGAAACATTTCTAAAAACCAACAAGAAGTATCAAGTTCAGCAGTAGGCAAACGGAGACATTTGACTACCAGCAAGACTGCATGCAGTTCATCATATATTGAGGCTATGATTCTATGCAAATTTACCTAAAAGTATGTCTATTGAACACATTGGGGCTCACTTCTGAGTAAATGTGCACAGGTTAACATTCAAAAGCCCCAGTCCTATAAAATTTACTTGGAAGTATGTCCCATTAGACAGAAAAATATATATTATTATTGGCAACCTTCAGTCTTGAAAGACTCTGGTATCC
The DNA here is from genome assembly GCF_035046505.1 of Tiliqua scincoides. NCBI lineage: Eukaryota > Metazoa > Chordata > Lepidosauria > Squamata > Scincidae > Tiliqua > Tiliqua scincoides. Next base: position 23,209,534 of record NC_089831.1, read on the forward strand.
CGCTCTGAAAGGTGGTTCTGGCACAGCGTCTAGTGTGGCTGAAAAGGCCAATCCGGGAGTGACAATCCCTTCCACACAGGGAGCAAGTGCAGTCTGTCCCTGGTCTGTCTCCCTGGCTATGGGCCTTCCTTCTTTGCCTCTTAGCCTCAGACTGTTGGCAAAGTGTCTCTTCAAACTGGGAAAGGCCATGCTGCACAGCCTGCCTCCAAGCGGGCCGCTCAGAGGCCAGGGTTTCCCACTTGTTGAGGTCCATCCCTAAGGCCTTCAGATCCCTCTTGCAGATGTCCTTGTATCGCAGCTGTGGTCTACCTGTAGGGCGCTTTCCTTGCACGAGTTCTCCATAGAGGAGATCCTTTGGGATCCGCCCATCATCCATTCTCACGACATGACCAAGCCAACGCAGGCGTCTCTGTTTCAGCAGTGAATACATGCTAGGGATTCCAGCACGTTCCATGACTGTGTTGTTTGGAACTTTGTCCTGCCAGGTGATGCCGAGGATGCGTCGGAGGCAGCGCATGTGGAAAGCGCTCAGTTTCCTCTCCTGTTGTGAGCGAAGAGTCCATGACTCGCTGCAGTACAGAAGTGTACTCAGGACGCAAGCTCTGTAGACCTGGATCTTGGTATGTTCCGTCAGCTTCTTGTTGGACCAGACTCTCTTTGTGAGTCTGGAAAACGTGGTAGCTGCTTTACCGATGCGCTTGTTTAGCTCGGTATCGAGAGAATGAGTGTCGGAGATCGTTGAGCCAAGGTACACAAAGTCATGGACAACCTCCAGTTCATGCTCAGAGATTGTAATGCAGGGAGGTGAGTCCACATCCTGAACCATGACCTGTGTTTTCTTCAGGCTGATTGTCAGTCCAAAATCTTGGCAGGCCTTGCTAAAACGATCCATGAGCTGCTGGAGATCTTTGGCAGAGTGGGTAGTGACAGCTGCATCGTCGGCAAAGAGGAAGTCACGCAGACATTTCAGCTGGACTTTGGATTTTGCTCTCAGTCTGGAGAGGTTGAAGAGCTTTCCGTCTGATCTGGTCCGGAGATAGATGCCTTCTGTTGCAGTTCCAAAGGCCTGCTTCAGCAGGACAGCGAAGAAAATTCCAAACAAGGTTGGTGCAAGAACACAGCCCTGCTTCACTCCGCTTCGGATGTCAAAAGGGTCTGATGTGGAGCCATCGAAGACAACAGTGCCCTTCATGTCCTTGTGGAAAGATCTGATGATGCTGAGGAGCCTGGGTGGACATCCAATCTTGGGGAGAATCTTGCAGAGGCCGTCTCTGCTGACCAGGTCGAAAGCCTTTGTGAGATCTATGAAGGCTATAAAGAGTGGCTGTCGTTGTTCCCTGCATTTCTCCTGCAGTTGTCTAAGGGAGAATACCATATCAGTGGTGGACCTGTTGGCTCGGAATCCACACTGCGATTCTGGATAGACGCTCTCTGCAAGTACCTGGAGCCTCTTTAGTACAACTCGGGCAAACAGCTTTCCTACAACGCTAAGGAGAGAGATGCCGCGGTAGTTGTTGCAGTCACCCCTGTCACCTTTGTTCTTGTACAGCGTGATGATGTTTACATCCCTCATGTCTTGAGGTACTCCACCTTCTCTCCAGCAGAGACAGAGGATTTCATGCAGCTCAGTGACGATGATCTCTTTGCAGCATTTTAGGACTTCAGCAGGGATGCTGTCTTTTCCAGGTGCCTTGCCAAAGGCAAGGGAGTCCAGGGCCACGTGAAGTTCTTCTAGGGTTGGTTCACTGTCAAGCTCTTCCAGCACAGGCAGGCACTCAATGTTGTTCAGCGCTTCTTCGGTGACTACATTTTCTCTGGAATATAGCTCAGAGTAGTGCTGCACCCAGCGTTCCATCTGCTGTGCCCGATCCTGGATGACCTCGCCTGTGGCAGACTTCAGAGGGGCAATTTTCTTATGTGTTGGACCTAGGGCCTATATAATAATATATATATTACCCCAATCTCTTTTTCTTAATCCACAACTTTCTTCCTTTTAAAGCAATCCACATTCTGCAACAACATGATTTAAAACACAAACACACACACACACACACACACACACACACGGAAACCCCAGCAGACCAGAACTGGTGAATTAAAGCTAGGCCAATCTACCCCATTTGCATAAGTCATACTAGTTGCAATTTTTTTGTATTGTTTATTTTACAAATCCGTATTCCTGGTACGTATAGGTTTGTATTTATTGACTGGAAACCGATGGCACGCTCAGAAACATTACACGTACTGTAAATTGGTAACTTCTGAGTGTTTACAGCAGACAAATCAGGCTGTGCCATAGCATATCATTTGAAGACTTTGAGGCAGTTATTTCAAAACTTTCCAGGTTATTGACAAAACAGCAGGATCAAGTCAGAATTTCCTCATGCCGGAATTATAGCAAGAGACACGGAGAACTAGCTATCATGGGGGTGCATGTGCACAGATTCGATTTCTCTCCGAACAGCAATCTCACAAGCTCTGATGCCAACTGACAGTTAGATACCTGAATCTCTCTCCAGTTTAGATATTGTACCTCTCATGGTCCTTAGAGTTACTGGAGATATCCAGTCCCTGGAAATAAGGGCATTGATCAACTCCAATATTTACAGGTTTTGCTGTTCACTTAAAAAAAAACCTACAATTTCAACTACTTCACTTTTTACTGGATGGTAAACTACCTTGCAATCTGTATTTCTCCTTTATTGCTATGATGCATCAGCAATTTATAAAATCACCTACCCACAGGGTAAAATTTCATCCAAACTCTCATTTTGCATATTGTCATTATTATTCAGTCAGGAATAGCACAATCGGTAGTTACTATTTATACATAAAAGTTTATTAGTTGCTTCTGAATAATATACCCGGAGAGAGTCAGATAGTAAAACTAAGCATTAACATAATGCATTTATTAAAAAACCCAAACCACCCCATGCTTTCAAGCAGTAGCAAAGAAATTCCCATTTAAAATCGGGCTGGACTCAGTCAGCCAGTTTGAAAAATACTTCCTGACCAAAAGCTTTTAATTTGCCAATGAAAAGTGTTCAAGGATAGAGTCTGCCTGGCATAATTCTTGGGTAGCAAATGCAACAGAAAGGCCGACACAACCATGGAACAAACAGGGTGAGACTGAACCTTGAATCAGGACATCTCAGGTTGAGATCTTATCTCTGTCACTCACTTGGTGACCTTAGAAAAGCCCATCTCTTTCAGCCTCAGTTTTCCCATCTGTAATATGGGAATAATAATACTTGTTTGAAAGGATTAACAAGATATTGGACAAGCAATGTTTTGCACTCTAAAGTGCTTTATTATAATTAACCTTTTCTGCACCCTCAACACTTCTTAGACATAATGTGCAGAGCAGCTCCTCAGCTGCCAATCTGAGTATAAAAAGGATTTTATTATCCTTATCCCACCCAACAGGCTTGTGAATTGGGTTATTCTCATTTTACAGCTGGAGGACTCTGGCTGCTTAACATACTGACCCATGCAAGTCATAACACAATTTGAACCCAGTTCTTGTCCACTCTGCTTGCTGGTTTATGAGAACATAAAATGAACTCTACTAAATCCATCTTATCTAGCACCCAGCTTTGAACAATGGCTAGTGAAATGCTATAAGAGGCCCACCGATACATGTGGCAGATGCTCCACTGGCCCCAGCCTCAAGACTCACCCATGAATGTGTGTACATCCCCTTTTCAAACCCTCTAAGCTAGTAGCTGGAACGAGCTGGAATCCCTAGCATGTATGCACTGCTGAAACAGAGACGCCTGCGTTGGCTCAGTCATGTCGTGAGAATGGATGATGGCCAGATCCCAAAGGATCTCCTCTATGGAGAACTCGTGCAGGGAAAGCGCCCTACAGGTAGACCACAGCTGCGATACAAGAGGGATCTGAAGGCCTTAGGAGTGGACCTCAACAGGTGGGAAACCCTGGCCTCTGAGCGGCCCACTTGGAGGCAGGCTGTGCAGCATGGCCTTTCCCAGTTTGAAGAGACACTTGGCCAACAGACTGAGGCTAAGAGGCAAAGAAGGAAGGCCCATAGCCAGGGAGACAGACCAGGGACAGACTGCACTTGCTCCCGGTGTGGAAGGGACTGTCACTCCCGAATTGGCCTTTTCAGTCACACTAGACGCTGTGCCAAAACCACCATTCAGAGTGCGATACCGGAGTCTTTCGAGACTGAAGGTTGCCAACAACAACAACAAGCTAGTAGCCATCACCACCTCCTGTGGATGGATTGTACTGGTCCTCAGATATGCAGGCCAATATTGCCAAATAAGATCTCCAAATGCAACTTTGTATACAGGTCCACCACTGATATGGTATTCTCCCTTAGACAACTGCAGGAGAAATGCAGGGAACAACGACAGCCACTCTTTATAGCCTTCATAGATCTCACAAAGGCTTTCGACCTGGTCAGCAGAGACGGCCTCTTCAAGATTCTCCCCAAGATTGGATGTCCACCCAGGCTCCTCAGCATCATCAGATCTTTCCACAAGGACATGAAGGGCACTGTTGTCTTCGATGGCTCCACATCAGACCCTTTTGACATCCGAAGCGGAGTGAAGCAGGGCTGTGTTCTTGCACCAACCTTGTTTGGGATTTTCTTCACTGTCCTGCTGAAGCAGGCCTTTGGAACTGCAACAGAAGGCATCTATCTCTGGACCAGATCAGACGGAAAGCTCTTCAACCTCTCCAGACTGAGAGCAAAATCCAAAGTCCAGCTGAAATGTCTGCGTGACTTCCTCTTTGCCGACGATGCAGCTGTCACTACCCACTCTGCCAAAGATCTCCAGCAGCTCATGGATCGTTTTAGCAAGGCCTGCCAAGATTTTGGACTGACAATCAGCCTGAAGAAAACACAGGTCATGGTTCAGGATGTGGACTCACCTCCCTGCATTACAATCTCTGAGCATGAACTGGAGGTTGTCCATGACTTTGTGTACCTTGGCTCAACGATCTCCGACACTCATTCTCTCGATACTGAGCTAAACAAGCGCATCGGTAAAGCCGCTACCACGTTTTCCAGACTCACAAAGAGAGTCTGGTCCAACAAGAAGCTGACGGAACATACCAAGATCCAGGTCTACAGAGCTTGCATCCTGAGTACACTTCTGTACTGCAGCGAGTCATGGACTCTTCGCTCACAACAGGAGAGGAAACTGAGCGCTTTCCACATGCGCTGCCTCCGACGCATCCTCGGCATCACCTGGCAGGACAAAGTTCCAAACAACACAGTCCTGGAACATGCTGGAATCCCTAGCATGTATTCACTGCTGAAACAGAGACGCCTGCGTTGGCTTGGGCATGTCGTGAGAATGGATGATGGCCGGATCCCAAAGGATCTCCTCTATGGAGAACTCGTGCAAGGAAAGCGCCCTACAGGTAGACCACAGCTGCGATACAAGGACATCTGCAAGAGGGATCTGAAGGCCTTAGGGATGGACCTCAACAAGTGGGAAACCCTGGCCTCTGAGCGGCCCGCTTGGAGGCAGGCTGTGCAGCATGGCCTTTCCCAGTTTGAAGAGACACTTGGCCAACAGTCTGAGGCTAAGAGGCAAAGAAGGAAGGCCCATAGCCAGGGAGTCAGACCAGGGACAGACTGCACTTGCTCCTGGTGTGGAAGGGATTGTCACTCCCGGATTGTCCTTTTCAGCCACACTAGACGCTGTGCCAGAACCACCTTTCAGAGCGTGATACCATAGTCTTTCGAGACTGAAGGTTGCTAATACAATACAGCAGTGTTTCTCAACCAGTGTTACTTGTACCATTGGTGGTACTTGAGGTGGTGTCCAATGGTACTCGCAGGACCCCCAGGCCCCCGCTGCCTGGCAGCCAGAACAGCAACGCAACACAAGAAGCGGCAGTAGGAGGCTTGGATCAGCAGACAGAGCTACAGCGGGCATTTTTCCAGCTCTTGAAAAGGCCCTCCCATCTGAACTGAACCTCTTACTGGTGTTTGTAGTGCTGCCTCTGTTCTCTCAATCCAGAAGTAACTGGTGATGACCTCTCACACCGGGTGACTAAACCTAGTGTGGGCGTAGCTCCCCTGTCCACTTTGACTGACCAGTGCAGTTAAGGTGTCAAGAGAGGCTCCAATGGCCTTTTATATCTGTGTTGTTGGCTCAGTCATGTTGTGAGAATGGATGACGGCCGGATCCCAAAGGATCTCCTCTATGGAGAAATCGTGCAAGGAAAGCGCCCTACAGGTAGACCACAGCTGCGATACAAGGACATCTGCAAGAGGGATCTGAAGGCCTTAGGAATGGACCTCAACTAGTGGGAAACCCTGGCCTCTGAGCGGCCTGCTTGGAGACAGGCTGTGCAGCATGGCCTCTCCCAGTTTGAAGAGACACTTGGCCAACAGTCTGAGGCAAAGAGGCAAAGAAGGAAGGCCCATAGCCAGGGAGACAGACCAGGGACAGACTGCACTTGCTCCCAGTGTGGAAGGGATTGTCACTCCCGAATTGGCCTTTTCAGCCACACTAGACGCTGTTCCAGAACCACCTTTCAGAGCGCGATACCTGAGTCTTTCGAGACTGAAGGTTGCCAGCATGGACATGGATGTATTGGAGAAACTTTTCAGCACTGCAGTTGCCCCCGCAAGGATCCCTCCTGCAGCGGCCAGCCATCAATACTCCAGCAGCATGAATAGAAAATGAATCAGCACCAGAAGCCAGTGATGTCTCGGAAGGAGGCTATCATGTGGCACTGTCCATTGATCACCCAAGCTCTAACCCCACCCCTTCCTCTCTCCTCCTCCTGTCTTCGTCTCCTGTCAGATTCTTGTCACCAGCCTGTGGCTTTCGTCACAAGAAGGCCACCCTTTCAGGAATGGCGGCAGCTCCTCACTGCAGGCCCTAGAGAAGATTTCATACTTGCCAGCATTTGTTAAAAGAATCGTAAAAACTAACGTGGGGGGAGGGGGTGGGAGGGAGGGAGAGAGCGAGAATCCTTGTCAAAGAGTCGAAGAACAGCCCTGCCAAAAAAAGATAATGAAACGCGGAGAGACAAATCCCTCTGCCCCTGCATGCTCAACAGAAGGAGCCGGAACAGCTGAATCCGACACCCAAGTGCCGTCTCGACTCCCCGTTGCCTGTCTCTTTAATATCGCGCTTTGCCAGCGTGCCGACCTGCCTTAATGACATATTACATTTCTATAATATCTCTCAGCCTCCCAAGAGGATGTCATCAAGACAGCTTCTTCTTTCTACCAAACAGAGGCATGTTTTTCTCCTCCTAGGCCAACAAAGGACAATTTTGTCAGCTGGGAGTAGGAAGGCAGGAGATTTTGGACTTGTCGAGTTCCTTAGGAATGGGGACTCTGCTTGGGTACAGCGGCGTCACCCCATCTGCACTGACCCCACCCTCTAGCAGCATGGATCTATGGTAAGGTCACAGCTGGAGTATTGTGTCCAGTTCTGGTCGCCGCATCTCAAAAAAGACATAGTGGAAATGGAAAAGGTGCAAAAGAGAGCGACTAAGATGATTACGGGGATGGGGCACCTTCCTTACGAGGAAAGGCTATGGCATTTGGGCTTCTTCAGCCTAGAAAACAGACGCCTGAGGGGGGACATGATTGAGACATAAAAAATTATGCAGGGGATGGACAGAGTGGATAGGGAGATGCTCTTTACACATAACACCAGAACCAGGGGACAACCACTCAAATTGAGTGTTGGGAGAGTTAGAACAGACAAAAGAAAATATTTCTTTACTCAGCGTGTGGTTGGTCTGTGGAACTCCTTGCCACAGGATGTGGTGATGGCGTCTGGCCTGGATGCCTTTAAAAGGGGATTGGACAAGTTTCTGGAGGAAAAATCCATTAAGGGGTACAAGCCATGATGTGTTTGCGAAACCTCCTGATTTTAGAAATGGGCTATGTATCAGAATGCCAGATGCAAGGGAGGGCACCAGGATGAGGTCTCTTGTTATCTGGTGTGCTCCCTGGGGCATTTGGTGGGCCGCTGTGAGATACAGGAAACGGGACTAGATGGGACTATGGCCTGATCCAGCAGGGCTGTTCTTATGTTCTTAACTACAATTCCCAGGAGGCCTTGCAGGTCTCTTGTTACCTGGTGTGCTCCCTGGGGCATTTGGTGGGCCGCTGTGAGATACAGGAAGCTGGACTAGATGGGCCTATGGCCTGATCCAGTGGAGCTGTTCTTATGTTCTTATGGATAGAGACAATACGCCCCTCTCCCCAGGCTGGAAAACCTGTGTGCACCCCTCTCAACTGTGGAGGAGGGCAACCGCTTTGCATGCAGAAGGTCCTGGGTTCAGTTCCTGCCAGCATCTTCAGGTAAGGCTGGGAAAGATCCCCCCCCCCCATTTCAAATCCAGGACAGCTGCTGCACTCAGGATAAACAACACACTGAGCTTTTGAGAGGAAGGGGGGGTAGTCTCATCCAGACTAAAGGAACTGTTTCCCAGACTGTACGCTCTCATTTGCTCTGCTATTGTCTTTGGTCCAGTAGATTCCACTGGTTGCAGAGGCAGTACAAAAACCTGTGGGCAGAAAATAATGTGATGAGTGTGCATACCACAGCAGGCACCGCACAACCCGCTCACTGCCCTGTTCAGCTACCATCTCTGCCTTGGCACGTTCAGGGCGAAAATACCCCCTTACCACGCTCTGTTTGTTCATGGGGTTCCTTTACATAAAACCAGAATTCTCACACTATTTGGCCTAGGAATATAATGTAGCACGTTAAGGGGATTATTCCCCCTCCCAAGCATGCCAGGTAATGCGCCAACACGGTGGAGCACAGGAAGCAAGCTGGTAATCTTTTTTTCTTATCACTTTTAGCAAGTAGGAAGTGTATCAATGCAGCTCGCTCCTTTGGTGGGCAGACTTGGGGTGAAAAGCAACCCAGATCCTCCACTCCTTCCTTCACCCTCCTGAATGCAAGCTGAATGCAATGTTATTCACAGCAGGGCCACCTCTGCTCCACAGGTTGCGATGCTCCTATCACATGACCCTAAAAACACCACCACCCTAGTTGCCTGTCTTTAGGCACACTCAAAGAGGAAGAGGTCTAGCGACAGCTCTTAGTCGTAAAACATTCACGCTGAGCGGCCACATGCTTCTGAATGCCAGGTGGTAGGACAAAAGAGAGACAGACTTTCAGCTACATTCTCAGGAATGTCCCCAAGGCATCTGCTCGATCATTGTTTTCGGCAGAAAACTAGAGAAGATGGACCTTCAGTCGGGCCCAGCAGAATTCTGCTAACCATGAGAGTTAGGAATAGAACCTCCATGTTCACTGGCAGTCTGCTGCTAAATTCAAAAGTGGATTGGACAAGTTTCTGGAGGAAAAATCCATTACGGGGTACAAGCCATGATGTGTATGCGCAACCTCCTGATTTTAGAAATGGGTTATGTCAGAATGCCAGATGCAAGGGAGGGCACCAGGATGAGGTCTCTTGTTATCTGGTGTGCTCCCTGGGGCATTTGGTGGGCCACTGTGAGATACAGGAAGCTGGACTAGATGGGCCTATGGCCTGATCCAGTGGAGCTGTTCTTATGTTCTTATGTACCAGGGGCAGAGGAGATAGCACTTAAGCTAGATGGACAAAGCATCTGACTTGGCACGTGTGAGAATCTCACTGGACACTGAGCTACAGAAGCAGATACTCCTTTGGTCTCTTGCAGCAAGGCAATTCCTTTCTTATGTTTAAAGGAAAAGGATTTCCAGCACGGAGAGTGTGATCGTTACTCAAGCCTCACCCCTGACACCTCCTGTTTGAGAAATCAGGCGGTGCTCTGCCCCAGTCAATCACAGTTACAAGTGCAAGAGGGCCGGGAGGAACCCATCATGAAATCCAGCTGGAACTCCATTAGTAGCCTCTATCTAGCTGCGCGAGAGCCATCACAAGCGCCAAAAACTGGTTATAAGGAACTGATCTTGCCCCAGAGAGCACTAATGGGCAATGGTGGTTTCGATGTGCTGCTCTGACTGGATCAATACTAGCCGAGATGAACAGGAAGAAATCGGAGGCCATGGCCTGAGGGACCCTTTTCAAGAGCTTCCAGTTAGCACCGTTCCAGCTGAGAAAATGAAGACTGGCTGGGGGGATTGGACTGGCTGTGGGGGGGGGAGTTGTGAGGGAAGGTAAGAATGGGGGGAGGGAATAGGAACAGGTGATGCTCAAAGTGCTGCCTGCCCAAATTTAACGGAAGCACAAAAGCAAAGGAAAAGCAAGGTCACGATTGGACAGAATGAGGAGCAATTAATGGAGAACGTTGCATTGGACTTGCATCTTCCATGGCGGGGGGGAAAAGTCAGCCCTGAGCCAGTACTAAGCAATGGAGGCATAACTAGGGAGGAACCTGAGGGGCATATGCTCCAGGTACAACATCAAGAGGGCACATAACTATCCCTCAGGCTCCACCCTAGTTACAAGGAGGTGTTGGGGGCTTCACCCCCCTCATTCCTTCAAAGGGGAACCTCCACTGGAGAAGGAATGGGGGTGCAAAGCTGCCACAGCGAGTGCCCCCTCCTCTGGGGAGAACCTAGAAGTGACTGCCTTGCACCACAAGTGGAGCACCACAAGTGGTGCAAGGCAGTCACTTCCAGGTTCTCTCCAGAGGAGGCACTGGCAACTTCACACCACCCATTCCTTCTCCTGTGGAGTCTCCCCAATGGAAGGGGGCTCTGCTTCAAAGGAGAGCCTCCACAGGAGAAGGAACAGGGACATGAAGCCTCCAGCACCCCCGTCTCCAGGGAGAACCTGGAAGTAACATCACAAGGTCACATGATGTCATTGCTCCAGGAAGCAGGAAGTAACATCACAAGGTCACATGATGTCATTACTCCAGGCGGCAGGGCAGTGAGTAACGTCTTACCCCCTTCCATCCCTACTTTGGTACTCTAGACTTCCAGCCTAATTAGGACCCACTAGGAGACGATTGTGCCTCCTCTACCAACTAGCTGTATCTTCCTGTGGTTGGCAACCTTCAGTCTCGAAAGACTATGGTATAAGCCTACAGCACCCGGTATTCCCAAGCGGTCTCCTATCCAAGTACTAACCAGGCCTGACCCTGCTTAGCTTCTGAGTAGCTGCAGCAACTGTTACCCTGCACATGCCCAATCTCGTGACAGTTTTGAGAATCACCAAATGGCTGCATAATTTGGTATCGGGAAGTTTGGCCACAACTTCTCTCATCGTGATAGTGCTCACCATACGAAGGCTTTTCATGTGCTCAGTTCCAGAAACACAAAGCCTCGGAGAAGGTAAAGAAAGAATGCAACGGATCTTTTCCTCTCTTGGTGCTGCGGAATAATTTTGACGGCATGTTTAGACATTTTTAAAGCAAGATTTGCTTTCTCAGGAGGTAGTAGCTGCTCCCGGGGAAGAAAAAAAAGCTACTGTTGCATATTTAATGCGATCTCCGCTTTGTTGTGCTAAAGAACATTCTTCCCAATTTATGTTGTAGCAACTTTGTGAGATCTTGATACATTAGCGGAGAACCTGTTACTTATCATGGCAAGAGCTGAAGACAGAATTCACTTTTGAGGCAGGGAAGTGATGCGTGCATGGATGCTGCGGCTTCTGTTTGTGGCCCTGAAAGCATCCCTGAACATCTTCTGCTCTGCTGACTCTGCCCTTTGCATCAGTGTTCCTGGAAAACAGGTGCTTGTCATGCATTATGCTTTCAATGCCAAATACTTTCCAACTGTCTCATGGGAGACAATCCAAGACGTCATTCCATAATGTCCTGAACAGCTCCAGGGCCAGATATAGGGGCAAGCCTAGAGAGACACTGGGCATTTTACTACTACTTCTTCAAATGGAAGCTTTATCTAAGACACTGATTCCCAATCTGTGGTCTGCAAGAGTCTGAGATATACTCCATGAAGTCTCAGAAAAAAGATCGCCTTGGATCACTTCCAGCATATGTTATGTGTATTCTTGGTTATATTTGGGGTACTGAATCAAAAAATGGCATTGGTTTTGCCTCATTGGCTCTAGTTTTGGGGATATGGAATAGTTTAACTGCCGATTCAAGCAGCTTCCACATGAGGAAACCAACATCATGGCCATACCCCCAAAACTAGAGCCAATTGACAGATGCCATTTTTGTATTTGGCACCCCAAGAATATCCTAAATTCGTTCCAACAACTTTGGCAACTAAACAAAGGTTTTGTTTTTTTGGTAGGCCTGTGTAATAAATCCCTTATAAATCTTCTCTAATTATTACAATTGTATTTTTGTGTGTGCAGGGGGTAGGGGGCTGTACGTGGTCCATGACAATTCTCAACTCAGTGGTCCGCAGGCTCTCAAAGGGTGAGAACCACTGAGAGTAGAGGACAATAAGGCTATGCAGAAACTCCCAAAGAAATTTCACTTGTCTTATAGGTGCTTGTTTTGCCTCCCTTGAAAATTCTCAGATATTTTCCCTTGGGAAGAAGCCCAAAATGCATTTCAAATTTGACTTTTTAAAAATGCTGGAGGCCAGGAAATGTAATCTTAATTGCTTTGCTTATAATGTGGCAGGAGTGAATTTAGATTTACAGATTCACGTTAGCAAACTCATTCAATTCTACCTATTGCTGTTATGTGGGACAAGACCTTCCTGCTGCAACACCCAGGATCATGAATTTCCATGGAATTTTTGAGCTGTGCCCACCCCTTAGCACTTAGGCAGGCAGTCATATAGTTCACTGAGATCTTGGGCATAGCTGAGGCAAGGGTGCCGTTTGGTCCAGGGCTGGGCAAGAGTGACATGGACCATGGGGAGGGGAAGGGCCTTTGCCTGGAGACAGAGTATGTAGTTTGCATGAAGAAGGTTCCAGATTTATTCACCAGATTCTCCATTGCAAAAGGTGTCAGGCAGCAGGATTGTAAAAGTCAGTCAGAGTCTAGGCCACATGGATGAATGTACAGACTGAGCTGATGGTGGCTTGTTTGAGATGATAACTCCCAATAGAAGCTCTCATTCTTTCTTTCTCCAGCATTCCGTCAACCTCAACATTCCATCTGAGATCATATTCTCCACAACCCCACATGCCATGCACCAAGTGCGGAGGAAAAGGACGTCTTAGGAGACATTTTTAGATTTGATTGGTTTGCGCATGCATTTCTGCAAAAGCTTGCTAACCTTGAGGTTAGAACAGATTCCTGCTGTAATGTATTCCAAGCACTTTGAAGATTTAGAGTGTGTTACATAAATCCAATTGCTGTTATTAAAAATACAGCATGTTTAGGCTCTATATTTTCTCTTGTTACAAAATGCAAAAAGTGGGAAATATATTTTTTTTCCCTTCCATTTTATAAATGGAGAAATATAATTCTAGAACTGTTGGATCTTTGGTCCGATCCAAGAAGGAGATTATTATATTCCTAATGTTAAGAAGAGAGGCTGATTGGAATTCTCTGCAGTACAATGTGACTTAACTACTGTTATCTATACTAAAGAAGTGCCTGCTGATAAGAAACAGTTGTCAAGGGAGAACACAAGCAGTCCCAGCCAAGCTGATGGAGAGGACTTTGACATCTCACCCCTGCTTCTCCTTTATCTGAGGAACTCTGCAAGTCTTGTTGCTTTACTTGCTGCTTTCTGAGATGGTCCAAGGAGAAGGTCCTGAGGTTTGTGATCCCCACCAGAAGATACCATACCAAATTTCCTCTTGAAGCTAAAGCCTCAGATCCTGGGTTAGAACACTGTTTCCAGCAACAGCCAGACTGATGCTTCTTGGTGCTCAGAAGAAGGGCATTAAGACTGAGGGTCTTCCCCTTTTGTTCTGACCCCCAACATCAGGTACTCCAGGGTAGAGTGCCTCTGTATATGGAAGTTCTATTAGCCAATGATCTTCATGCAGGATTCCATGAATTTGACTAATACATTTTAAAACAGTCTAAGCTCATGGCCTTTACCACATCACAGGGTAGCACATTTCATGCTGATTATGCATTATGTGAGGAAGAACATTAAGTGGACCTTGTTGGCAACCTTCAGTCTCGAAAGACTCTGGGATCGTGCTCTGAAAGGTGGTTCTGGAACAGCGTCTAGTGTGGCTGAAAAGGCCGATTCGGGAGTGACAGACCCTTCCACACCGGGAGCAAGTGCAGTCTGTCCCTGGTCTGTCTCCCTGGCTATGGGCCTTCCTTCTTTGCCTCTTAGCCTCAGACTGTTGGCCAAGTCTTTCCAGTTTGAAGTTGAAGTAAGTGGACACAAACACACAAAACAGTGCCTCTGGAGAGACTGTTTGGGCTTCAGGCTACTTATTCGGGGAAATGGACAGAACCCAAGCATTTGATTTTGATGGATGGCAAGAGGAAGCATAAGCAAGAAAATGCAGCTCAGGCAAAGACAGTAACTCTCCGCCGGCTGAAACAACAAATTTAACAACTGTAGAGCAGAAAGGAATTCAGAGAAACTGTCAGGAAAAATCAGTAAATAACTTTTAAAGTGTTTTTCTCCTCCTCCTCTCCCTCCTCCAGGTGGCTGAAGTAAATGATTTCTCTTTGCAAAGACTTGTCTGGCAAGGGAGTTTGGAGTTACATGAAACCAGACAGAAGGCAAAGAAATACAACACAAATAAGAAACTGGGATAGACTATTTTGCCAAGCGGTTGTATTTGGGAATGAGCTGGACAGACAGATACAGCTGGAAGTCAGTTACTGGATTCTGCTTCTTGGTCACTCCATGATATGACCAAGCAACAAGATGGGGCTATACAGGTCAGAGGGGTGACTAAGGTTTGTGTCACCCAACGAAAAAGCTCACTGCATCACCCCCATGATGGAACTCCTTCCATACCAGACCATACAGAATACATTGCAGTATCTTACGCACGGCCTAAATGAAATGGCATTACTAGTGTTGGTGTCACCCCCATTAACTTTATTATATAACAGTACAGGTCACCCATCAAATCAGTAACCAACAGAAAACCAGTGGCCAACTGGATGACACTCACACAACTGAATAAGGGTTCTAGTATTTGGTCTGATTCAGGGAAATGACAGCTGACTCATACTAACACCTTAAGAACATCAGAACAGCCCCACTGGGTCAGGCCATAGGTCCATCTAGTCCAGCTTCCTGTATCTCACAGCGGCCCACCAAATGCCCCAGGGAGTGCGCCAGATAACAAGAGACTTGCAAGGCCTCCTGGGAACTGTAGTTAAGAACATAAGAACAGCCCCACCGGATCAGGCCATAGGCCCATCTAGTCCAGCTTCCTGTGTCTCACAGCGGCCCACCAAATGCCCCAGGGAGCACACCAGATAACAAGAGACCTCATCCTGGTGCCCTCCCTTGCATCTGGCATTCTGACATAACCCATTTCTAAAATCAGAAGGTTGTGCATACACATCATGGCTTGTACCCCGTAATGGATTTTTCCTCCAGAAACTTGTCCAATTCCCTTTTAAAGGCGCCCAGGCCAGACGCCATCACCACATACTGTGGCAAGGAGTTCCACAGACCAACCACACGCTGAGTAAAGAAATATTTTCTCTTGTCTGTTCTAACTCTCCCAACACTCAATTTGAGTGGTTGTCCCCTGGTTCTGGTGTTATGTGAGAGTGTAAAGAGCATCTCCCTATCCACTCTGTCCATCCCCTGCAGAATTTTGTATGTCTCAATCATGTCCCCCCTGAGGCATCTCTTTTCTAGCCTGAAGAGGCCCAAACGCCATAGCCTTTCCTCATAAGGAAGGTGCCCCAGCCCCGTAATCATCTTAGTCGCTCTCTTTTATACCAATAACACCTTACTGGTGTTATACTCACCCTAACACATCCCACGTCCTATTGGTGGCCCTGCTATGGAAAATTCAGTTGCTCTCCCCCTGCTAAATAGGAAAAGCACTACTTTAAAGAGGATCTCTTTTGCCCAGCTGGCAGGTGTACCACTAGACTGCGAAGGCAGTCCCATCAAGATCCTCATCAGGCCATCAGGCCTTTGATACTCCTAGTTGACATCTAACCTGGAAATCTCCTTAAGTTCTGTAAGAAGCAGACATGCTTATTTTTCAGGACTTGGCTTGCATGGCAAAACCGCTAAACTGGCCGAGAAAAACCCACCGTATCCCACGATCGCATCAACCCTGTTGCTAAATTTTTTTCTGTAATGTCCTTCGCCTGGAGTGAACTCATCTAAGGTGAGACACAAGCTGGCAATATCTCACTTCTCCAGGAGTCCCTGGAAATGAAAGGGCCTCTTTGTTGTGCTTGTTTCATCCTAGGGTGGCGAAAGCACAGCTGTGAGAAGGGGGTCACTCACTTAGCACTTCACAGTACTGGAGCCAGAGGAGGTGATAATAGAGATAAAACCTGTTAGCATGAAACAGATTACTTCTTCCTACTGAGTGTGCTATTTTGACTGTGTTCTTTTTTCCCTCCTCTCATAGAATCTTCCAGAAAAATACAATTCTAGCAGAGGAGAACTATAGAGCAAACCAAGGTTAAATGATCCCAAGACCAACTCCAGTGTTGGATTGTTCAAAGACACTCCTTATCCTATAGTTTGCTATTTGCAACCATAAGCTCAAGGGATGGAAGAGGGCAAGGTCACATCTTATTTACAAAAAATAGCACTTACAGATGGAATTCTGTAACAGCAAAAGGATGCTGTTATAACTGCGAGAGTGGAAGGCTACACAACATTGGACTAATCCATGGAGGATATGACTGGAAATGGATATTTGTTGTGAGAGTTAAGTGAAAGCTTCATGCTCAGAAACTGTATACCTATTTACAATGGACTGTCCCTATTTTCTGACCCCACTCCCAGGGAATCAGGGTCTCTCTTTTGTCCCTATTATAGCCTTTTGGAGCTGCCTATACTCACACAATATTGGTGCGAGTCGCCGAAGTTGATATCCCTCAGGAATTTCACGCTGTACCATGTTCGTTGTGATACTGTTGGGACACCTATTCTTGGGCCACCACCCTTAGTGGGGGAATGGTCCATTTCTGGTTCTCCTGGTGGGTTGCAACCCACCAGTTTGAGAATCACTGCTCTAGAGATTCTCTGCAAACTTCCATGCTCCCCTGTTCCCTATGAGGATGTACCTCTAAATCAGGGGTGCCCAAACCCCGGCCCGGGGGCCACTTGCAGCCCTCGGGGGCGTCCAATCCGGCCCTCGGGGAACTCCCAGTCTCCAATGAGCCTCTGGCCGTCCGGAGACTTGCTAGAGCCCATGCCGGCCCAATGCAACTGCTCTCAGCATGAGGGCGACTGTTTGACCTCTCACCTGAGCTGTGGGACGAAGGCTCCCTCCACTACTTGCTGTTTCATGTCTGTGATGCAGCAGTGGCAGCGAAGGAAAGGCTAGCCTTGCTTTGTGCAAGGCCTTTTATAGGCCATGAGCTATTATAAGACAATTCATTCATATAAGTTCCATCTCTAATAAATTCATTTATGTAAATTTATTCAAATTTTAAATGTAAATTAGTTAATTTTTTCCCGGCCCCCAACACAGTGTCAGAGAGATGATGTGGCCCTCCTGCCAAAATGTTTGGACACCCCTGCTCTAAATTACAACCATCACTACAATGACCATCAAGGGTTTTGAAGGATACCTCAGTATGCCAGTTGCAGAGGAGGGCACCAGGATGCAGGTCTCTTGTTGTCTTGTATGCTCCCTGAAGCATTTGGTGGGCCCCTGTGAGATGCAGGAAGCTGGACCAGATGGGCCTATGGCCTGATCCAGTGGGGCTGTTCTTAACGTTCTTAACTACAATTCCCAGGAAGCCTTGCGGGTCTCTTGTTATCAGGTGTGCTCCCTGGGGCATTTGGTGGGCCTCTGTGAGATGCAGGAAGCTGGACTAGATGGGCCTATGGCCTGATCCAGGGCTGTTCTTATGTTCTTAGAAAGGAAAACATGAGAAGGTTGGAGGGAACGGGAAGCTGAGTTTAAGGAAGGAGGGATGTTGCCTGATCAGTGACAAGAAAGGTGAATGGTCACCAAAGAGTCTTGAAAGCGGCACCATCTCTTAAGTGTGAAGGACAATGAGCTATTCCGGAGCACAAAGCCACAGCTTCCATTTGCTAACTGCTCCTCTTATTTAGAGAGCTATAAAAATTGAAATAGTGCTTTGAATATTTAACCACTACAAATAGGCCGGTAATGATAATTGCCAGGCTGATGGCTGCACCATGGATAAATCCTGCCTGCTTCTAAGAAAAATTCCCTGTACTCATCCACAGATGCCCTCTCTATTAATGCCTTAATCTCATATTTTACTGCTGCCTGTCCGTTCCATCATTCCTCCCCACCTCGGCACACCCCCACCCCATCGCTTGTTCCTCCCGCACAACCAGGCTCCTGCTGTCATTTTAATAAGACCTTTGACATCCTCTATTAAAAGGGACCCATGATGTTTGGCAGGTTACCACTTCAAGGTAGCCCCCTAAAGAGACAGACGCAAGGAAGCCCTTCTCTCCCCACGAGACCATACAAAAGTCAGGTATGCAATCAAAAAGGAGACATGATGACAAATTCAATTCCCTTTTGAAACCACCAGGCCACTGAGGGCGGTGGGTGTAATTACAAGGAAAGAAACCTTGCAGGAATTAAAACAAGGCACAGATGCTAGTTGCCTCTTTGCTCTTAGGAGATACTTCAACATGGGAGCCTGAAGGGGGACATGATTGAGACATACAAAATTATGCAGGGGATGGACAGAGTGGATAGGGAGATGCTCTTTACACTCTCACATAACACCAGAACCAGGGGACATCCACTAAAATTGAGTGTTGGGCGGGTTAGGACAGACAAAAGAAAATATTTCTTTACTCAGCGTGTGGTCGGTCTGTGGAACTCCTTGCCACAGGATGTGGTGATGGTGTCTAGCCTGGACGCCTTTAAAAGGGGATTGGACAAGTTTCTGGAGGAAAAATCCATTACAGGGTACAAGCCATGATGTGCATGTACAACCTCCTGATTTTAGAAATGGGCTATGTCAGAAGGCCAGATGCAAGGGAGGGCACCAGGATGAGGTCTCTTGTTATGTGGTGTGCTCCCTGGGGCATTTGGTGGGCCGCTGTGAGATACAGGAAGCTGGACTAGATGGGCCTATGGCCTGATCCAGTGGGGCTGTTCTTATGTTCTTAACTACAATTCCCAGGAGGCCTTGCAGGTCTCTTGTTATCTGGTGTGCTCCCTGGGGCATTGGGTGGGCCGCTGTGAGATACAGGAAGCTGGACTAGATGGGCCTATGGCCTGATCCAGTGGGGCTGTTCTTATGTTCTTAACTACAATTCCCAGGAGGCCTTGCAGGTCTCTTGTTATCTGGTGCTCCCTGGGGCATTTGGCGGGCCGCTGTGAGATACAGGAAGCTGGACTAGATGGGCCTATGGCCTGATCCAGTGGGGCTGTTCTTATGTTCTTATGGGATTGAAGTCCACTTCCTACAGAGTCAAAACCGCAATAACTTTAAATAAAGCACTCTGAGGCCCCAATCCTATCCAAATTCTCAGTGCTAATGCAGATGTGCCAACTGAGTGTGCACTGCTTCCTGCAGTGGAGAGGCCTCCTCATGGTAAGGAAATGGGGAGATTTGGACTTACCATGAATCCCCCTTCTTGGCGGTCACTCCAAAATGTGCCTCTTCTAAACAGCCACCGTGGTTCGCGGGACAGCAAGGCAGCTACAAGTGGTGTCCCTTAAAGGAAAAGGCTCTGCTATGCTGCCTGTGAGCCCAGCTGGGCTCTCCAGGAGCCATGCAGTGTCCTGACTGCTGGAAGAAGAATGGAAAGGTGCGCGCAATGAAGCTCTTTGCTCATTGCTGGGTTAGCACGGAGCTGACCTGACTTCCAACCTGCTACTCCGAAAGGCAAGGTCAGTCTGGGGAATCGAGGCAGCCCACCCCCTCAGGAAGACTTTCAACCTCACCTGTCTACCTGAAAGGGAGGAGCTACCCAGAGGCCAAGAACTGACCCTGCCATGGAGATCCCACCAGAGAACAAATATTTGTTCCCTTACCTCACCTCAGGGCTGCATTGCAGCTGCATCGGTGTTGGAAAGTTAAATAGGATTGGGTCCTACGATCTCTGAACCTTGAGGTAGCATATAGCACAGCAATACTTACTCCCCCATGGGTGAGTGATTTTTTAATGCCTTATAAGGCATTGGGAAGCCCAGAGAAGCCCCCTGCTGGGCTTAGAGCGAATCCACAGGTACTGTATTTTTCCCTCCATAAGACGCACCTGACCATAAGACACACCTATTTTTTAGAGGAGGAAAACAGGGAAAAAAATATTCTGAACCAAATAGTGTAATAAAATATTTAATAAACTATAACAGAATAACATTTGAACCATCCCCCCCTTCTTAGGGTGAATGGGATCATAAACTGGCATGAAGATCCCTCCCTTTATTAGGGTGAATGGGATCATAAACTGGCATGAAGATCCCCCCTTCATTAAGGTCCCCAACGTGCACTCTTTTTTGCAGTATTCACTCCATAAGACGCACACACTTCCTCCCCCCCACTTTTTGGGGGGGAAAAGTGCGTCTTATGGAGCAAAAAATACGGTAAGTGAATCCGTGGATACAGTATCTGCGGATATGAGGGCCCCTGTATTTATTGTTTACACACACACACACACACACACACACACACACACTGGACAACAGTCACACTAGACCAAAAACCATGGAGAGAGTGTGGGCCACACTGGAAAGATTGCCAATGAGGAAGGACCATCAATGTATATATTGTATATTTAATTTGAATTGTAAGTCACCTTGAGCATTTGCTCCAGCACAGGAAAGACAGGATAGAAATTTTTTAACTAACTAACTTAAATAAATAAATAAACAAGCAAACAAATATTGTGAAGACATCCTCCCTTTTGTCCCACCACCCTGAATTTACACCACCCTGTTTGTTTGGGTGAACCCATGTTCTGGCATTATGGGAGAAGAAAACCAAAAAGCACAAAAATGTAACACGCACATAATTGACATGAGGGTCTTTCACAGGTACATGTCCCATCACAGTGAGAGGCAGAAATACAGACTGCTGGGCTACATTTCTAGGCACCTAGACTAGCCGAGATGGTAAACACTAAGCTCTGGCAGCAATAATTCAACAAAACCCTTTTCCCTGTGTATATCTCCTCAGGCTCTAAACACATCACAAAGTACTTTCAAAAACTTTCTCTTTCATTAAAAAGAGTTAAAAATTCCCTTACTTTGGGGCTCACTTTGTACAGAGAGATTTCTACTGGGGCCCAAACACACGCACAAATGCGCTTGAAATGCATCAAAATGTTCTCCGGGCAAGAAAAGGTGGAAAAGACAAGCTTCATCTATTTATTTCACTTACACCTCTGGCAGAGCTTACAAAACAGGACAAGCAGTTTTTTCTGAGGCAACTAGAGGAAGGCCATTAATGGACAAAAGCCTGTGTTCACTTAAGCCTGCCCAAAAAAATATAAGTAAAATAGATAAATTTAACATTTTTAAAGAGCATTTTGATGGATTTATGGAACAGAGTTTTGTTTGTGCTTATGAAATCCTTTGGGAACCGTTCACGATAGGAGGGCCCTGGCTATCTTAGATTGTCTGTATGCTGTTGGATCAGGCCAAAGGCCCATCTAATCCAGCTTCCTGCATCACAGTGGCCCAACAGATGCCTTGAGGAGCACACAAGACAAGACACCTACATCCTGTTGCCACTCCTTTGCAACTGGCATTCAGAGAGACAGGCTACTTCTAAAACCAAAAGGTTGCATATCCCCACCCTGGCTTGTAACCTGTGATGGATTTTTCCTCCATAAATCTGTTCTGATGCCCTTTTTAAAGGCATCAAGGACAGGTGCCATCACCACATCCTGTGGCAAGGTGTTTTGGAACAGAAACATTGTGTTGGTACAGCTGCATTCATAATCAGCACTGCAATAAGCTGTTTTTGGTACTTCTAGAGAAGCTGTTCCAGAATGACTTGCTTCCATTTCATCGTGATACTCCACGATTACACTGCTCAGAGCACTTATTCTGAGCGCATCTCCGATGTCTCCTCTACTGTGGCTTTTCTGGCCCCAATCATCTCATGCCTTGGAAGCCCTAATTCAGCCATACATCATCCATTCAAAGGGAGGAATTTCCAGAGAGTTGATTCCTAGAGAAGAAACCTGTACCTTTCACAGACACATACTTTCAGAGCAACTCCCACTAAAATCAGTGTGACTTGCTAATTATACCCCTGCTAATTGGGTAAGAGGCACTTTTTCAAGTGGGTGCTCCTTCTTTTAGCAGGGGGAGAGTAACACCTCACCCCAGCAGTGTCTGTTCTAGTGGCTGTCTGCTGGTATTCATTTGCATCTTTTTAGATTGTGAGCCCTTTTGGGACAGGGAGCTATTTAGTTATTTGATTTTTCTCTGTAAACCGCTTTGTGAACTTTTAGTTGAAAAGCAGTATATAAATACTGTTGTTAATAATAATAATAATAATAATAATAATAATAATAATAATAATAGTAACTTGCTTCTGAGTAAACATGCTTAGAACTGAGCTTAACACAATTGTCACATCTGCTACTACTAATGCACTGGTCATGCAAGGGCTAAAAAGACAGAGGAGAGATCGCTGGGTTGTATGTGCAAGAGTTAGATTGGGAGGGGGCAACCATAAATATGAGTTTCTCTCCTTCCTACTAAATGCTCTAAGAAAGATTTGTTTGTTCTGGTGAAGCTTTTAATTTCAACTATTTTGAAATTAAAATTTCACACATAATTTCAAAAGAAGGATCTTATAGTTGATTAACAGCCTAACACCGGGCAGCAACCAAATCAGTGCAACTAGACAACAGCATTGCTAGGATGGAAAGCTCCAATCCTAACGGGATGGGAGAGAAGGAATGTGCACCCACCTTACTTACTGTATAAGGCCAGCTCCCAAGAGCTGAGTCCACCGGAGGCCAATAACAAATGACAGCAAGACAAATTGCAAAATGTAACATTTCAGAGAAGGGGGAAAACAATAACAACACTGAAATGTTCCCATCTGGTCACAGCAACAAAATCTTAGCCTTGAGAAACATGTATTGTTGATTCCAAAAGCCAGGGTGCTATGGGAAACAGACCTACAGATTAGGTGAGCCCTGGTGTTCTTGGGCCCGTACACGCAAGCAAAACGGCGCAGTTTTGCCTCTTCCTGGAGGCTCCTTTTCCTCCTGGCAGAACAACAAATGACAGCAAGACAAACTGCAAAATGTAACATTTTCCTGGAGCTTCCTGGAGGCTGCCATTTCCCAGTGGCCTCTGGGAGCAACGCTATGTCATTTATTTATTTAAAAGCCTTATATGCCGCCTTTCCGATGCTCAAGGTGGCGCAACATCTTGTGGCATCGTTTCCAGGGAACACTCTGCAAAAAAGTGGCAGCCACAAGTGATTAGGAGGAATATTCCCACCATTAAGTACACCCCGAAGCTTTTGCCTATCTCATTTTGCACCCTCCCATCAATGGAATATGCCCCCCCATTTCACGGCTTTTAAATAGGGTGAAAAAGGTGGAGAAGAGTTTGGCTCTCCTCTGAACCATGCAGGAAACACCCACGCATTGTCTCCATCCCTTCCTGTCACAACATTTAAGCAGTTATTTCAATTGCATCTTCACCCCTTTGCCCTTCCCTGCCCATCTCTCTTGTATCAATACTTAGGCTACAATCCTATCCACACTCTCCTAGGAGTAAACCTCATTGACTATAATGGGACTTCCTTCTGAGCAGATATGCATCGGATTGGGCTCTTACAGCTATAAGCCTCCTGGTGCAAGGATCTGTCTGTCCTTTCTCTGTAAAGCACCATATACACTGATGCAGAATACACATAATAAACAACAGCATATGTCCATATGGAACAGCACTTTTAAGAACATAAGAAGAGCCCTGCTGGATCAGGACAAAGGCCCATCTAGTCCAGTTTCCTGTATCTCACAGTGGCCCACCAGATCCTCAGGGAGCACACATGACAACAAGAGACCTGCATCCTGGTGCCCTCCCTTGCACCTGGCATTCTTTACATATGGGGAGGGGCGTCTGTGTCTGTGGAGCCCATAGCCGCGGATTCACTTATCTGCGTAGTGGGTCCACGGGACCTCTCGCGGGTGCCCCCTTTGGAGGCAAGTGGAGCTGTGCTCTCCTTGCCTCTGGTGAGTCCTCTGAGCCCAGCATTTGCCCGCAGCCTCTGCCAGGCTCAGACTTAGCCTTCCGTTTAAAAAGGAAAAAAATCATTTTCAGTTTCATGGAGAAATCAGATGTTGTGTTTTGTAGTGGAAGATTCAGTCTGAGCCCGACAGAGGCTGCAGACAGATGTCCATGGCCTCTTCTGGGCGTAGGACCCAATGGAGACAAAGGGAGCAGAGCTTTCCTCAGCTCCAAAGGGTGGGGGGGAGGCATTTGCCCATATCCTCAGTTTCACTTAACAGATACAGGGGCAGGCCTGTATACAGAACCATCTATCTGGGCTGTTTTGGGAAGTGGAATACACTTTGTATATTTATTATAATAATGAATGCTGTTGGTTTTTTCCTTAACATGCTTGCCAAAAAGAAGAAGAAGAAGAAAAAAGGCAAATAGAAAGCAATTACCTGCCATATTTTACAAAGTGCTCTAGCCCTCCAGACTCCTCATTGAGGAAGCTGCCTGCATGAAACCCTCAGCTGTTTCCACTTATATACAGTTATCATGCTAAGGGCTGCCTCTGGCTGGAAAGGCTCTTGTCTCCAGCATTCTGAGCACACCTGGATCTCCTCTGAATATCCGCCATTCTCCCAGGCCCTCAAATACAGATTATTAATTTGTGAAGTGCTGTGTACATAGGAGCTACTCAGAGGAATTGAGGAGGGGTTGCTGGCTGGCTGGCTGGCTGGCTGACTTGAGGAAGAAGTTAACCTTTCTTCAGCAAGTCACTTATAAAATTGTTAGGTGCGCAAGGCCCTTTATATTCAGGAAATATTCTGCACACCTGTCTGGCTGAAATCCGGCAGCTTTCACCACCACTACAGCTCCATGCTCAGAGAGGCAGCCCCTGCCAGACCTCTCAGAACAAGCCAAAGGTCAGCACTGTAAAGTCAAAGCAAACAGAAATCCAACAGGTGCAGAGCACAAATGTAGCTATCTAGCAGCCCAATCCTATCCACACTTTCCTGGGAGTAAGTCCCATTGAGACTAATGGGACTTGCTTCTGAGTAGACCTGCCTAGGATTGGGCTATACACATGGTATAAATTCCAATGTGTTTCAAGCAATAAACTTTTCATCGGGGTGGGTGCTACTAGAGTGTGCCACACAAGTTGTTTGCCCCCCCATTGCCCCCCTTTATTGGACCCTTGCAGTAACTTTAACTTTCACAGGGCCCAAGAAGCTAAGCAGGGTCAGGCTTGGTTAGTACTTGGATGGGAGACTGCCTGGGAATACCAGGTGCTGTAGGCTTATAACAGGGGTGCTCAAACTTTCAACTTTAGGGATGCTGGACCTTTAACAAGTGTATAGAAGAGAGAATTTCAGCAGGTGCAGCTTGTCATCTGTGGGATGACAAGTTTCATCCCATTCAAATCCATGGGGGTTTACTTGGAAGTCATGGGTTTAGGAACAGGGTAACAGCCAAGAATAATTCTCTCTTCTATACACATGTTAAAGGTCCAGCATCCCTAAAGTTGAAAGTTTGAGTACCCCTGGCTTATACCATAGTCTTTCGAGACTGAAGGTTGCCAACCAACCAACCAATCCTATCCAACTTTCCGGTGCCAAAACAGCTGCAATGTTCCCTTACCTTGAGGAGGCCTCCATAACTATCACTCCACCACAGGATGTAAAGATGCCCTATTGGCACAGCTGCATCAGTGCTGGAAAGTTGGATAGGATTGCGCCCTCAGAGTGCTTTATTTAGAATTTCTTTACATCAGTCTAATAGAGTCTATCTATTATAGCAACTTGCTAAAACGATCCATGAGCTGCTGGAGATCTTTGGCAGAGTGGGTAGTGATAGCTGCATCATCGGCAAAGACACAGGTCATGGTTCAGGATGTGGACTCACCTCCCTGCATTACAATCTCTGCGCATGAACTGGAGGTTGTCCATGACTTTGTGTACCTTGGCTCAACGATCTCCGACACTCTTTCTCTCGATACTGAGCTAAACAAACGCATCGGTAAAGCAGCTACCACGTTTTCCAGACTCACAAAGAGAGTCTGGTCCAACAAGAAGCTGACGGAACATACCAAGATCCAGGTCTACAGAGCTTGCGTCCTGAGTACACTTCTGTACTGCAGCGAGTCATGGACTCTTCGCTCACAACAGGAGAGGAAACTGAACGCTTTCCACATGCGCTGCCTCCGACGCATCCTCGGCATTACCTGGCAGGACAAAGTTCCAAACAACACAGTCCTGGAACGTGCTGGAATCCCTAGCAGGTATGCACTACTGAAACAGAGACGCCTGCGTTGGCTCGGTCATGTTGTGAGAATGGATGATGGCCGGATCCCAAAGGATCTCCTCTATGGAGAACTCGTGCAAGGAAAGCGCCCTACGGGTAGACCACAGCTGCGATACAAGGACATCTGCAAGAGGGATCTGAAGGCCTTAGGAGTGGACCTCAACAAGTGGGAAACCCTGGCCTCTGAGCGGCCCACTTGGAGGCAGGCTGTGCAGCATGGCCTTTCCCAGTTTGAAGAGACACTTGGCCAACAGTCTGAGGCTAAGAGGCAAAGAAGGAAGGCCCATAGCCAGGGAGACAGGCCAGGGACAGACTGCACTTGCTCCCAGTGTGGAAGGGATTGTCACTCCCGAATCGGCCTTTTCAGCCACACTAGACGCTGTTCCAGAACCACCTTTCAGAGCGCGATACCATAGTCTTTCGAGACTGAAGGTTGCCAACTACTACTTATTATAGCAACATATAAGACGAGCAGTTTCCAGTGGGCCCACACCCATTTGTGTTTAGGTTGGCAACATCAACTGAACCATTAATTTCTTTCAGAAATTTAATTCATGGGACAAAATTGTCGTCGTCCCCCCCATCCTCGAAATGCAAATTGCCCTTTCGGTGATTTGAAATTGACCAGTCAAGGATTCTCCTCTGTTTCCTTTTCACTGTTTAGCCAGGAGCTATTGGAAATGCTTGGAGGCATCATTCCAAACACAGAATCCCACAACAAGTTGTGTCAAAAATTGTTCCAAGCCTCTGTGGCATACTCAATTGTCGTGGATGTTAACAAGTTTTGAAGGGGCCATGTCTGAGGCCAGTAGAAAAAAAAATGAAAAAGAGGCAGCTCTTTTCATTATCCTAGGGCCATTGTTGAAAAACAAGCAATCTCTCTTTTGAAGCGTGGACCATTTATGACACATCACCTTTAAGAAATCAGCAAGGTATTTTCCTCTTACGCCCGGCATCAACGGACAAGACAATTCAACAAACAGGGAGGAAATTCCTCAACTTGACCAGGTTGAATATTGTCAACTGACCTATTGATTGCCTGTTATTTGACGCCAGTTGGAAATTGTCAAATATCACGAGAAGCTGCTGATGTTTGAAGAACTGCCCTGCTGCCTGCTTAGTACCGGTGCCTTGGAAAAACTAGCTTTTGTTATAGCTGCTTTCTTTTTGCTTTTAATTTCACTTTTTGAACAGGGTCTCTGACTGCAGGCTGACTCTCGGGCTAAGGGACGAAAGCCAAAGAGGAGAACTGCTCAGTGTACAGCTAAAATGGATGATTGCCTATCATTTTTTAAAAACCAATTTCATTTGTTTTAATGAAACAAATCTTTAATTAAACATTTGCTTAATGTTTTAACGTTTGTTAATTAAGTTTGTTTAATGTCAGTTATGGAATGGGGAGAAGCCATTGCTCAGGGGCCCTTGCTTTGCGTGAGGAATATCCCAGATTCAAACCCTGGCTATCATTTTCAGGGTAGGGTTGGGAAAAAAGACCCCTTTTGAAACCCTGGAGAGTGAAAGCAAATCACAGTCAGGCAATACTGAATTAGACCAAGTCTGATGAGGTAAGCAGCAGCTTCCCATACAAGGATTTCAGTGCATCATCTCCCTTTTTTGAACAGAGGGGTGATGGTTCAATGGCAAATGCCTTGCTTTGCATGCAGAAGGGCCTAGATTAGATACCTGGCAGCATCTCCAAGTACAGCTGGGAAAGAACTCTGCAGCTCAAAGCCTGGAGAACAGCTGTCAGTCTCAGATAAGCGGACCAATGTCTGGTTCGGTAAATGGCAGCTTCCTAGGCCAATCAGCATAAGCATCAAGATAGTCACTCTCTCTCAGCCTCACCTCCCTCACAGGGTTGTTGTGAGTGCAAAAGGAAGGGAAGATCCATGTACATCACCCTGAGCTTCCTGGAGGAAGCTTCTTTTCACAAAAATGTGAAAAAAATAAATAAAATAATAAAGTTAAATACCTGGGCACCACATAACTCTCAAGTTGGCTTAGTTAAATATTTAAACTCTCCTGGTTGTGTCACTCACTAGATGGTAATTATTTTGTTTTGTCTGTTTCATTTTAATGTTATTGTTTATCATCATCATCATCTTCATATAAGAGCCCTGCTGGATCAGGCCAAGGCCCCATCCAGCCCAGCTTCCTGTATCTCTCAGTTGGCCCACCAGATGACTCAGGAAGCAGTCAAAACAACAAGATACCTGCATCCCATTGCCACTCCTTTACACCTGGCATTCAGATATAGGCTACCTCTAAAATCTGGAGGCTGTGTATAGTCTCCATGGCATGTAACCTGTGATGAACTTTTCCACCATAAATCTGTCCAAGCAACATCATCATATATGATGCTTTATTGACAAGGTCAAGTTCTGAATCACTCTGGATCCTTGAAGCAGTATGTAAACGTTGAAAAATATACTGTACTTTAAACATTAGGGAGAGTAAAAAAACAGTCTGGAGATCAGCAGTTGCAACATAACATAGCCCACTGTTTCTCAAACTGTGGGTTGGGACCCACTAGGTGGGTCACAAGTCTATTTCAGGTGAGTCCCCATTCATTTCAATATTTTATTTTTAGTATATTAGACTTGATGCCAGCATGTATGTGACTGCATTTGGGGAGATCTGTACTTTTAACAGGCAACAATGTATATGCTTTTAACAATGATAGTCAATGGGGCTTATTCCTGGGCAAGTGTAGATAGGATTGCAGCCTAGGTTTGTTAAAAAAGTTTTCCTGCTTGATGATGTCACTTCCAGCCATTGCATCACTTCCAGGTTAATGACATCACTTCTGGTGGGTTCCGACAGATTATCATTCTGAAAAGTGGGTCCTGATCTTAAAAGTTTGAGAATCACTGACATAGCCTATTACAGCATCAATCCCCTCCAGAAACACACTTGTTCTTTCATATACCGATTATCACAGTGAATGACTCATTTAATTGGCTTCACCCACTTAGGCACTGTTTTGCATTTGGCCCCCTACCCCTCCCTGACCCAGAAGTTTCTATCTAGCTCTAAATGGTGAATCTCAGACTGTAGCAAAATAGAACATAAGAACATAAGAACAGCCCCACTGGATCAGGCCATAGGCCCATCTAGTCCAGCTTCCTGTATCTCACAGCGGCCCACCAAATGCCACAGGGAGCACACCAGATAACAAGAGACCTCATCCTGGTGCCCTCCCTTGCATCTGGCCTTCTGACATAGCCCATTTCTAAAATCAGGAGGTTGCACATACACATCATGGCTTGTACCCCGTAATGGATTTTTCCTCCAGAAACTTGTCCAATCCCCTTTTAAAGGCGTCCAGGCCAGTCGCCATCACCGCATCCTGTGGCAAGGAGTTCCACAGACCAACCACATGCTGAGTAAAGAAATATTTTCTTTTGTCTGTTCTAACTCTTCCAGTACTCAATTTTAGTGGATGTCCCCTGGTTCTGGTGTTATGTGAGAGTGTAAAGAGCGTCTCCCTATCCACTCTGTCCATCCCCTGCATGATTTTGTATGTCTCAATCATGTCCCCCCTTAGGCGTCTCTTTTCTAGGCTGAAGAGGCCCAAACGCCGTAGCCTTTCCTCATAAGGAAGATGCCGCAGCCCCGAAATCATCTTAGTCGCTCTCTTTTGCACCTTTTCCATTTCCACTATGTCTTTTTTGAGATGCAGCGACCAGAACTGGACACAATACTCCAGATGTGGCCTTACCATAGATTTGTACAACGGCATTATAATATCATAACGGCAATATAATATAACAGCAACAAAGTAGATCTTGCAAGCCTGAAATCTGCCCACTCTGGCTCTAAATTGACTTTTTTTTTTTTGCTCCACTTTTCCAGTTTCTCAGAGCCAAGCTCCAGTTGCGGGACTGCACATTATTGCCATTGTTCCTGCAGGACGGATATAATGCAATGTATTGTTGAAGTTTGTGAGTTTGTAATTACTACTGCAGCTGCAGTCTGCTGGTTGAATTTTGCACAGTCTGGAATTCTAGGATGGCAAAAACAAAAAACAAAAAATCAAATTATAGCTCCACAGCACAATATTTTAGAAAAATACAGCATAGAAGGATCATCCTCTGGGTGAAGTTATGTTAAGCGGATGGAAATTAAGGGTGTTTGAGGAAGAAAGAGGGGGGAGAAACTTCAGTGTAATTTGATGGAAGACTTTAATTAATTCAAAGTGCCCAAGAAAAAGCAGCGTTTAGGAGAATATCATTTTGAAAGGAATCTCATCAAAGTAAAATTTTGTTTGCATGAGACTTCAGAGCAGTAATGTTCTCTATACAGCCATTAAAAAAAAGAAAAGAAATCCATAAATTATTGCCCCCAGACTCCCAAGAAGCCAAATTGGGCTTGCGAGGATGTTTCTCTTTTACTTCTTCCCCTGGCCTACAATTCCAGGCCTTGCTAATGAAGCTGAGAAAAGATTTCAGCTTAAGAACCATTTCTGCCATTAACAAACTTTAAATAGTCTGAGATGGAATTCTCAGGTGCCTCTTTAGCAGGCTCTCTGTAGTTATAGGATGCACCAACCAACCATCAAAACCAACTTTGAAAAGATATCCTCGTAAACCCAACTCATGCTGGCTTTTGTACTGATTCCTACATACTCAGAAGTTCACAAGCTGGACGTGCAAGCCAACTATGTGGGAAAACATGGGAGTTGAAAGTTCAAATTTGTGGGACAATTTGACCTGCAGAGGCCACACTCACACATGCAAGAGTTGGGGTTTGATGCTGCAGCTATTCTGAACATGTGCATAATAAGAACCAGTTCTAATAGCAAATCAACCCATGTAGCTAATTCAACAATTGAATTGTGGCCTGTGGAAGATAATTTGAAGACCCCTGCTTAAGGGCTGTTCACGGAGTTCATGGCATATGAATGCAGAAGTCTGTACCAGTGAACATGTTTTTGTACGACTGGCTGTCAACTTGGGGACTGGACTGGACTGGGGAGATGGAGTATACATATTGTTGTACATGTGTTGAACAAAATTTTGCCTCCTCCTGACAATCAGCCTGAAGAAAATACAGGTCATAGTTCAGGATGTGGACTCACCTCCCTGCATTACAATCTCTGTGCATGAACTGGAGGTTGTCCATGACTTTGTGTACCTTGGCTCAACGATCTCCAACACTCTTTCTCTCGATACCGAGCTAAGCAAGCGCATCGGTAAAGCAGCTACCACGTTTTCCAGACTCACAAAGAGAGTCTGGTCCAACAAGAAGCTGACGGAACATACCAAGATCCAGGTCTACAGAGCTTGCGTTCTGAGTACACTTCTGTACTGCAGCGAGTCATGGACTCTTCGCTCACAACAGTAGGGGAAACTGAACGCTTTCCACATGCGCTGCCTCCGATGCATCCTCAGCATCACCTGGCAGGACAAAGTTCCAAACAACACAGTCCTGGAACGAGCTGGAATCCCTAGCATGTATGCACTGCTGAAACAGAGACGCCTGCGTTGGCTCAGTCATGTTGTGAGAATGGATGATGGCCAGATCCCAGGTGGTCTCCTCTGTGGAGGGCTCATGCGGGGGGGGGGGGGCGTCCTGCAGGTGGATCGCGGCTGCGGTGCGCGGACATCTGCAGGAGGGATCTGGGGGCCTTGGGAGTGGAACTTGGCGGGTGGGGGGCCCTGGCCTCTGGGCGGCCCGCTTGGAGGCAGGCTGTGCAGCATGGCCTTTCCCAGTTTGAAGAGACACTTGGCCAACAGTCTGAGGCTAAGAGGCAAAGAAGGAAGGCCCATAGCCAGGGAGACAGACCAGGGACAGACTGCACTTGCTCCCAGTGTGGAAGGGATTGTCACTCCCAAATCGGCCTTTTCAGCCACACTAGTCGCTGTTCCAGAACCACCATTCAGAGCGCGATACCAGAGTCTTTCGAGACTGAAGGTTGCCGTTGAACAAAATGTGTTAACAACTATACAGGTGCATAAGTCCATGGTCTTTCCCTTGTGTGGCTGGAACACTTTTCTATATTGATAGGGAAGATAAAAAGCTCCCAAGATGGAACTTCCACTCGTGTCTATTTCAGCTCTGAGACAGCCAAGTGTACAAGTCCTCGCATCTAATTGAAAAGCAAGACAGAGCTGGTCTGCTAATGTTCCCTGCTTCTTTTTCCATTTTTGGTAATGGAAAGCTGGTGCACAGATGGGGGATGTTTGGAAGTCCCACCGGTCATCCTGACATCACTATCTGGAAAATGTAACCATCTTTACAGATAAAGTCATTATACTGTATTACTGGTCTATGCGAAAGAAGGTCAGAACTCTCAACAACTTCAGGCAGCACAATTGAGCTAAGGTAAGTGTGGAAAATGCATATTTACAGATCCAGCACCCACAGAAGTTCTCTTCCTGGAACCCCCATGGATGCAGTAAACCACAGATAATCAAATCCATGGTCCAACCCACAAAGGATCTCCCCCCCCCCCATGGTGGGTCAAATTCATGGATACTGAACCTGTGGATAATGAAGACTCAACTCTACTCAGAACCAGGGGACATGCACTAAAATTGAGTGTTGGGAGAGTTAGAACAGACAAAAGAAAATATTTCTTTACTCAGCGTGTGGTTGGTCTGTGGAACTCCTTGCCACAGGATGTGGTGATGGCGTCTAGCCTGGACGCCTTTAAAAGGGGATTGGACAAGTTTCTGGAGGAAAAATCCATTATGGGTTACAAGCCGTGCAACCTCCTGATTTTAGAAATGGGCTATGTCAGATGCAGGGGAGGGCACCAGGATGCAGGTCTCTTGTTATCTGGTGTGCTCCCTGGGGCATTTGGTGGGCCGCTGTGAGATACAGGAAGCTGGACTAGATGGTCCTATGGCCTGATCCAGTGGGGCTGTTCTTATGTTCTTAACTACAATTCCCAGGAAGCCTTGCAGGTCTCTTGTTATCAGGTGTGCCCCCTGGGGCATTTGGTGGGCCGCTGTGAGATACAGGAAGCTGGACTAGATGGGCCTATGGCCTGATCCAGTGGGGCTGTTCTTATGTTCTTAACTACAATTCCCAGGAAGCCTTGCAGGTCTCTTGTTATCAGGTGTGCTCCCTGGGGCATTTGGTGGGCTGCTGTGAGATACAGGAAGCTGGACTAGATGGGCCTATGGCCTGATCCAGTGGGGCTGTTCTTATGTTCTTATAATTTTAAGGAGCTACGGCAACGGTTCCCAAACTGTGCACTGTGGCAAGCTCACAGGGGTGCTACGGGATGCTCCTGTTCTTCCCAGGTCTCCAAGGCACTGCCATCTTGGTTTGTATGGGATTGCATGAGATCACTTAATCCAAGATGGTGATGTCTGGGAGAGCCAGGAAGAAGAGACTGCTAGAAAAGAAGGATGCCAAGACCATGGTACGCTTGGGGATCTCTGAGCTAAGCCAACTTATCTAATGTTTCATTATTTTCCCCCCCAATGCTCTTTAGAGGTTATTGGCTATTTTGGAAGCTCGTTGCATTTCAAAAACCGAATTAAACTGTTCAAGTAAATAAAGGCAAGATATGATTGGGAAGTTCTTTCAACAAAATAAAAATGAAAAATGCAAACTATTCTCTTGTTATGGAAGAACCATTTCCTGGAAGAAAATTTCTAGCTCAATCCATTTACTGATAAGTGAGACAGCTGATATTTGCAAGGCCAGGAGCTCATTTACAGCACTGGAAAAATAAAAAAAAATTAAAGGACGCTGCATTAACCATTAACAGTGGATTTCCAGCAGTGCTACAAAGCCTCAGCTTGCATTCTATAGGGTTATTATTATTATTTTTTGGTTCTTTAAGAAGCATCTGGATTTCTTTGTCATTATTGCGATTACACTTTAGTCACTTAAAAGGCTATTTCACATCACACAAACGAGTCGAAAGTCTGCTCCCCAGACTGTTCCGGCCATCTGTGCGCCGATGTGCACATTAGCCAGCTTCCAAAAGGGCAAGTTTAATGATGCTGAAAATGGAGGAATGCCCATCTGAAGGAGAGTAATCCAATGATCACTCTTCTCCTGCGCATTTACAGAGGGTGAACTTCAACCCGAGCAAGCAAACAGGCACTGTGCCATGCAGAATATGCGCTTTTCATAATTAGACCTCTTTCCACGGCTACAGGAGAGACCAGAACTTCCTGGATGGTGCTCGGTGGACTCTGCAGACAGAAGCTCCCAAGTCTATGCTATTCCCTGCACTCATGTAGCACTGTATCTGCTGCCACTGTAATGGAAGAGGGGCCCAGCCAGATAAGCGGGCACCCACGAGAAGACACCTATACTTGGAGCTGGCTTGGCTAAGTTTCCATATGCCTTGCAGGTATTGAATGCTAGTCAAAACAAAATTGGTTAACTCCCCTCTGGAATGTCAGAAGCAAGGGCGCATTCCTGCTCTCCAGTGGAAGTGAGTTCCGTAGGAACTTGTTAAAGTGTGAGGATACCTTCACAGCTGAAACACAGCCCAAAATAACTCATTAGAAATCACTGAAAGCAGAACCCCTGTACATTTTGGGTGGGGGTGTGGGGTGGGACACATGAACAGTATCTTCAAATAGTTAAGGCAGTTTTAGATCACAAAGGAAGATGGAATCTGGCACCCACCTAATCCAAGACACACGACTTCTGGACAATTCTTAAAAGGAGGACAAGCCAGGCTTTATGGTTGAGGGAGAATGTGAACACAGACCTTAAGAACATAAGAACATAAGAACAGCCCCACTGGATCAGGCCATAGGCCCATCTAGTCCAGCTTCCTGTATCTCACAGCGTCCCACCAAATGCCCTAGGGAGCACACCAGATAACAAGAGACCTTATCCTGGTGCCCTCCCTTGCATCTGGCATTCTGACATAACCCATTTCTAAAATCAGGAGGTTGTGCATACACATCATGGCTTGTACCCCATAATGGATTTTTCCTCCAGAAACTTGTCCAATCCCCTTTTAAAGGCGTCCAGGCCAGATGCCGTCACCACATCCTGTGGCAAGGAGTTCCACAGACCAACCACACGCTGTGTAAAGTAATATTTTCTCTTGTCTGTTCTAACTCTCCCAACACTCAATTTTAGTGGATGTCCCCTGGTTCTGGTGTTATGTGAGAGTGTAAAGAGCGTCTCCCTATCCACTCTGTCCATCCCCTGCATAATTTTGTATGTCTCAATCATGTCCCCCCTCAGGCGTCTCTTTTCTAGGCTGAAGAGGCCCAAATGCCGTAGCCTTTCCTCATAAGGAAGGTGCCCCAGCCCCGTAATCATCTTAGTCGCTCTCTTTTGCACCTTTTCCATTTCCACTATGTCTTTTTTGAGATGCGGTGACCAGAACTGGACACAATACTCCAGGTGTGGCCTTACCATAGATAAGGCCTAGGTGTAGAAGGCCTTACCTTCCTGCCTGGTTCTAATAATATCATATGCGTCTATATTTTCAGAAGGAAAGTTGATTTCACTGGGATCTTATATGTTTTATTTGGACTCTAAACAGTCTCCTACAACAGTGATTCTCACACATTTAGCACCAGGATCCACTTTTGAGAATGAGAATCTGTCAGGACCCACTGGCAGTGATGTCATGACCGGAAGTGACATCATCAAGCAGGGAAACTTTTAACAATCCTAGGCTGCAGTCCTACCTACTCTTTCCCAGGAGTAAGTCGCATTTACTATTATTGTTAAAAGAATATACGTAATAGCTTGTTAAAGGTACAGATCTGCAACACTTCCCCAGATGCAGTCACATACCATGGTAGCATCAAGTCTAATATATGAAAAAAAATGAAATGAATGGGGACCCACCTGAATTTGATTCGGGACCCACCCAATGGGTCCCGACCCACAGTTTGAGAAACCTATAGGAACTATAGGCTTTCAACCTCATGTTAAATCCCTTTTGAAGTTTCCTATTTTCTTTCCCCAGCTATCGCAAGAGGAGATTGGATGGCAGCCACTCCTCAATCTCAACTGCACAAGTAATTCATCTTAAAATGTAAACCTAATGGATTATCTAGGACCACTTTTTTCTTTGAGCTCTTGCCTCTTGCGCATACACCAAGACATAGGCACAATAACCAACTATCAGCGATATAAAATGACTCCAATATTTCTTCTCCTGACAGCTGTGGGATGAGGAACTGGGTACTCTCATCAAAAACAACAATGCTCTGTCTTGAAGCATCAGCTAGAACAGTGGTTAGGAGGAATGCAATTAACTGGCCAGAAACCAACCCATCTGACTGTCTGTTGCAGGTGCTGCTCAATTGTTTTTCCAGGAGTAAAAATACGCTTTGGAACTGTACGGCAATGATGGAGAGCCAGCTCAAAACACACACAGTGGTGTTTAGCCACAGGAGTACCACTCCATGATAGAGAAATACAACATGTCAAAGGCATGCCAAGCCAAGTGGAGGAGCACCGGACCAAGTCAGGCACTGGTCAAGGAGGCATGTCCACCAGAGGACCCATCGGGCCAAACCAACCCCTGAATATCATGAGGCAGTGATAACACCCAATGCACCATCAGAGGCACTACACCAGGCTCAGGACTTTGCTCTCAGCAATCCGGTACCAGGTCCGGCCAGCAGTATACGCGCACAGACTTCAAGAGTTCAATCAAATGGTACTTTTACCTTGACTACAGTAACTCGTTTGGAGCCCAAGTGTTGAACCTTTTGCCATCTACAAATGCTAGAACTACTTCCGATAGGTGAAAAAAATCAGACCCTTGGGCCTACCAGCTCAGTATTGTTTGCACCGACTGGCAGTGCCTCTCCAGGGTTTCAGACCAAGAAGGGTTTCTCTCAGTCTCATCTGAAGATGCTGCTAGGGACTGAAACCAATCAGCTTCCCAACGTAAACCAGTGGGCTCTTCTAGAAAGCTACAGGTGCTTCTTCATCCAGTCCTGAGGAGTCACAGGCCAAAATGACCCATTTGTTTAGGACCGATTTGTTTGTTTCATTTCTATTTCACCTTTTCTTCAAGGATCTTAGTTGGAAGTGTGCATTTAAGAGCTACAAATGATGGAGGTCCTGCTAAAAAATATGGCAGTACGTACATCAGGCTAGCTTCCAAAGCATGCAGGGCCTTTTTTCAGATAGTTTCACATGCGCTGCCTCTGACGCATCCTCCGCATCACCTGGCAGGACAAAGTTCCAAACAACACAGTCCTGGAACGTGCTGGAATCCCTAGCATGTATGCACTGCTGAAACAGAGACGCCTGTGTTGGCTCGGTCATGTTGCGAGAATGGATGATGGCCGAATCCCAAAGGATCTCCTCTATGGAGAACTCGTGCAAGGAAAGTGCCCTACAGGTAGACCACAGCTGCGATACAAGGACATCTGCAAGAGGGTTCTGAAGGCCTTAGGAGTGGACCTTAACAGGTGGGAAACCCTGGCCTCTGAGCGGCCTGCTTGGAGGCAGGCTGTGCAGCATGGCCTTTCCCAGTTTGAAGAGACACTTGGCCAACAGACTGAGGCAAAGAGGCAAAGAAGGAAGGCCCGTAGCCAGGGAGACAGACCAGGGACAGACTGCACTTGCTCCCAGCGTGGAAGGGATTGTCACTCCCAAATCGGCCTTTTCAGCCACACTAGACGCTGTGCCAGAACCACCATCAAGAGCGCGTTACCACAGTCTTCCGAGATTGAAGGTTGCCAACTCAACTCCAGGACTGAATGCCTTCTCCTGGCAGACCTGCATGGCTCCCTCCCTTATCAACCTCCTGAGAGTGGGCAAAATCTCTTTTCCTTCTCAGCTGTACGTTGCCCTTGAAAGCAGGGCTATGTCCAGGGTGACCAGATACAATGGAGGACACAGAGCCTAAAGGTATAGGCATCTGGTCACCCTGGCTATGTTAAAGTGGGTGGCAAAATGAGGAAGCGTTGCAGCAACTGGGAGTAGGTCAGACTTTGGCTAAAAGTGTAGCACTCCCCACCAGTGGCTGCTACTCACCATTACTTCCAAGAATCCATCTCAGAACAAGCTTCATGATAACAAGGTGATGCGTGGAGGGCCGTGATGGGGAAAAATGATGGGCACTGGAACAAGTTTCGGTGCCATCATAGTGGAACAGACAACACAAAAGGGGCAGACAAAAAAGTTGGCCAATTTCTTTCCATCCTCTCTCCAAATACAGTCCTAATAACAGATTCTGTTGGCAACCTTCAGTCTCGAAAGACTCTGGTATTGCGCTCTGAATGGTGGTTCTGAAACAGCGTCTAGTGTGGCTGAAAAGGCCGATTCGGGAGTGACAATCCCTTCCACACCGGGAGCAAGTGCAGTCTGTCCCTGGTCTGTCTCCCTGGCTATGGGCCTTCCTTCTTTGCCTCTTTGCCTCAGTCTGTTGGCCAAGTGTCTCTTCAAACTGGGAAAGGCCGTGCTGCACAGCCTGCCTCCAAGCGGGCCGCTCAGAGGCCAGGGTTTCCCACCTGTTGAGGTCCGCTCCTAAGGCCTTCAGATCCCTCTTGCAGATGTCCTTGTATCGCAGCTGTGGTCTGCCTGTAGGGCGCTTTCCTTGTATGAGTTCTCGGCATCACCTGGCAGGACGAAGTTCCAAACAACACAGTCCTGGAACGAGCTGGAATCCCTAGCATGTACGCACTGCTGAAACAGAGACGCCTGCATTGGCTCGGTCATGTTGTGAGAATGGATGATGGCCGGATCCCAAAGGATCTCCTCTAATAACAGATAAGTATTAATAATCATATATGCCACTGGCAAACAATCCCTTTGAGCTCTCAGCCTATGGCAA
Organism: Tiliqua scincoides; assembly: GCF_035046505.1. Classification (NCBI taxonomy): domain Eukaryota; kingdom Metazoa; phylum Chordata; class Lepidosauria; order Squamata; family Scincidae; genus Tiliqua; species Tiliqua scincoides. Next base: position 23,248,682 of record NC_089831.1, read on the forward strand.
GCTTTTTGTGTGCGGCCATCTCACGATTCGTGATTCTATTCTTAGTGCAAGTTGGAAACTTAGCACCAAGAAAATGGAACTTCCTGGTGTGCGCTGAAACCCACATTGTGCACATGGCTATGCATGTCCATGAACGAATGCCAAAAGCTGGAATGAAAGCAACCAGAAAGCCAGGTGTGAATAAGCCTTTGGAGATTGGCTTCCTGCCCTATTTCCCTAACAATAATCTCGGAGGTATTTTGGTCCCACGCTCCAGAATGATGTACTGTAGATGTGATTAAAACAAACCTGGCCAATTAGCAAGGAGTCAGTTGCGGTTTGGACAGACCTCTATGTTGCAGAGGGGCAACCTTAACAAGGCTAAAATGCAGCTCTGGGAATTTGCTGGTCCATGGGGATCGCATTCAGGTCCCCCTGTCATCATTTTATGATGAGTATTTGTGGTTTAATTTCCTTTCCTTTACAGTGCTAATAAAAAAAGGAAAAGTTACAATAATGGTTCTATGAAAATTTTGGGTATCTGAGCATTGCAAAGCTGGAAAGTCTCAGAGAAGGCTGCTCTCTGTTGCTAAAAGAGACAGGCCACAATATGGAGTGCCGGAGGACAAAGAGGGAATAACCAAGACCAAAGCGATAAGCCAGGTGTCAACTGCCCCAGGACGCTGTATAGCCCCAACCTCACAAGCAGAGGAGCCAATTGTAGATATACAGCAGTGAAGGAGGGTCATCTCTGCACCTGCAGAGGTGTCCTGCTGCAGGTACAGAATTCCTGTTGGCAACCTTCAGTCTCGAAAGACTCTGGTATCACGCTCTGGATGGTTGTTCTGGAACAGCATCTAGTGTGGCTGAAAAGGCCAATTCGGGAGTGACAATCCCTTCCACACCGGGAGCAAGTGCAGTCTGTCCCTGGTCTGTCTCCCTGGCTGCGGGCCTTCCTTCTTTGCCTCTTAGCCTCAGACTGTTGGCCAAGTGTCTCTTCAAACTGGGAAAGGCCATGCTGACCAGCCTGCCTCCAAGCAGGCCGCTCAGAGGCCAGGGTTTCCCACCTGTTGAGGTCCACACCTAAGGCCTTCAGATCCCTCTTGCAGATGTCCTTGTATCGCAGCTGTGGTCTACCTGTAGGGCGCTTTCCTTGCACGAGTTCTCCATAGAGGAGATCCTTTGGGATTCGGCTATCATCCATTCTCACAACATGACCGAGCCAACGCAGGCGTCTCTGTTTCAGCAGTGAATACATGCTAGGGATTCCAGCACGTTCCAGGACTGTGTTGTTTGGGACTTTGTCCTGCCAGGTGATGCCGAGAATGCATCGGAGGTACAGAATATATCAGCCACTTCTATTGCATGATCTAACAAGCTTGCTTCTCACATACACACATACAAGGATTTCTCAAGCTTTGAATCAGACTCTCACTCAAATGCCTTCCTTAATAAGAGTTGTCTGAAATGATGAAGTTGCATCTGCCACTCATACATGCATGTTATCACTTGACTTCATCAGCAAGGGATGAAAAGAGGAGCCAGCCTCAGATCTCCTCGCCCGAGTTCAATTTCTGCACTGGATTCTAATAGAAGTGCCAGTCTTAACGTTAGAATCTTTTATCTGTCACAAACCACCCAAACATCTGCTAGGGGGTCCAGAGATACCTTCTCCCACCTTTGAACTGGAACACACACAGCCTTTCCAGGATGAAAGCAGAGAATGGATGACACAACCCTTTCAGAGAAGCTGCCACTGTGGAGTAATGGAATACAACCTTGTCATTGCAGAGCACCCATAAACTTCAAAGAAACACCCAAGGCTCCCTGAAATATCGTTTGGAAACGATTGCCCTAATGGAGGCATAAGAAGAGCCCAGCTGGATCAGGCAGGGATCAAAGGCCCATCTAGTCCAGCTTCATGTATCACACAATAACCCACCAGATGCCTCAGGGAGTCCACAAGACAACTGCCAACCTTAGAAGATGCAGGGCCCAATCAGAAACGTATTTTTGTAGGGCCCCAGGTTCACAGCCAAAGGTCTGTAGAACCTTAGCAATAAATAACAATTTTTTATAGACTTGAAATCTCTATGCTGCAATGAAAAGCAATCAATATGTGTGCTTAAAAAGTGCATGTGAGTTAATGAACCAAACAGGTCCAAGCACATCTTAATATAAAATTGCATACATGTAAACCTACAAGGAAACAAACAAAATGTGTAGATTACCCTTGAAATAGTTACGAAACCATTCATTTTAGGGACTGTGAAATAAGTAAAAATAATTATTTTAGTTTTACCTACTGTGGGGCCCATTTGGGAGCAAACTGGTTCAATTGGCTTAAAGCCAGCCCTGGGACGTATCTTTCAAACACAGCTACTCAAAACTCAGAGGTTAAAGCGAGAAGGCACCATCATGAACCATCATGAACATGAAATGAACATGAAATGGATTGATGTAGTCACTTTATATGCATATTAAATGTTAACTGTAAAGCTGTCAGGGGCTTTCCTCAAAGTAAGAGGCAACCAAATCATGGAATTTTGGCAAGGTTCAGCTTTCTCACACCAGAAGTACAACAGAAGTGTCCACACATGACCAATCGTAAGGGTAGGAAGCTTTGGCTCCTTCTCGGACACCAAAGTGCTTTTGGGTTGCTAAGCTGTGGTACATTCTGTCTGGCCTCATCACTCATCACTGTCATTCTGTCTGGCCTCATCAGAGTAACTGAGCAAGATCCCATTATTACCAGCTTAAAGGGGGAAAAGTGCTACACACATACACAGAAAGAAAGGGAGAGAGAGAGAAGGATATATTCAGTTTTTTTGTGTTTCCAAAACCACATCAACAACAGAAGTCTTCTTCTTCTTACCGTGGGTCTAACCTGTATTTTATTTTTGTTTTTTTTCACCAGGAATTCTATCTGATTTTGTGCCTACTAACCAATTACTCTGTTTCTCTATCATCCATATGTCTCTCATTAGACTTTGCTTTTCGGGGACTTTTCCATTTTTTTTTCTTAAGCTGCTGTTTTAATGGTTGTTTTAATGGTTGTTTATTTGTTTTTTAAGTTTCTGTTTACATGTTAGCTGTCTTGAACACCTCCACAGAGGAGGAGGCAGTTTGGATACAAATTTTTAATATAAATCAATACTGAATACTGCAGTCAGGCCTGATGCAATTTGCTGCATGTCTGAGATGTATTTTGAACAACCACACAACCTGCGCTAGCAAAGAACTGCTCTGTATGCTTTACTGGCTGTGACAATCAGAGACGTGGTGCATTTTAACTCTGGCCACCCACATGAGGACCAAAGCCTTTCTCACTGAACATCTTGCAGCATCCAATGCCACAAGCCAGGTTAACTTGGACAAGAGACCCCACTGCTCAAACACACAGAGGCGTAACACACTGCCCCGGCACCTGGGGTAGTGGTGCCACAATGTCACATGGCATTGTGTCATGTGATGTCACTTTTGGGTTCTCCCAAAGAGGGGTGCTCACTACAGCGGCGTCATGTCCTCGTTCCTTCTCCTGTAAAGGAGAAGGGACGCAAAGCCACCAATGTCACAAGGGCAGAGCCTGGGGGTAGTCATGACTCGTGTGACTGACCAATCATAAATCAATCCTCCAAAAGGCTGGGACCACCTGTGACCAAATCATTCAGTGCCCGAATGATAATGGAATGGCTGGCCCAGTCATCTACTCATTCAGGGTTAGTGGACCTTGGAGGTCCTTTGGCTAGTGGAGGCAGCAGGACAGGGGAGCCCATGACCCTTAAGAAGACAGGCTGCCCAGTCCATGCCCAGAGGCTGCAGTGGACCCTCCACAGTCAGATCAAGTCAGAGTTCCTTTGTTGTGAAACAGAAAGGGGTCCAGGCATGTGGCTCAAATGTAGCCCGGTTTTGCAACGCAAGGAAGGAAGGGTTTTGTGCATTTGTGATATGCTGGTTTAGTTAATGCATGTCTGTTATTATTCTGTGTGCACCATAGGAGAGAGTAAACAGAAGTGTGTATTACATTTACTACCAATATTTCGTCTGGGTGTTTGATTCCACCACATAGAAAATAGTTAGAAATCAAAGCGTTCAAGCCTTCCTGCAAGAAGGGTTCATGCTCCTCAGTTGGAACGATCCTAGCAATGTTCCCCCAGAGCCATTTTGGACTGGCTGTCATTCTTTTCAATCAAATGAATTTTTTTAAAATAAAAACGGGGGGGGGGGGTGGACTTGACCATCTCTTGCTGCATCCAGGAACCACTCAAATTTTCCCTTTCCAGCACAGGCTCTTTTTGAAGGTGCTTGGAACACATCAGCTGGATTCCCAGTGATGACTAAATCTTACCATTTAAGAAATGCAGATTGTACTGTGATACAACTGGCAGCACAAGCAGCAAAACCCACAGAGCCCCCCCCCCAACCCAAAAAACCGAACTCAGATGTCCTGCTAACTCACAGCAAGTGTTTGGAAGATTAAAACTAAACATGCGCACACAGAGAATTTTGTAGCATTTGTGCCCTGGCTCTCCAAAGCCCTCCTTACCAATTAAATCCTAACTGAACCACAGAACCTTTTTGCCATCCTACTAAAAGAGTTCTTATTTCAAGAAGGACGGGAAAAAATTGTCACGAGCACCAACTGCACCAGCCCTTCCAAGCAGCTGAATTGCTGCTCAGGACTGCCCAACTCAGGCCACTATGGGACACGTCGGTCACCGTCAGAAAAAGAAGCAGGCTCCGAGCACCAATCAGGTACAATGTGCCCAATTCCAGAAGCTCCTCTAGGGGCTTCATTTGAGGCTGTTATCACCATAGATAAATGGGGAATAGAGAGCGAGGCTTGGCATGTCTTCACTGCATGCAAATCTTGAGCCAAGTGGGAGGGCGGGAGCAAGCTGGCAGGACGGGATAAATCCGTCAGTGTTCTAACCAGAAGAGATGCTGCAGGTCTTTTTTTTTTATTAATAAAGAGAGCTGTTATTCATCAGCATGCAAACACTCAATAAATGCTAAAATTATCGACTGGCAGTCATTAACTATCTTGTCCTTTTTTTTATTATTTAAAGGTGTTTGAAAAATGGTCTACTTATACAGTCGGGAAGGAGTGTCGGGTAGAATTTGCTAATAAGAGTTTGGTTGCAAACAGAGAAACAGATTGCTGGGATTTTTAGCCGTTCTCCTCTTTTCCCTTCAACACCGTCCAATATCTAAAACTCCAGCATGCCTAGGAGAGGGTTGAGGTATGAAGATGCCTGGGGGCTGTTTTCTTGTTTATTTTTGTTTTATTTTTGTCTGCAAGGAGTATACTAAGAGGAATGCTGAACACAGCTGTTTAAAAAACCTTCAGGAAGGTTTTTTCCAGGCAGTAAATGATGGATGAGTTTAAAGGCATAGATCGCCAAGGGCTCCACAGTCACTGAGAGCAAATTGAAACCTTATGATTATAGCATCTGCATCTTGGAAACAGCTGAGTTATAAAGACCTGGTTTACATTCAGGATGTAGTCTTAAGCACACTTACTTGGAATAAGCCCCATTGGGTTCAGTGGGACTGACTTCTGAGTACTCATGCTTAGGAATTTACAGTTACTCCTTTTCAACTCAAATACAAAGTGTATCCATGTTTAAAAAGAGTAAAACAGGCTTGCGTTCCCATTCCCTGATTTTGTCGTATGTGGTTAAACAGACAGGTTACCCCATAATAAAACAGAGAAACCAAAGTTTGAGATAAGTATTGGGTTTTTGCCAGGGATGGGAACTTGAGTCAGGCGACTCAAGTTTGAGTCACAAAAATCAGCTTTTTTTGCTGACTCATGTACACTCAAGTCAACTGTGCCAGTGACTTAGGAATTGACTCGAGTCAATTCAAGTGCCACTGATTCAGCACTTACAGCCCAATCCTATGCCTGTCTACTCACAAGTAAGTCCCATTAGTGTCAATGGGACTTACTCCCAGGAAATTGTGGATAGGATTGGGCTGCCGGTCCCCACACATGCAGACTCAAGTCTGTCTGGGTATGCTTACTTACTTTTTTCATGGTGTGAAAGACCTCGTGGGGCCATCATTCAGACCGGGCAAGAAGCAGGGAAGTTCCAACCAGGAGGCAGGGAAGATTTGATGTTTGCTTTTGCATCTGGAGCAGAAGACCACTGGTCAAAGGATAGCCCAAGGGGGGTTCTTGCCTTGGAATTGGCTAGAGAAGCCTAGGGGGAAAGGAGGTAGGGAAGTGGGGAGGGGAGGTTTGTAGCAATCAGGCTTTCCAACCTCATGACTGCTGTGAGCTCCGTTGTTACTTGGGAGAGGAAGCCCCATTGGATGTTTGGCTTCAGTAGGACTACTACCGACTACAGTTGCAAATGATTGGGTCGTTTGGGAAAGCCTCGCAGCTGCTGCGCGTGACTCTCTGCCGCTTTTGTCCCGGCTCTCATGCAGTCTGTCCCACCCCTTCCTGCCCTGTTTACAGATGGGACAGGACAGCAAGGGAGTGTTGTCTCTGAATGCCAGATGTAAGGGTGGGCACCAGGATGCAGGTCTCCTGCTGTCTTGTGACCCTGAAGGACCTGGTGGGCCACTGTGAGATACAGGAAGCTGAACCAGATGGGCCTTTGGCCCGATTCAGTGGGGCTTATGTTCTTAGGGCTGAGGATGGATTTCAATCTGGGTCTTGGTAATATACTAGTCACAGCAAAAAAGCTGCACCTATTGAATGCAGGCCTGCCATGAAGATTTTATAGTGCTTCTGTATGGGACCAAAGAAATGCAGCAGCCTCATTTTGATATATATATGGACCCTTCCTTCTCCGCCAGCACTTTGCCAAGTAACTCCAGAAAAGTCTACCTATGCCCAGTTCTAAGCACAAACCACTCAGCAAAACGACAAGTGGGGAATCCAATTACTGTAGTTATATAACAGAGAATCTAACACTTGAGAGGGAACCAAGCACAATTTGTGACTGGGGGGGGGGGATTTTCTTTCTTACATACCTCCCATGTTAAAAGACATTTCCTGAAAGGACCATCTTCATGCTCAAACTTTAGTCATCAACAAAATTGCTGCAACTCGCATCTCAGAGCCCTTGTAGAACAGAACATGTCAACCAGTTTGGGAGCAGAATGCAATGTTCTCCCCTCCCACATCAGCAAGGATATACAGGACGTGCTTTTTCAGAGTTCACTGTGGGAGTTTTGTCTTACAGAACCCATGGAGGCCTCTCTGCTCTGAAGGGGGCCTGCCTCCTCTTTCCGGGAGCGTGAGCAAGTTTGGGGGCTGTCTGCAATTCTGGCGACTAGGTAAAAAACCCAAGAGAAATCAAGCGGAATGATGTTCAATGTAGCGCTTAATTTGCTGATGTAAATTAGTGCATCGCAAAAGGAACCACTTAATAAGGAGTGGTAAACAAAAGCCAGTGTCCAGGAAAGTTCACTAATGAGAATGTCACTGACATGGAAGCAAGGCAAACATGATTTTTAAAATTAATTTTTCCCCCTGCCCAGGAATGCAGGTGCATTTTTGCTCCCTCTAGTGAATGGAATGTATAAGAGGTTTGTGCCAACCTTGTTGTATTTGTTTGCTGAGATTCCCCAAACAGCAACGTTCACGAGAAGGACGCAGGCGCCTGATTGGACAAATGTGAGGCTGCCGGTGATGTGTTTTGGCAAAGAGTCAACATGGCTAATGGATGGATAACTCCTAGGTCAGGGATGCTCCCAAGATTTCTTCATCTTTGTCTCTCTCAGATTTTGTAGCTTCAAATACTGTTGCCAAGTGGAGCCAATTCTTCAAACTTTTGCTCCAATTTCCAAAAAATTTCCAATTTTTGTACCAAAGCACTGTACTATCATGTTCAACACTGGTTAAATCTGTGTGCCAATGCCAGCATCAGCTCGATGGAGGCCCCACAAGGCCTTGCACTGCTCCGCTGTGGCAATCCTTGCCCATCCACTGATGGTGCGTTGGGAAGTATGTTACCACCCAGGGAAAGGGTTCCTATGGTGGCCCAACCAGATTGGCACTCAGACACATGTAGGCCCTTGGTCAGTGACCGACCTTGGATGCCACCACACAGGATCTTTTACCTGCTTATATACACTGTTGTTCACACATTACATTCATCACCAGTACACATGATCAGTACACACGACCGTGTAAGATGGGACTCGTTAGCCTGGGAAGGCAGCTCATCTGAGAGAAGGAAAACTCTGATTCCAAACCTCCACTGCCTTGTGGCTACATCCAGTTATGGAAAAGGCTTCAGGAGTCAACCTCGAGGCAAAATCCAGAGCCGGAGTCCTTGAGGCAGTTCATGGCTGGACACAGTCACGTTCTGGCAACTCCTGCGACGCCGCTGGAACCAACCGTATTGGCCTCTGCCTTTCCATTGGACCATTTCAGCGACGTGGAGAGGGGGGATTTGCTGCATGGGTAACAGTCTATCCTCCATATCTACTTCACCCAGGATTTGCGCACTGGAGAGGACACTCTGTTCCAGAACCACCATTCAGAGTGCGATACCACAGACTTCCGAGACTGAAGGATGCCAACAACACATGATCAATGCTCTGCATTATTTAGGGGAGCAGTCTCTGCATTGATTTTAAAATGAATACACACACAATCATTCGTATCAAAAAGTATATTCATGGAGAGAGAGAGAGAGAGAGAGAGAGAGAGAGAGAGAGAGAGAGAGAGAGAGAGATGTGTGTAGCTCTGCAGTTGCAGCATGCAATTCTTTAAGGGCGCAGTCCTAACCCCTTCTGTCAGTGCTTTCCAGCACTGACATCAGGGCAATGCAGCTCCGAGGTAAGGGAATAAACATTCCCTTACTTTGAGGAGGCCTCCGTGAGTGACACCCAACTGCAGGATGCAGTACACGTCCCATTGGCACCGCTATGCCAGTGCTAGAAAGTACTGACATAAGGGGTTAAGATTGCACCCTAAGTTTCTTTGTGGATCTCCATGCCTCTCATGCCCCCCCCCCACACATACGCATGTTGGATACCACTTTGAATTCCAGGATGGAAAAGAGGCAGGATACAAAAACGTAATTAATACACATATAAAAGCAAATGCTAAACAGGAACAGGCGCACATGCAAAGGCTTCATCCTATTTTGAGATGAATAATCAAAGGCAAGATTATTACCTATCAAATTGCCAATTTTCCACCACCACCACCCCACTCCAAATCTTGAAATACAGTCAGTCAGTTCTATTTATATGTGAATTCACTATCCACGTATTCGCTTATCTGTGAGAGGTAGAACTGCCACCTACCTTTCATTATCCACGACACTGTTCTCATTATCAGTGAATACCACCACGCTCATGCGCTTGGGCAGGGGGTTTTGGGCACAGCTATGAGCAGGCAAGTAGGGCGAGAAATGTTGCAAGGGGAGGAGGAAAAGAGACAATGGCCTCCTCATGCGCAGAAGGCAGCATGGGCTCCAGGGGGGTAGAGAAGAAGAGATGCCTATACAGGATACGACCAGTGGGGGAGGGGGTTATGATAAAAGAGAAATCGTCACCACTACAACCGTCAACGCATCTAAATATATCGAGCCCTGAGGAGGAAGCATCAAATGTTGGAGATGTTGATGAGCCTCACTATCACCCAGCCCCACAGACTTCAAGCTAAGATTCAGGTTGAAAAAGTTCATCCAGTACATGGTGAAGTGGGTCCCCTGGAACCTAATCCCATTCTTCCCACAGGCTCAATGATTTAGCATCTGCTAATTTGGTATCCTCCAGGAACCCAACCCTCGTAGGTAACGAGAACTGACTGCATAAAGATTTGGAATGGCTGAGAAACAATATTTTGAGGTGGGAGGAAAAACACATCCTATGTAATTAATAAGTAATATTAACAAAGAACCTGTCTGTAAATGTGTCTGTCAAAATTCACTCCGGCTTTGAAGCCAGGCAGGAGCTGTGAGCTTCTTGGCCTCAGAGGCTGGTGATCAATTCATCTTGGGGCTACCACTGCTTCTCAGTCATTTCCTTCTGGACTTGTAATGAAGGGATCTTTCCATGCCTGTTGGCAGACTCCAGTGCATTCTCCTCCCCCCCCCCCCAGAAAGAAACTGATTCTCTAAAAAAGGCAGTCAAGAGTTCAGCAGAGGGAGTAAAAAGAGGATGAGAAGATGCTAAGGTGAGGCGAGACCAGCACAGGAGAATCTTTGAACCAAATGAGGGTACCATTAAAATGAGAAAAAGCTCTGTGTCTCAGACTTCAAGGGTTAGGGCCTGAAGGCAGACGGAAGACGTATCCTCAAAGCCCTTCCATCCATCAGGGAGCAGTTGCGGGACACTGCTGTCAGCTTCCCTTTCCCCTGACAGATTTTTCTCCCACGGGCCTTAAAGGGCAGTTTGAAAGACAGAAGCACACGGCATGCGATTAAATTAAACGATACTTTATGGCCAAGTTACACCAGTGTTGCTGAAAGAGAATGAAAAAGGACAGATCCTGAAGCACATAAAAAAAATTAATAACTCCATACTCAAGCCCATGGCTCTCTCTCTCTCTCTCTCTCTCTCTCTCTCTCTCTCAAACACACACACACCACAGGGTTTATGGTTATCTCGGAAACATCACAAAGATGCTCACAACATTTCTGACTGTCTTACGAATTACTCAAAGGCTTTATCCCAGTGGGGACAAATTGGAACCCAGTGGGGAGAAACCAGAAGTGATATTTTTTGGCCTTACAAAGCCTTCAGAGGCATGCGCAGACTCTTTAGTCCTCTGAAGGCCTCTGGAAAGGAGGCAGTGGGCAGGATCGGTGGGGCTGGGGGGCAACGCCTCCCACAGACATGCCTCCCGGGGTTAAGTGACCCCCCCTGGACCGTCCCCCCAGGTACGCTTCTGTGTCCCACAACCAACCATGTCAGAGACTCAAAGTTATAATTCATATTTTAATTGCACACATATACACTCACAATTAGAAGGATACAATTAGAATTGAATCAGTGACGCAATTACTAGTTAGCGATGAGGACAATCAGAAAACCCCTTCTAAAAGTTCAGGGAGAAGCATCACTAGTGTGATTTCCATGGGGAGCAGGGTAGTAACCTTTTAAACAAACCAAGCAAAATAAGGTTGTCATGTTGCCCCCTTTGCCCCTCCCTAAATTATCCACTATGGTGAGAACAAATGTGGTACAGTAGTTATAATAATACATAATAATAATAAAACTTTATTTTTATCCCGCCCTTCTCCCTAACGGGACCCAGGGCGGCTAACAACATATTAAAAAACAATAGAATTTAAAAAACATTAATACAAACAGATAAAAACATTTAAAAACACACTACAGGGCCATAAAAACAGTAGTCAGATTAAAAGAGTAAAAGAGCAGATCACCGAGGAATCAAGCCTGTAAAACTAAAAGATGTATAAAAAGTTAAGAAGGCCAGAAATCAGAAGACTTGTTTAAACAACAGTGTTTTCAGGCCTCGCCGAAAGCTCTCAAGAGAGGGAGCCATTCTCAAGTCAAGGGGAAGGGAGTTCCATAATGTTGGTGCCACTACCGAGAAGGCCCTATTTCTTGCAGCCACCCCCCGGACCTCCTTGGGTGGCGGCACTTGCAAAAAGGCCTTCTCTGATGACCTGAGATGGCGAGCCGGATTGTACGGGAGTAGGTGGTCTCTAAGATATCCTGGCCCAGAGCAGTATAGGGCTTTAAAGGTCAAAACCAGCACCTTGAATTGGGCCCGGAAACGAATGGGCAGCCAATGCAGCTCCTGGAGAAGCGGGCTGACAGAGTCAAACCGCCTGGCTTCGGTGACCACACGGGCCGCCGCATTCTGTACTAATTGTAGTTTCCGAACCGTCTTCAGGGGCAGCCCCACATAGAGCGCGTTACAGTAATCTAACCTCGATGTCACCGTGGCATGGATCACCATGGATCATTATATTGGGTATGAAGTGGATTCAAATCCTCACTGGCCCCCCCTCACTCTCATGCAGACGCACAAACCCCTAATTTACTTCACGGTTTGTTAAAAGGATAGAGATCATACTGTGTTGTGCTACCTGGTCTGCAGACTTCTATCACAAGCCTCTCTTCCCTTTGCATAAGGCTCTACAAATTTCAACGTGCTACCGCAACCAAGAAAACCCAACGAGGTGCTGGAGCTACATCACCTCCACAAAGGGAGACTTTCAAAACACTTCCCTTCCTTAGCCAGAACGAACCCCGAACGTTCAATGTGGTCCACTTGGCAGCCTGGTGAGCTGCTTTTCAACTCCCTGAATGAAACTGTTGTACTAAAAAAGGTCTTAGAAGTAAAAAAATCATTGATGAATTTAAGAATCATACTTAAGAAATCAAAGCCCTTGTATTTCAAAGCACAAAGGGGAAGGGGGAACAAGAGCGGCAGAGAGCGGAAACAAACAATCCTAAATCGCATGGCATATATTTCACCTCCGCTAGGCTTCCGAGAAGGTGTGAATATACGACGTACAACATATTAATCACCCCTCTTACTTCCAAACACGAAATGCCTCATTAACATTCATGTTGTTTTCAATTAGCTTGCCGCTCAGGAAGGAGGAAAGGGAGGGGAGGCTCCTTGTTACATTTCACACACACACACACACACACACACACACACACACAACCCTATGGAGAGGTCCAGAAATTATATATGGCTCTATTATGAGGAGTTCCTTTTCCCCTTTCAATCATGCACAGGGACCTTCTGCTGCCATAACACAGAACGATGTTCAATCAGCCCTAAGCAATATACTCTCTAGAGCAAGACAGTTGCATGGAAGACCATAAAAGTGACAGAGTTATAGACCACAGGGTGAACTCCCATCACTAGCACCCACCTGGCCATGAGCCAACCTGTGGAAAAAACCGGATCCCTTACCCTCCCTGGACCCACCAACTTTAAATATACTGCAGCACATGGATTTAGAGCAGAGGTTCTCCAACTGTGGGTCCAGGAAGATGTGCTCTACCAGGGCTCTGGGCCCGCCAGGCAATCTTCACCAGACTTCCACACAAAGGGAACAGCTTCTAGGGTTCTCTAAAGCAGTGTTTCTCAAACTGTGGGTCGGGATCCACTAGGTGGGTCGTGAGCCAATTTCAGGTGGGTTCCCATTCATTTCAATATTATATTTTTAATATATTAGACTTGATGCTCCCATGGTATGTGACTGCATTTGGGAAAATGTTACAGATGTACCTTGAACAAACTACTCTGCATATGCTTTTAACAATGATAGTAAATGGGATTACTCCTGGTTAAGCGTGGGTAGGACTGCAGCCTAGGATTGTCAAAAATTTTCCTGCTTGATGATGCTACTTCCAGTCATGACATCACTTCCGGTGGGTCCTGACAGATTCTCATTCTGAAAAGTGGGTCCTGGTGCTCTATGTGTGAGAACCACTGCTCAAAAGCAGGGGTCTCCAAACTTTTTGGCCAGAGGGCTGCATCAAATATCTGGCATGGTGTGGAGGGATGGGAAAAAAAATTTAAATATAAAATTTAAATAAATAAGAGATGGAACTTAGATGAGTGAATAAACAAATGAATGGGCTCATTCATTCAACCTCTCTGGCCCTCAGAACACCCTCCAGACACAATCGGAGCACAGTTCCGGTCATGTTCAGTTGAGTGGGCCAGAGGCTTTCAGGGGACAAGAGGTTGGCCATGGGCCGGAAAGAGGCTTGTTGCGGGCCGCATCTGGCCCCGGGGCCAGGGTTTAGAGACCCCTGCTCTAAAGTATTAGGATCACAATCAGAAGATGCACGTGTCCAACTAAGAGAATAGGGTGCTTTCAACTGACTGCTCAGCTTCCTCCCTTCTTTCCCAACAGAGGACGATGATGACTCAAGATGACCACTCTGCTCTTTTGCACCTGAGGCAGGAATTAGGAATGAGATTAGAAAAGAATAAGATACATGTATTTCTCTGCAGCAGGGGAATAATCTGTCCCTCCCACTCTGAAATGCCACACCGTTTGCAATAAGAAAAACTCAAGAGTTTTCTTTTACTAATTAGCAGGAAGTGGTGCATCTGCTTTTAACCCTGGCAGAAAATCCCAGCCTAATCCTCTCATTAAACCATGTTAGTTGCTGAACAAAACAATCGTTTGGCTAACAAGGAAGATGACTGCAGGCACCTAAGGTGTGCTCTCCACCTAAGAAAAGAGGCCAGCAGCTGCACCCATCTCTCCTCTGCACCCTGAAAAAGATTTTAAAAAAACAAACAAACAAAAAAATGACTTGGAAAACATGTCCCTAAGTGCTACCTAAACTTGAGAGTGAAAAACCACACAGTCAAAGGAGGGTTGCCATGGCTGCGAAGAAAAATGTTTAACAGATGCACAGGTAAAAAAGAAAAAAAAGTGGGGGGGGGGGTGAGACAAACAATTGAATTTTCTTTTTAAATTACCCACGTCTTGATCCTTTGCTGAGAGAAAATGTGAAGTTGTCCTTGACTCCAGCACAAATGAGGCATGAAATATATCAAAATGCGAGAGTCAATATATAGATGTGTTTCATATTTTATGAGATTGGACGCCTGGTTGTAAGAAAGGTCTGGGCGATAAATCAAACAGGGGGGAAAAACCTGCAGGGGGTGGGGCAGGGGGAAGAGGCGGTGTTGGAAGCCATGCTACAGCATCAGGGGTTTGTTGGCAACCTTCAGTCTCGAAAGACTCTGGTATCGCGCTCTGGATGGTGTTTCTGGAACAGCATCTAGTGTGGCTGAAAAGGCCGATTCGGGAGTGACAATCCCTTCCACACCGGGAGCAAGTGCAGTCTGTCCCTGGTCTGTCTTCCTGGCTATGGGCCTTCCTTCTTTGCCTCTTTGCCTCAGACTGTTGGCCAAGTGTCTCTTCAAACTGGGAAAGGCCATGCTGCACAGCCTGCCTCCAAGCGGGCCGCTCAGAGGCCAGGGTTTCCCACTTGTTGAGGTCCATTCCTAAGGCCTTCAGATCCCTCTTGCAGATGTCCTTGTATTGCAGCTGTGGTCTACCTGTAGGGCGCTTTCCTTGCACGAGTTCTCCATAGAGGAGATCCTTTGGGATCCAGCCATCATCCATTCTCACGACATGACCGAGCCAACGCAGGCGTCTCTGTTTCAGCAGTGCATACATGCTAGGGATTCCAGCTCGTTCCAGGACTGTGTTGTTAGGAACTTTGTCCTGCCAGGTGATGCCGAGGATGCATCGGAGACAGCGCAAGTGGAATGTGTTCAGTTTCCTCTCCTGTTGTGAGCGAAGAGTCCATGACTCGCTGCAGTACAGAAGTGTACTCAGGACGCAAGCTCTGTAGACCTGGATCTTGGTATGTTCTGTCAGCTTCTTGTGTAGTGGAAGATACTGGGAGATAGGGTACTTTGGAAAATCTGCCCCGTTTTTCAGTGGCCAACACTGCCAAAGGCCTGATATGAACCCCTTTGGGAAACTGGCCCTTTTAAAAATGTTTCATTTCTTCTACTACATGAGTCACTTTGTGAACTTTTTCTTGCTAGAAACAAAATCATCATCAAATCCTGGAACACTTTGCCCTGCTTCAAATCACCATGCCTGCTTACTGCTTCACAGATGGTAGATTTGACCTAACTTTCTAAGCCAGGCTTTACTGTGGTTCCCAAACTGTGAGCTGTGGCTCCCTGCGGAGCTATGGAAAGCATCCAGGGGGGAGCCACAGAATCCTCAAGAAAAACTCACCACCCTATACAAAGTATAGGATTGTAGCCCTAATAGGGAAACGTGGCCAATGGCCCAGTAGGTCAAGACAGCTGCCAAACAAAAAAGTTTGAGAACCACTGCGTTAACCATTGGTTGAAGTGTGGCAAACTTATTTAACACGTAGAGACACAAGAGTCTTCTGGCATCTTAAATAAAGGTGGCTGTAATAAATCATCCTCCAACATGCCAGAGAAATCTTTGGTTCCTTTGGTCACAAGAGGATTCAGGCAGCATCTCCTCCGGGGCATACGTAATGGGTGTTCTTCAGACAACATGTAAATATATGAACACAGATCTGTAGATATCCGAACGCCCCACCTAGGGGGAAAAATGGTGCAGAAGATGGGACAGTGATTGTGAATGGAATTGCTCATTAAGAGGATTATGGGAAAGAGAGATTAGCTTTGTCTCCGCAATCTATAAATATTGTTCGCATTGGTGTGTTCTTTGAGGGAGAAAAATGTTAATCTGTTTGGTTCCTCTGAAGGGCTGTAATTGCCTCTCGTGTCTTCCTTGCCAAACTGTAATGCTGATTAGTCTGTAATGTTATTTTGCTATTGATTAATAAACGAAACTAAGACTGCAAGTCTGAGGTTGTTTGTGTCATTAATACCTGTTACGGAAAACAAGCACACCAACACGGCTGGTTCCCAGAGTTAAAAAAAATAATAATGAGTCTCCCGAACTCATGAATTTTTGACTGACTATGTAATGCAGCTTGCTCCAGCTCCATTTCTGTTGTCCCCTGGGACAACTGTTAGGGGGAAAGCAGGACTCTCTTTGCCAAGGTCCTGAGGCTGCAAGATGCATTTCAGAGGCAGTCAAGTCAGTCAGTGCATTGACTCTGCATCAGTTTCCAAACAGTGGGTCAGGACTCACTGGGTGGGTTGTGAGCCAATTTCAGAAGAGTCACATAGCACCTAGCTCAGCAGCCACTAAAAATACAAGGTACAGAGCAACTGGGCAGTGCAGGATCCCAGTGGGAGAGAGGCATGGTTCTTTGCCATGAACAGAGAGGGAGATGGGATGCTGGAAAGGAGGGAGGGCTGTGTGGTTGGAGAAGGATCCAAGCCTTCGTTCTGCTTTGACTTCCGAGCTGGAATGCTTGAATTCTGAGCTATGTAAAATAATAGCACAAGCGCACTATGTGATGAGACCTTTGCCTGATTGCGACTTCAGTTTGAAGCCTAAATAGTTGATGTTACTTCTGGCCATGACATCACTTCTGGGTTATTGATGTCACTTCTGGTGGGTCCCAACAGGATATAACTCTGAAAAGTGGGTCCCAGTGCTAAATGTTTGAGAACCGCTGTTCTAAAGCATTTGTACACAAAGCAGCTTCACAAATTAAACACATAGAAACAAGAATTCCAAAAATCCAAAGAAACAGTAAATGAGACAATTGATATTTCCTGCTGTGGCCCAAAGCTATTTTCTCAATTGATAAAGGAACCAAAAAAAGATAGAAGACACCAGAACGAGGGCAGGCAGTATTACTTCCTGTTTCTGCCATGTGCACCACCTCGAATTTGTTTCTATTTGCTTATTCACAGGATGAATAATTATAAATCTATAAATAAATGGCTAGATTTATAAATATATGTAAATCTATATATTAACATTTGTTGTCTTGTACAACAGGGAGAAGTTGTACAGGGACAGGGAGGGCAAGCGGTTTCTGCATCACAAGAAAGCTACAAAAGCATAAAATAAAATGAAGTATCCAAAAGTGGAAGAAATGGAAGAGGCACAAGGATGCTCTTTGCTGCAGTGCCACTTGATCCAGGGCCCACCACAAACATATGAAACCATCTCCCCACTTGGATGCACTTGCACCATTATTATTAAATGTATTTATATACCGCTTTTCAATCAAAAAACATTCATGAAGTGTCTTACACCCAGCTCCTGTCTGCAGCGTGACACAAAAGGATTAGTGTAATGATCAGACACTCTGAGATTCGGAGATGGCTTTTTTCTTGTCACCACAACCTCTGCCAAATCAGTTCGACATATAAATCTGATCCAAAGCACAGAACCAAATTAATTTCTCTTTCTCAAAGAGGGGCAGGAGAAAGAGAGAGAGAGAGAGAAAATGAATTTGCAGGCTGCAGACTGTCTCTGCATCTAATCCACAAAGCAAAGGAGTTGGGTTCTTTCTGACTCAAAAGAGAGAGGATGATCAGAAGGCAATCTTCTGGCTAGATAGATGTCAAATCTAGCCCTAGAACTCCAATCGCAACTATTGATCTCCCTAAACCTTCCCTTCAAAAGACTCAAAAACCTCCTATCTCCATTTCCCAGATGATGAAAGCAAATTAATTCTAAATAGAGAGAGGGAGGGAGAGGAGGGGCAAAAAAACCCATACACACCATCAACTTTTGAATGTGAAGAATTCATTTGGAGGAGTGCCACAGAAGGGTTTTTTTTCTGCAATTCCAGAAAATTCAACCTCCTTTTTCAAAGCAGAATGAGAAAGCAAGTACTGTCCATCTAGCAGTGGTAACCAAATTTGCTTAATGTTAAGAGCCACATATGATAAACTTCAGAGAGCCACAAGAGAGATGCTTGAGAACTGAAATATTTAAGAAGCATTTAAATTCTTAAAAATATTTACTCACCATGAACATTAAACTGGGGTTCTAATCCAACTGACTCTCAGTTTATGCTTGGTAAATAATAATAATAAAGCTTGAAAATTTCTTATTTACCTTTCATATTGACTGCAATGCAAAGAGGAGCTCAGCCAACATTGTTTCCAAGAAGCCACACTTTATATGGCAAAGAACACATGTCTCGTGAACCGTGGTCTGGCCATTCCTGACATATAGCATATTTACTGCTGGCAGAATTCCAACTGACCACATGGACTTGGTAGAAAACCTGCTCATGAAATCTCTGGCAATCGGCTGCTAGTTCTCAAGACATGCATCAGAACTATACTTGCATGAAGAAAAATCAAGAAGAAATGGCAGAATTGTGGGTGGAGAAGATGGTGGCCAAGGATTATGGTCTAAACAGGCTTCTGCTGGGACCTTAGACAAATCAGTCATCCTGTCCTTTACTCTTACAGTCACTAGGGCACCAGAGTGGCTATGTATACAGTCTGAGATAGTCAAGCTGATAGAAGGAGCTGAGGTTTCATAGCATGAACAGACCTGCAGTTTCACTAAGTCCACTTGCATTGAGTTAGTGTTTCTCAAACTGTGGGTCAGGACCCACCTGGTGAGTCGGGACCTGATGTCTTGTGCAACCTGCAGAGCCTCCAGTGAAAACACGATGATGGAAAGATAAAATAACTAATTGCCTCAAGCCCTGAGGCTATTCCAAAATCAGACAGCTGCTAACTGCCCTGCAAACACCTGAGCTCCTGCAGTTTGCAAGCTTGTGTAAAAATAGGGAGATCAATGTTTGAGCATCTTTTTTCTGGTGTTTTTTTCTAAGTTCCTCAATGACAGGTAGTGGGGCAGGTGAAGGCCAGGTCATATTATTAAGCCCCTCAAGCCTTGAGGCATTAGGGCTGCTTCATTATGAGGAATGGATCAAGGTGTTTTTTTTTTTCTTTTTCTGCAAATAACTAAAAAAGCATTACATGTAAATAAATAAAAATTTCATTTCTTTCTCACTCATTTTTTTTTAAGTCTCATCAAGCTAGGTGGGTCCCAACAGAGTGTCATTTTAAAAAGTGGGTCCTGATGCTGAAAAGTCAGAGAACCGAGCTGAGTCTTTTAAAATTAGACTGCAATCCTACGCACACCTATTGGGAAGGAAGCCCCTTGGAACACAAATTAAACTGACTTCCAAGAAGACACACCTAGAATGGCAGAAGATCGCCTAATGGTCATATCGCCTAATGGTCTGGGGTTCTTCCTAAAAGAGAGGCTCTAGTGCGGGGTCTCCAAACCTCGACCTGGGGGCCAGATGCAGCCTGCGTCGAGCCTCTATCCGGCCCGCGGCCAGCCTCTGATCCCCTGAGAGCCTCTGGCCCAGCTGACCAAACACAACCAGAGTTGTGCTTGTGGGGTGGGGGAATGGGGGTCCATTTAAATGTGTGCTTTATTTCTTGGGCTGTGTTTGTGCTTGGAGAAGTCCTGGGCATTTGAGCCCATTCATTTATTCATTCGTCTAAGTTCCATCTCGAATGTATTTATTTAAATTTTATATTTAATTTTTTTCTGGCCCTCGACACTGTGCCAGATATTTGATGCGGCCCTTTGGCCAAAAAGTTTAGAGACCCCTGCTCTAGTGCACTGAATCTATTCCATCCAAGGCTGCCCAGTTCACAAGCCACAGATATTGCTTTAAGAGTTCTGGAGCGGGAAAGTCATTATAGTTCACCACTGGAGTCAGGGAAGAGTGAACATTGCTCCCCCTTGCCTCATTGTTCCAGAGCCAATTGGGTCAGTTTTGCTTCTGGGTTAGGAGTTGGCAACCTCAGCTAGAAGACAAACAGGAGTCATTCTTTCCCCAGCTACACTCACCATTTCCAACTCACTTTTGTTTTGAAAATCATCGGGGAAAAAAGTTGGGGAGGCTGGCAAAAATGCACTTCACCCAACATTCACTGCCTCAGCAACTTTGCAAATTAAAAAAAAATTAGTTTTATATTATCTACACAGACACGTATAGCATTATGCACAAACGTCTTTATTCATTTCATCAAGAAGTAATTAGGTGCATGGATGGGAAATCTGCAAGTGTAGACATTATCCTTCCGTAAAGGAAGCCAGATTTTCCTAATTACAAAAGGGAGTTCTTTCGGCAAGGCTCTCTCTCTCCCTCTCTCCAAGGCAGCTGCAGCCTAGGGAGCACTGGCTTATGTAATTTCTCTGTTCATCCCATCTCAATAAATGTACATTAGAAAAAAAGGGGGGGGCAAAAGAGGTTATACTGCAAATTAAGGAGGTGGCAGCATAGAGAGACAGTGGGGTTAAAAAAATACACTGAAAGCAGGCGGGGGTGTGGATATGGGGGGAGGATCTGTCTTTTAATCTACAGAGGCAGCCAAGTAAAACTGAGTGGCAATTTTATTAGATTTTACCTTTCCCCCCCTTTCTTGCAGATAATAGAAAAGCTGGAGAAATTGACTTTTGTTACCAAGCCTCACGATTTCGCCCCACTACCTGCTGAGGAGTTGTCCCCCCCCCCCCCAAAATGAGCACATCAAAATATTTCTGCCAATTTAAATGGAGAAAAAGAGGAAGCATAGAGGAGATTTACTAAGTAGGGATGGCCCAAACCCCTCCTCCCAGTGTCTCAAATTAAATTGATTCGAGAATAAACTGAGCTATTCCACCCCCAAATGTGAAACAGCCCCTCTCATTTTCAAGCCATCTAAATCTGGCCTGAAGCCTCCCCAAGCACACGCATGAGGTTCCAACAGCCCCTCCCTCACTGCCACAAGCCTCCCCCTCCCAATCCAATCGTCCTCTGGTAAAATCCGAGCCAGAGAAGGGTAGAGACTCATATTTTGAACCCAGACCTATGACCTTTAGCAATGGCTCCATTCTTAACCAAAGTTACTGCACATCAATACCTGTCTGGCTGGGTCAGATCCAGCACCTGCGGAAGGGTGCTGGGGTTGTGTGAGAAGGAACGCCACAGTCCCATAACTGATGGTGCACATGCACTGCGACCAGCCTAAACATGCGCCCTCTTGTCCATTTTCAAAAAGGTGCTTTCCTGCAAAGACCCATCAGTCACTGGGTGGCATCAGCTTTCTCTCCAAAGTCCCAAGGAAACACTAAAGGTGTTTTCTATAGAAATGGGCTATGTCCAAATGCCAGATGCAAGGGAGGGCACCAGGATGAGGTCTCTTGTTATCTGGTGTGCTCTCTGGGGCATTTGGTGGGCCGCTGTGAGATACAGGAAGCTGGACTAGATGGGCCTATGGCCTGATCCAGTGGGGCTGTTCTTATGTTCTTAACTACAATTCCCAGGAGGCCTTGCAGGTCTCTTGTTATCTGGTGTGCTCCCTGGGGCATTTGGTGGGCCGCTGTGAGATACAGGAAGCTGGACTAGATGGGCCTATGGCCTGACCCAGTGGGGCTGTTCTTATGTTCTTAACTACAATTCCCAGGAAGCCTTGCAGGTCTCTTGTGATCTGGTGTGCTCCCTGGGGCATTTGGTGGGCCGCTGTGAGATACAGGAAGCTGGACTTGATGGGCCTATGGCCTGATCCAGTGGGGCTGTTCTTATGTTCTTAACTACAATTCCCAGGAAGCCTTGCAGGTCTCTTGTGATCTGGTGTGCTCCCTGGGGCATTTGGTGGGCCGCTGTGAGATACAGGAAGCTGGACTAGATGGGCCTATGGCCTGATCCAGTGGGGCTGTTCTTATGTTCTTAACTTCAATTCCCAGGAAGCCTTGCAGGTCTCTTGTGATCTGGTGTGCTCCCTGGGGCATTTGGTGGGCCACTGTGAGATACAGGAAGCTGGACTTGATGGGCCCATGGCCTGATCCAGTGGGGCTGTTCTTATGTTCTTAACTACAATTCCCAGGAGGCCTTGCAGGTCTCTTGTTATCTGGTGTGCTCCCTGGGGCATTTGGTGGGCCGCTGTGAGACACAGGAAGCTGGACTAGATGGGCCTATGGCCTGATCCAGTGGGGCTGTGCTTATGTTCTAAGGCAGGGCTGTCAAACTCATTTCATACAAAGGGTAAAGTTAGCATTCACGGTGCCTGCTAAGGGCCGGAAGTGACATTACTAAACCAAAAGTGATCTTATTCAGCAGGTGATGGCCAGAAATAAGCACTTTGTTGTCACATAGAAACCCATGAGCTGCAAATAACAGAAGAGAAAACGTGCAAATGTTGGTCATATTTTCAAGATAGGAGAGAGCCCAATCATCAAGCTGGGAAAGCCCAATCACAATGGGGGCCGAATAAATTGCTTCAGGGGGCCTCACTTGACCCACAGGCCTTATGTTGGACACCCCTTTCCAAGGATTACCAAGATAATAAGCTTGAAGAGCTTTAAACACTGGGGGGTTTCCTATGATCAATGCTACTTATTATTTATCCATTGAACATATGTCGTGGAAATGGAAAAGATGCAGAAGGGCGCAACCAAAACGATTCTTGGGCTGGGGCACCTCCCTTACGAGGAAAGGCTAAAGCATTTGGGGCTCTAGAAAAGAGACGCCTGAGGGGGGACATGACTGAGACATACAAAATTATGCAGGGGATGGATAGTGTGGATAAAGGGATATTCTTTTCCCTCTCACACAGCACCAGAACCAGGGGACATGCACTAAAATTGAGTGTTGGGAGAGTTAAGGCAGACAAAAGAAAATATTACTTTACCCAGCGTGTAATTAGTTTGTGGAACTCCTTGCCACAAGATGTGGGGATGGCCTCTCGCCTAGATGCCTTTAAGAGGGGATTGGACAAATTTCTGGAGGAAAAGTCCATCACGGGTTATAAGTCATGATAGGTATATGCAAGCTCCTGATTTTAGAAGTAGGTTATCTCAATGCCAGATGCAGGAGAGGACACCAGGATGCAGGTTGTATTTTGCTGTCTTTTGTGCTCTCTGAAGCATTTGGTGGGCCACTTTGAGATACAGGAAGCTGGACTAGATGGGCCTATAGCCTGATCCAGCAGGGCTCTTCTTATGTTCTTATTAACTCCTATACTCTGTATTGTGAGATATGAATCCTATTATTATTCCAATTAATCCTATTTATATGAATCCTATTGTATGTGGGCGTATTAGCTGACAATGGCTCTTTTTAATGCTAACATTACCAGATCCCTCTTTTGAGGAATTTCAAAGAATCGGGACAACATAAAGAGTATCCCCCACCCCACCCGACAGTGACAGATCAAAGCCAATTGCTTGACAGGAGTTCAGGGAAGGCAAATGTTGACTCAATCGGGCCATCATCAATTTATTTCCCTTGCTGGTTTGCAGGTGACCCTGCCAGGGCCAAAGACTGCCTATCCCAACACAGTCGTGGCAATCACTCAGAATTTATGAAAGAAAAAATACCCCAAACTAAGTCTCTGCCACCTGTCAGATCAAAAGCGAACTCTTGAGACTCAGTTCCAAGCGATAGCATCAGAGGAGCCAACCAGGTGGCCACTTTTCATCTCTGCCTGAAGAATTTGACCACTTTGTTGTCTGCAAAAGGTGCTCCAGGGGTCATTTTGAAACATTCAGATGAAAAAAGCTTTTCCGAATCCAGAACACAGGGAGGTGACTTCTCAGCCAGCTTCAAAAAACCTTCAACTTTAAAAAAGCTGGGATGGGTGTGAAGGAGCCAGGATGCTCCGCCTGTCCTTTCATTCTTCATCTCCTACATGAATGCTGATTTGGGGGCGGGGGGGGGGGAGTGCAGGAGAGACAGAGAATGCACTAAAGGGATGTGTGGAAACCTTCCCCAGTGATAGGAAAATTTGCAGAGGAAAAGAAGTGGGGAGTGGTTGGGTGGAGAGAAAAGGCTACTTTCTTTTTCTTTTAAAAAAAGGATTGTATAGGTCTCTCTGGACATGGTAAAGCCAAAGCTCAGCTTTTAAATATGCTCCTGAATGCACAAGTTAAATCAGAAACTGGAGTAGTCCCAAAGCTGGTTGTTGACATCTGAGTGCCTTTGAGCTGCTTTCCAGCTTCCTCCAGCAGATCTCTCTGAAGGCCAAGTGGAATCCAGAAAGGACCAGATTCCCTTGCCAGATTCCAGCGCTGCAAGCCAGCTTAAAAAGCATTGTAAGAGTCTCTCTCTGATACTGTCTTGAAATAGCTTCCTCATTTAACCTATGTGGTTCTTGCACCAGGATGAAGCATCTGTAGTAGCTCATTCTTAAACTTGGTGTCAAGGTCTTTATTGCCAGGGGAAAGGTTTGGGGTTGGGACTGACACACTCCTTTGCATCTCATACTGGCAGACGCCCAACCCTCTTCTCACCACTCTTGGCAGTCCGAATCCCCAGCACAACAGAGGCGGAAGGTTTTGCTCAGCACCATTTACTTTGTCAGCAGGGATCCTGCAAGTCAGCTCTCCTGCCTGACAGCTGAAATCATTTGCAAGCCACCACCTGTTCAAAACATCCCCAAAATTTCAGGGGCACCCAGCTGAACTGACACACACATCCCTGGTCACCAAGCTGCTGATGGCCAGGGGGCGCAGGGGCTCACCAACTCCCAAGACACATGCAACAAGGCGTGCAATTTGGAAAGACTCACCCTGTGCATTCCCAACACTGCAAAAATAAAAGGCTGCACAACCAAAGATCGGTGGATTGGTTGGACGCAACGCTATGATGGCAAGGGTGATAGAAGACGCAGGCGGCAAAATTCTCTCTTTTGCACCATCCTCAAACTCCCACCCCATGCAGTGTGGGGCGCTTGCTTTCACTCCGATCCTGTGGTGGTTTTGATGGATTTTACTCTTTGTCAAATGGTCACCACCATCAGGGCCAGGCCATCTATGGGACTGACAGCTGTGGTCACATCAGGCAGCAGGGGGTGCTCTCCTTCAACAAATTATTCCTCTGCCTCCTACTCAATGGATTGGAAAAGGAAGAGAGGGGGATGCAGTAGAACAGGAAGTGTAGAGGTGAATGCCCTTCTTTCGTCCACACTTCCTCTTCTACTCTGTCGCCCTCTTCCTCTTCCAGACCAGGAAGTGAGAGGAACAGAGGCTGGTGCATCATCAGGTAAGGGGGGGGGAACAGCTCTTTGCACACCACTTTAGATTCCATAAGGTCTTGGACCGGCTTCCATTTACCATGTTCTCTCCAGAAGGATCTCTGAAGGATCTCCAGAAGGATCTCTCCAGAAGGATCTCTCCAGACTGGCAGAATGGGCAGCAAAATGGCAGATGCGCTTCAATGTCAGTAAGTGTAAAGTCATGCACATTGGGGCAAAAAATCAAAACTTTAGATATAGGCTGATGGGTTCTGAGCTGTCTGTGACAGATCAGGAGAGAGATCTTGGGGTGGTGGTGGACAGGTCGATGAAAGTGTCGACCCAATGTGCGGCAGCAGTGAAGAAGGCCAATTCTATGCTTGGGATCATTAGGAAGGGTATTGAGAACAAAACGGCTAATATTATAATGCCGTTGTACAAATCGATGGTAAGGCCACACCTGGAGTATTGTGTCCAGTTCTGGTCGCCGCATCTCAAAAAAGACATAGTGGAAATGGAAAAGGTGCAAAAGAGAGCGACTAAGATGATTACGGGGCTGGGGCACCTTCCTTATGAGGAAAGGCTACGGCGTTTGGGCCTCTTCAGCCTAGAAAAGAGACGCTTGAGGGGGGACATGATTGAGACATACAAAATTATGCAGGGGATGGACAGAGTGGATAGGGAGATGCTCTTTACACTCTCACATAATACCAGAACCAGGGGACATCCACTAAAATTGAGTGTTGGGCGGGTTAGGACAGACAAAAGAAAATATTTCTTTACTCAGCGCGTGGTCAGTCTGTGGAACTCCTTGCCACAGGATGTGGTGCTGGCGTCTAGCCTAGACGCCTTTAAAAGGGGATTGGACGAGTTTCTGGAGGAAAAATCCATTATGGGGTACAAGCCATGATGTGTATGCGCAACCTCCTGATTTTAGGAATGGGTTAAGTCAGAATGCCAGATGTAGGGGAGAGCACCAGGACGAGGTCTCTTGTTATCTGGTGTGCTCCCTGGGGCATTTGGTGGGCCGCTGTGAGATACAGGAAGCTGGACTAGATGGGCCTATGGCCTGATCCAGTGGGGCTGTTCTTATGTTCTTATGTTCTTATGTTATATTAACAACCCTAGAAATACCCTTTTTTTTTTTTACAAAATTGTAAATTGAGAGCCAGGATGATGTAGTGGTTCAGGAATTGGACAAAGACCTGGAAGATCCAGATTGAAATCCCTGCTCAGTCATGAAGCTTCCTTGGTGACCTTGGGCCAGTCTCTTATCCTCACCTACCTCACAGGGCTGTTGCAGGGGAAAAAAAGGAGGGGAGGAGCTTTGTACACCACCCTGAGCTCCTTGGAAGTAGGGCAGTATAAAAATGTGAAAAATAGATTGCTGTGGGATTTGAATATACACCAGCAAATATATCCTAGCTTTGTTTGTCCCAGCACACGCTGTACGGATACGTATCGCACATGAACATGAAGGTCCCATTTAGATCTCATGAACAATGGCAGCTCACCTTATAGGTGTCAAAGAAAAACTTTTAAAATGCACTTCTACTGCCACCTACACCCAGGAGCTGCAGACAAATTAAAACCCACCTTAAAATTTTCCTTCTTTGCTAGGGGACAGAGTTATCAAGTCACAGCATTCAACAGCCACAGTTCCCACAGATCATTCCTTCTCTCCCTTACGCAAGCGCCTGTCTGTCTAGCTCCACTCCACTGCTTTGTGCGATTTTATATATTTACATGTGGCTCTTCCCCCCCCCCCGCACTTGAATTCTCTTCTTGTCATCACAATCCAGAGAGATAAATCAGGCCATCATAAAAACTGACTTGATTACAAGGGTTGTTGCTTCTAATGAATGGAAAGGCTGTAATGCGCACTTTTGAAGCGATGAGACGCCTCTATGTTTGGGGGTTTTGCAGAGACAAACAGCCTCGATTGTTTAATCAATACAAATGCCTCTCCAGCTCCTCCTGTTATTATAAAGCAATTTCAGACAGAATGAAAAAAGAACTACCCTTGTATCTGTATTCCTGTCAAACGCGACAGTGTCCGATACGGACAATGAATGAACTCCCTGACTGTGCCTCCTCTTGTGAGCTGGCTAACTTTACACAAGACATCCTGTCCAAGCGATACAAAATTCAGGGCCTCGGTTTCATCTGAGAACATATGAACTTGCCTTGCTGTACATCAGTGGCGTAGCTAGAGGGGGTGCAAAGCGCCAAGTTTTGTAGGGCGCCTCATCACAACATGCAAGGGGCCCTCCCCCTCCCCTTTGGAGCCAGGCATTCACCTCCATTTTGCTCCCGCCTCCGGGAATGGACTCAAAGGAAGAGGGGCCACTTACGGTGAGGCTCCCTGCAAATTATGGTTGGCAACCTTCAGTTTCGAAAGACTATGGTATAAGCCTACAGCACCTGGTATTCCCAAGCGGTCTCCCATCCAAGTACTAACCAGGTCTGACCCTGCTCAGCTTCTGAGATCAGGCGAGATCAGGCATGTATAGGGCACCTGGCCTAGGCTCCCTGCAAAACTTAGCGATGCAAAACTTAGCGCTAATTTGGCCTCATCCCAGGTCACCAATTTTCAGCCTTTTTCATCCCACAGCACACTGACAAAGTACTAAAATGTTCAGGTTTTCGACAATCAGTTTTGAACAATTGGCATGGCCCGTTGCACTGTTGGTGAGGGTTCACATCACCCAATAGCCCTATTAATAAATGACCCTCCCCCAAACTCCTGCAACTTACAAGCGGACCATTTGCAGCACACCCATTGAATATTGGTGCTCTGGAGGAAAGAGCCTGGAACCAGGCTGTAACCCAAAGGGATCAGGGCCTGACAATTCTGCAGGCCAAGGAAGGGGCTGCTTCCTTGGTCTAGCAGCTAGCTAGAAAAAGTCACCATCATCCAGTCCAAAAATCAGACAGATTAGATGTGCTTTATAATAATATCATAGGCACCCCTCTCAAGGAATTCCTTCCTATTATCTACTCTCAATAAGACTCCTTGAATGAAAGATGCCCAGGACTAAACCTGGAACTTCAAAGGCAGATGCTCTACCATGGTTTATGGCTCCCCAGGACAACCTCCCTCAACAGTGGTTGGCCAGATGTGCCAAGACAGCCGACAAGCAAAGTGCTGCAAAGATCGTCACCGTCTGTTGTTTGTTAACACCATCTTGTACTTAAGGTAAACTGCCCCTAGACATGGAGGTTCTATTCTTAGTCTTCATAACTAATAGCCAGAAATGCCAGTATTCTATGAGCTTGTGTACTCCCCCCCCCCCCAAAGTCAACTAAGTAAAAAGCCATCATCACATCCTCAATGCACTAACTATATATTTTAGATTTTAGAACAGCCCCACTGGTTCAGGCCATAGGCCCATCTAGTCCAGCTTCCTGTATCTCACAGCGGCCCACCAAATGCCCCAGGGAGCACACCAGATCACAAGAGACCTGCATCCTGGTGCCCTCCCTTGCACCTGGCATTCTGACATGACCCATTTCTAAAATCAGGAGGTTGCGCATACACATCTTGGCTTGTACCCCGTAATGGATTTTTCCCCCAGAAACTTGTCCAATATACTGGGGGTGGGGGGTATCATTGCTTCTTGTCTGTTCTGCATCAGCTGTTCACCAATGTCACTGGATGACCTTGAAATGTAGTGTTCTGAGAAAGAACAAATATTACAATATTTCAAGCCGTTTCCCCAGCACCATTTTTTAGGAACATTGTTTAAAAACAACAATTCCTGGTGTCTCATGTGGTTTAGCCCTCAAGGAAACAACTGGAGACAGACAGACACACACAGTGTGCATCCAGCAGTGCAGAAAAGGTTGGTGCTCTTGCCATGCGTGGAGCAAAGTGCTCTGGAACACTGCTCAGAGGCATCCTGGATGCAGTGGATGCTGTTCCCTGGGTATCATCATTCCGAGTGAAGGGGTGGTGCTTGCACAAAAGACTTTGAAACAGATGTTGAAACAGCAGGAGTGCTCAACTGTCACCGCAGTTAAGGCGCTCCAATGCTGAAAGAACACGAGCAAGCAGGAGGCCTCAAACCTGTCATCTTTTCAAGGGTTTCTCAGACCATGTCTTGATGAGCCAAAGCAAAATAAGCCCTAATGAGTCTCCTCCAACTTGGCGCATGAGGGCTGGAAACTTGTGGCTGGCTTTTTAAAAGAATGTTGCCAACACACAAGGACCAAAGAGTTACTTTCCCCCCAACCCAAAAAAACACACAACAGAATGTGAAATTTGCAAGTAGCAGGCTATATTCCATTCCAGGGTTAAGAGTGGGCACAAGCTCTCTTGGAGACGAGAGAGGCTTTGTTTGGCTCGTTGTTTCAGAAGCCCAACAACTGTGTAAAGCAGTGGAAACAGAGGCTCCATTTCAATGACTAATTTATTGGAAGTAACCTTCTTCGACTACTACAGTGAAAAGAAGCCTCTCTCTTTTTTTGGCCTTCTTTCTTCCCTCCTGGTGGCTATAAATTGACTGTCGGTCTCTTTGTGCAGTATCCTTCCTCGCTCCTGGCCAGGCCTGTGGGGTGTCATTCCTTCTCTTCTCCTGGATGCTCTCTCTTTTCTTCACTTCTCCCCTCTGTTCACTCTCCCCAGAGGCTCCCTTTATTGCTGCACTTCCTGGCTTAAGGACTCGTCATCTTCAGCCTCACCTTCAACAGTGCCAACCAGCCTGTCTCTCCAGCACTGCTCACTGTCCTCTCTGCGTCTCGCAAGGCGGTGGCCTGCAACCTGGCTTCGCCATGCTCCGCGACTTCATTCTGCATGGTTTAGCTGCCCAGGTGGAAGCCAGCAGGAGCTAGTGGGCTAGCAAGACAGAGTCTTATGTTCTTATATTAGAGCCAGACTTGGATATCAGAGAGATCCATGTTGAAACCTTTCCTTAGCTGTGGAACTCATTGCATGACTTTGGCAAGTCACCATCTTCGCAGCTACGTAACTTTGCAGGGTTATTCTGACCCTTAGGAAAGTCACTCGAATCTTTACAGGAAGGGTGGAATATTATCATTAGCTTCCTCAATGGGCCTTGAGCCGCACCTTTCGTTGGATCACCTGAGGCCCCAGAATGTTACAGTGGAAGGTGCCTTCAAGGTCCATCTAGTCCAACCCCCTACTCAGTGCAGGCAACTGCTATGGCATCCCTGCCTGGTGACTGTCCAGCCTCTGCTTGAAAACCTCAATGAGAAAGAGCACACAATGGCATGAGGTAGCCTATTCCAGTGCCACAGAGCTCTTATAGTTAGGATAGGGTGAGGCTGAAATGGAGTGACTGGGCCAACCTCACAGATTTACTGGAGAAGATAGCGGGGGTTTTGAGAAGGCAAAATGCCACCCTGAGCTCCTCAGATGGATGAGATGTGTCATCAATAAATGTTTATGTATCTTAAATATCATGGTTTTTAAATTATCTTTTCCAATCATTCCCACTTCCTCCAGTAAGTTTCCCCCTTCTTGTTCTTTTCTAGGATTGGAGTTGAGCTTCTTCTCCCTGCCCGGCCATGTTTGTGGTTCGGAGCAGGTCCGCAGCCAACGCTGAGACAACAATAATTGCTCACAACAGGGGCCAGCCCTAGGCCGGCAAAATGTTGCAGCGAAGCTCGTTCTAAAACTGATCCTCTTTGCAATAAATTGTGGCTGGGGGAGCGGAAGGGAAGGGATGCTCTGGTCTAGAGTTGAAGAGTAATAAATAAAAGGAGAGAAGGTCCCATCTTGGTCCCATCAATTCTGCCCTTCCTGCTCATCAGTCTGTGGTTTAAATCCAATTTTGGGCAGTGAGAATTTGCATCTTCTCAATCTGTCAAGCGAGTGACAGGCAGGGCAACGAAGTGGGGGGAAGAAGACTCATTTCTAGTCTGCCTGGTGACTGATCAGTTTGTAAGACTTTAAAGCACACAGGCTCCATCTCTGCCTAATAAAACAAATTCCCAATTCTTTTCGCTCCTCTCATATCCCCCACCAGATGCAACTCAGCAGCCAGACCCAGAGCTGCTCCTCAGTGGCTGACCAGTCCTCAACCTCAACACACCCACTTAATCCACAAGCATTCTTGTCCTAACTTCCACAGCAGCCCTTCTGGCCCCTCCTCGTGAAACCGACACAGCCGCACTTCCTCTCAATTCTCTTACAAAACATTAGATTTGAGCAGTTGAGCAAAGTTGAACTTGTAATCAGTGTAGATTCCAAAGAGCAAAAGGAGGAGAGGCCCAGAACTCAATTTACTACAGAGCAATCCACCATCACCACCCACCACCATCCCTTGTGCTGGCTCCCAAATGTCACAAACGTGCAGTAAAGCATGCTTGTGGCTACTCAGGAGCAGGCCAGGCCAGTACAAGGAGATATGCTGACCTAGCAGTGCTGGACCTGAGCCAAGAGAAGATAAGGGAGGAAACCTAAACCATGCCATGATCTGGTCTCCAGAACACGCTGCACCTTCTGCCCTCCCCACAAGACACACCTTGGTTGCCCGAACCACTGAACTATGGTTTCCTACCACAGTCAGCCAAATCACAGACCTTGTTCATCAACGATTGCAAAGGCTGCATCTCCTGGAGTGCGGAGGAAAACTATTGATTATTTTCAATACAAAGGCAGAATAGTTAATCTCGGAAACAAACAAACATATCGAAAAGATGGCATGTCCTCTACCGTTTCACACAGTGATATATTTCTAACACACTAATTCTGATTCTAAGGATAGCTACCCCAGTTTCCCCATGATCTCCATGGATTTAAATGCCAAAGAGGTCATTCTGGCCAAGATACACTAGAAAAAGATTAACATTAACATTAACAGTATTTATATACCGCTTTTCAGCTAAAAGTTCACAAAGCGGTTTACAGAGAAAAATCAAATAACTAAATGGCTCCCTGTTCCAAAAGGGCTCACAATCTAAAAAGATGCCAAGGAATACCAGCAGACAGCCACTAGAACAGACAGTGCTGGGGTGAGGTGGGCCAGTTACTCTCCCCCTGCTAAAAAAAGGAGCACCCACTTGAAAAAGTGCCTCTTACCCAATTAGCGGGGGTTAAGATAAGTTTTTAACTGTGCAAAACAGATGACAGCAGCTTTGGGGAACGATGTGGCAGACGGTGCACTGCAGGCTCCTTTAGTGTTCATGCACACATACATTTCCATGCATGCACACTGTAGACAAGGTGTCTACCCCTTCACTCAGATATTTCGCTTCTAGACACCTGAAGAGGAAGCTGAGCCCGGCAAATGGCAGATCTCGTAACTCACACTAACAAAAGTTTAAACATGGCATCTCCCAAAGGAAGGGGGAGGGGGAAAAAAACAAAACAGGTTCAGTGATCTCTTAAGGACAAGTAGTCAAAAATATGGTCAGCTGGCACATTATAAGTCAACCTTATCATACTATGGATAGTAGCCACCACCCCATATTATGGCAGCAAATGGCCATAAATTATGTTCTATGTGAAGAAGCCCTTTCCCCTGTCTGTCCTGAATCTCACACCAATCAATCAATTTCACTGGATTAATTGTGTTTGGGATGGATCACACAGAAGCACATAAACAGAACAACTTTCAGCCTGCCAGTATCAGCTACACTCGATTACCGGAAAAGAAAGTAATAAAATTTCCAAAGGAGATGTACTGCCCAGATGCTGTTGTCTTCACAAGGCCTCTAAATAGCTTCCAGAGGCAGGTGAAAGACTTGCATCACTCCCCCCCCCTCCCCAAAAGGAAGAAAACACACAGACTGACATCCTTCAGAGAGTCCTGAATAGCAGAAATGCAGCAGAAGCCTTCATTTCACTGAGGGAGCTTCTAATATTTTTAAAGCATTTAACAGTATCTCACCCACACAATCTTTAGGGGTGGTGTACGGCCAAGACTGCTCCATCAATAGGTTAAATCAGGCACCCCAAGGAGCATTAGGGTTGCCATCCCTCCGGGACTGGCCTGAAGTCTCCAGGAATGGTGTAGCTAAGAGAGGGCTAAGGGATTCACTGCCCCAGCTACCAGCTCTATTCTTCCAGAAATCTACTGCCTCTTCAAGATACAAGCCCAGAAGGTGTTGGGGTAAGAAAGATCCCATAAGAGAACTGGGGGGGGGGGCAGTGACATCACTAGGGGGTGTGGACTGCACTGGGTAACACCCTCAGAAGGGCAACACAACTACTGGACAAAATGGAAGGCTTGTATTTATGAATAATGCAATCATCTTATATATCACTGGGAAGGTAATCTCATGCAGCATTAATGAAACAAATGGTGTTGAACTATCTGATTCTATCAAACGTTATGGGCTATTAACCAGGCAAAGAAAACACAACTGCTTTATGTAACAAAAAGTAGATTTTCTTAACCCAAAATGAGACTGATTGTTCTGGAACCAATGAGGTGTTGTTCTGACACAGCAGGGAGCCAATAAGGTGTTAGTATAAACTAGCTCTCATTTCCACATCTAATATTAGAACTCTTTTTCAGTCACGTGTGTGTCACCAAGCTGGCTTACCGATTTGTTGGGTGACCCTGCACTGTTCTTTATTCAAAATAAAGCTAATGGGGGTTACAGATGCCACTGCATTTGGGTTGTGTGTCTGATACTGTCATCGATTCTGTATGGTCTGGTACGGGAAGAGGTCCATCATGGTGGTGATGCAATGAGCTCTTGCATCAAACCCTAGTGATGTCTCCAACTGGGGGAGTAGTTCCAGTTTTACAGCAGAAGCCTTCGCAAGCAGCTATGCTGTAGGATCCCCTCAAGGGTCTGAGCCATCCTAAATTCAGAAGAACTGGGGGATTAGAGACAGACGGCAGATAAGCTGGTCTTAAAAATTCACCAGTCTTTCTCCTTGCTTTTGGGAATGGGCCAAGCACAAAGCCTAGAACTGTGACAGGTAGGCAACAATGTTTTCTCTCAGCAGCTTCTAGGTCTAATGTCCCTTAACACACCAAATGCTCTCTCACATGTGCTCATTTCTAGGCAGCCTCCACATCGCAGCCCATTCACGAGAAGCAGGACACTTTTCATCAAGGGACTGGCCGTCTCACAGAACCCCGTAATCCGGATAAAACCCAGAAACCTAAAGGGAGTTTAATTTGTGCGCAGTCACCACGTTAAGAAGGGAGTGTGGGGGGAAAGAGAAAAGACTTTGTTGGAAAGATTAGCACGTTATGTTTTGATATCCCCCTAATGACTACCGAACTGATTCTGTTTTGCGTTCCTCGCCGTTTCTGAGCTGCATTATCCTGGAAAATTCACAGTCAGCTGTAATAAAAGCCACATCACAATAAACCACCCCCAAAGCTGCTACAATGGAACAGGGTTTCAATGGAGAGAGGGAAAAAGGCAAAACAATCAAAGGCGGCTTTTTTCCCCCTTAGAAAACCCAGAATGTTTCATTTCCAATCACCTTCCTTGCATTCCAGCACCCCCAACCTCCTCTCTGACATGGAGACTCATTCACACAGGATCAATTGAAGTTCGGAGGAAGCTACCATGTTAACGGTGTCATATCCAAACTCCGTGTTGTTGATTTCACAAATTTCCAGAATTACAGCACAAATCAGGCTGTTCTTTAGCCAAGCTACTGAAGGCATGCCCTTCTTGGATCTGAGGTTTCAGATATAATGAGAAGACCAACTCAGTCAAAGAAAACACACACACACACACACACACACCCCTTTATATGTTTAAAGAGAAACATTCTGCATTTCTAGTAGTATTTTAAAACCATTCTTCTTCATGGACCCTCTTGAGTCTAGAAAAGTGTTTCTCAGCATTTGTCCCCCACTGTACCACTTTACACGGTCCACCTATTGGAAGAAGCACTGGAAGTAACTGGCAATGATGTCATCACTAATTACTTCCAGACTGGGACGTCAGACGTGATGCAACAAGGCTCAAGACAGACAGGAGGGCATTTTTGAGCATGCCAAAAAGGCATGTTAGAGCTCTACCCACCAAGCTTCCTACTGCTGCTTGTGACAGGTGTCAGGGGTTACCAAGAGTATTACCGGACACCACCTCAAGTACCACCTGGGATACTAGTACCAGGGGACATTCGCTAAAATTGAGTGTTGGGAGAGTTAGAACAGACAAAAGAAAATATTTCTTTACTCAGTGTGTGGTTGGTCTGTGGAACTCCTTGCCGCAGGATGTGGTGACGGCATCTGGCCTGGACGCCTTTAAAAGGAGATTGGACAAGTTTCTGGAGGAAAAATCCATTACAGGGTACAAGCCATGATGTGTATGTACAGCCTCCTGATTTTAGAAATGGGTTATGTCAGAATGCCAGATGCAAGGGAGGGCACCAGGATGAGGTCTTTTGTTATCTGGTATGCTCCCTGGGGCATTTGGTGGGCCGCTGTGAGATACAGGAAGCTGGACTAGATGGTCCTGTGGCCTGATCCAGTGGGGCTGTTCTTATGTTCTTAACTACAATTCCCAGGAAGCCTTGCAGGTCTCTTGTTATCTGGTGTGCTCCCTGGGGCATTTGGTGGGCCGCTGTGAGATACAGGAAGCTGGACTAGATGGGCTTATGGCCTGATCCAGTGGGGCTGTTCTTATGTTCTTAACTACAATTCCCAGAAAGCCTTGCAGGTCTCTTGTTATCTGGTGTGCTCCCTGGGGCATTTGGTGGGCCGCTGTGAGATACAGGAAGCTGGACTAGATGGGCCTGTGGCCTGATCCAGTGGGGCTGTTCTTATGTTCTTATGGTTGAGAAATACTGGTCTAGAATGAGTGGTGTGTGGAATGGCGAGAGTTTTGTGCCCGAAGAAGATTCAGAGGGCTGTCATTTGCTAGCAGGGCTTCGGTTTTTCATGCAAGAAGCCCTGGCGTCAATCACTGGCTGTCGTTCCCTTCTTCGGCTTGTGGCTCGAGCAAGTTTGCAGAATGTGAGGACTGCTAAATCCAGTTGCTCCACTCCATGGTCACTGTCAGAAGACTGCCCTGCATGTGCTGAAGAATGAAGCAGGAGAACAGAGTGCACCAATTCAGACTGTAGGGGTCCATTCTTGAATGCAGTTCCTCATCACCCTCTCCTCCCCCCTGCAAGCAGAAAAGCAGCTTGCTGCAGAGAATGGCGCCAGACCAGCCTGCTCATTTCTGTGCATGTTCTCTGCTTGCAGAGAGATTTCATTTTCACCTAGGGGAGCATTCAAGCAGTCTGAGATGCTGCTATCTATTCTACCTCCTCATTCCGCTGAATGTCCTGCCCAGGTCAGAGGAACCCAAGGTGACAGAAGACTGAGTCATAAGACCTGAATTCTTCCTACTAGCCTACTGAATTTCTCTCTCCCGTTCCAGACATACGTAGCCTCAGATGTGCAAAGAAAATAGCATTTTTGCTTTTCCCATACTACAGCCCTCTAACCATCTATCTAATAAGCCAGGGACCTCCACAAAAACACTGTGTCTAAATGAACAGAGGAGAGAAGCAGAATTGAACAGGAAGAGACAACAATCCATTCGGGTCTCATCATATTCCTCCTTCAGTTTCAAAAGTTATTGCCCTCAGCTCTTAGAATGTCAAAGCGGAGGCATCCCATTGTCCCCCCTTATTAATTCTGCCATATCTCCTAAACAATAGGCCCTGTGATTGCAATTCTGAACTTGCCCTTCGACCAGTGGAATCAACTAATTAAATAACAATCAGTGACTGTCCACATTGAGGAGATGGCCTATTCCTCTTTTGTTTTTTTTTATTGCAGCAATTAAGGAGGATGCTCAATAATCAGGTTGAAATACAATTTCCCCAGGAGCCCAGTAAATTAATGCCATTCCTGGGCTTTGTTTTCTTCACTGTCTGACCCCAAAAACTGAAGGGGGGAAAAAGAGAAAAGAAAATAGCCATTTTGCTGCTCTGGGAGCGTGCAGACGGAAGCCCATTTGGGAGGAGGGCCGGCTCCAGCCTCAGGCTAGCTACAGAGGGGCAGCGGCTGTTTTCATCTGGGTGCAGATAACCTCTATGTTTCCCATCAAGGTCTCCCTTAACATCTGCAGGCCTAATGCCTTGATATCGAGAACTGCACGTGCTGAAAAAATGTGCCGGCACCTGAACGCCCGGCAATGAGGCACAAAGCCATGCGGCACAAATAGCGACGACAAGGAAGGAGGGGGATTTTTCCTGCTCGGTGGCTCCAGCGTTCACTCAAGCAGGGATCTGACATCTGGAACATTGTTCTGCCTGGGGCACCAGAGTTTCTGCAGTAATGTGATCAGGCAGTACCAGGACCTTAACGCTGGGCTGGTGGCAAAGAGATGCAGGATACGGAGTCTGGAGCATTCAGAAGTCAAGCTCCCAGCAGTCGTGAACTGGGGAGCCTGGGTGAAGGACTGCACTCCTTGTGTGGTTACTCCTAGCTAAGACCAGATGGAGGGAAATGAAGGTAGCTCAGCTACCCTGGGAATGGGATCACAGCTCAGGGGCAACACATCAGATTCCTTCCTCTAAAACTAGGGTTCCCAACCCGTGGTCCGCGGACCACTGGTGGTCCGCAGCGCCCTTCCAGGTGGTCCGCGATCTCTCTGGTGAAAAAAGAAAAAAAAATGCCCTTCCAGGGAAAAAAAAGTCTCTGCAGCGCCAGCAGCCAATCAGAGCAGCTCAGAGCCAATCAGAGCATAGCCTTTCTCCATCTCCTCCCTCCCCCCTCCACCTCCCTTCCCTCCTTGTCTGTGAGTGCCCAGACAAGCGAAAAAGAGAAGCGCAGGCGCCTTGAAAGGTGAGCGCGTTTGTGCAGCCTCCTGGCTCAGCTGCATGCAGAGGAGAGGCACCCTGCACCGCTGCCTCCAGCCTGCTGCCTCCATTCCTTGACCCTGTGCTTTGAGGTGAGCCCTCACAGCCTGGTTTTTCAGGAGTCAAATCAGGACTGCAGCCAGCCTGGGAAGTCACTTGGGCGGGCTGGTGGGGGGGCCGCTGCCGCTGGAGGAGGAGGTGGGGGGGCCTGAGGAGGGGAGGAATGGGAGTAATGAGGAGGAGGAGAAGGAACAGGCTCCCAAAGGCATCGCTGGCTGGCTGGCTGGCTGGGGGGGTTTCCCTGGGAGTCGGTTTCTCTGGATGTGATTTCCCTGGGAGTCCGGACTCCAGCTGGCCAGGGAACACAGAGGAAGGGAGCTGGAGGCAGTGTGGCAGCAGGAGAGGGGAGAAACAGTATGCTCAGTTCCCAGCCCTAGTAGCCCCTCCCCAGTTGGCAGGATTGGGCCCCCTGGATGTGCTCTTCTAACGCCCAGGGGTGGAGCAAGGGATCCAGGCAACCAGGTTTTGGCACCCCATTTGGAGAGGGAAACAGGCAGCACCTCTGCTGTCTTACTGCAAGCTGCCCACCTGGGGAGAAGCAATCCCAGAAGTTGCAGAACAGGCACCACCATAGCCAAGTACAGCAGGTGTGATCCCTGACTCTTCCTCCTCAGAGAGCAGCAGCAGCTTTGTCCATGGGGAGCCCTCCTCCAACCCACACTTGGCCAGTTCCCCTATCTCCTCAGATTGCAATCCTATGCATGCTTACCTTGGAATAAGCCCCATTGACTATAATGGGACTCACTTCTGAGTAGACATGCCTAGAATGGGGCTGTTACTCACACTGTGGCTGTGATGAACTTCTCCAGAAATTTCTCCAATCCCCTTAAAAAGGCATCTAGTCTAGACACCCTCATCACATCCTGGGGCAAGGAGTTCCACAGACTAATGGCAGAGTAGGCAGCTGTTGTTTTGTGGCTGCAGCCTACCTATAGGCTTGCTCACACGCTCTTAGCTCCAACCAAAGTAGTCCACAGCTAGAGCATGACAGCAATTAGAACAGGAAGTGAAGAGAGGCTTTTTTCCCCCCTAAAGACCTTGCAGTGCACACCAAAAGGACTTTTGTTCCTGAGACATGCAGCAGCCATTCTGAGAGGTCTCTCTGAGCTAGTGCATCCTTCATACGTCTCTTCTCCTTCAGGACCCACCTGTCTAAATTGTGTTGAACAATTTCCTAAGGACTCTGGACTCACAAGTGGGGGGAGCAGGGCCAGGGCTGTGTAACAAAAGGAACTGTGGAGGGATGTGTGTGCTTTTTGTTGGCTCATTTAACTACCTTGCATGGCTTGTCTATAATCCCCTTGTGCTTACCCTCTCCCTTTTTGAGGTGTTTTTCCACACTTAAAAGAGGCAAGGGCTGTGCGTAATGTGGTCTGGTGTGGGGGAAAAGAGATTGGATTGAATTGGGTGGGTGTGAAAACCTCTGAGTTGGGGGGAATTATGTGTTCCATGTATTCCATGTAAACCCAAGACTTTCACAGCTAGTGAAGCAAATGCAAACACAACCATCACATTAATTATTAAATAATCTTCTTATGTATTACAAATTTAATTGTATTTTTTGTGTGCGAGGGTGGGGGGGTTGCATGTGGTCCCCACCGTCTCAAAATTTTGCCTTAGTGGTGTCTGAGCTCCTAAAGGCTGGGAACCGCTGCTCTAAAGCAGGGGTGCTCAATAGGTGGGTCGTGATCTACCGGTAGATCGCAAGGCAAAATGAGTAGATCGCGGAGCCCTGTCTCTCCAAACTGTTAATATGTCAGTTTCTTCTAGTGACTGGACGAAACTGACATATTTAGCTGACACTAAACTGACACTGAAACTGACACTTTAGCTGCTCTTCAGGCATGCAGCAACAAAACTGACGAAACTGACTAGACTCCAGCAGGGGCTCCATACATTAAAGGGGGTGTCTGTCAGACGCTTCCTTCCCCCCTGGTAGATCTCCGGGCCTTGCTGGGTTTCAAAGTAGCTCTCGAGCCAAAAAAGTGTGAGCACCCCTGCTCTAAAGAATCCTAGCACTGGGGAGGATCCCTTAGGCTCTCTCATTCCTTCAAAGTCCCCTTCAAAGACATCCTAACTAGGAGCTATTCAGCTGTGCTAGTGAAAGTCCACAGCCCTCAGGGAGTTTCTGGGTGAAAGGGGATCTGAACCCACATCACACCCTCTGCACAATCTATGTGCTACACCCACACCAACTCTCAGCAGAAGGTCTTCCAGTAAAATCAGCCCTGTGCAGCGGTTAGAGTGTCAGACTAGGTTGAAGAGGACCCAAGTTCAAATCCCCAGTCAGCTAAGAAGTTCACTGAGTCACGGCATATCAGTCTAACCCAGGGGTGCCCAAACCCCGGCCCGGGGGCCACATGTGGCCCTTGAGGCCTCTCAATGCAGCCCTCAGGGAGCCCCCAGTCTCCAATGAGTCTCTGGCCCTCCGGAGATTTGTTGGTGCCCAAACTGTCCTGACACAACTGCTGTCAGCGTGAGGCCAACTGTCTGACCTCTCACGTGAACTGTGGGATGAGGGCTCCCTCCACTGCTTGTTGTTTCACATCTGTGATGCAGTAGCAGCAGCAAAGGAAAGGCCAGTCTTGCTTTGTGCAAGGCCTTTTATAGGCCTTGAGATATTGCAAGACCTTCATTCATTCATATAAGTTCATCTTTAATATATTCATTTATGTAAACTTATGTAAATTTATTTAAATTTAAAATGTGAATTAATTCTTCCCCCCCCCCAGCCCCTGACATAGTGTCTGAGAGATGAAGTGGCCCTCCTGCCAAAAACTTTGGACACCCCTGGTCTAACCTACCTTGCAGGGTGGTTGTGAAGATAAAATGGGAGGGGAAAGGACGTTGTACTCCACCCTGAGCTCTTTGGAGAAAGGTTTGGATAGAAAATAATAATTACCCCTGCTAATTGGGTAAGAGGCACTTTTTCAAGTGGGTGCTCCTTTTTTAGCAGGGGGAGAGTAACTGGCCCACCTCACCCCAGCACTGTCTGTTCTAGTGGCAGTCTGCTGGTATTCATTTACATCTTTTTAGATTGTGAGCCCTTTTGGGACAGGGAGCCATTTAGTTATTTGATTTTTCTCTGTAAACCGCTTTGTGAACTTTTAGTTGAAAAGCAATATATAAATAACAACAACAACAACTGCAAGACTCTCTTTCCTCTTGGGGGTGCGGTGGGATGTCACCACATCAAATTCCAAGAAAAATCTTTGGTTTGGGATAAGAGGTAAGGAGGAGGGATCAAGCAAACTCAAAGCTCTCGGTGGACTGGATAGAAAAACCAGCCCAGACAAGGTGTCACCAGAAGCAGCACAACGAGGTATGAAATTAAATCAGGAGAAAGGCAGCTTTGCAGAATGCTCTCCAGGGAGCAAAGCAGCTCTCGGCTAAACGGGGAGATGCTGGCATTTGCAGCCGTCAATGATGCTTTCCAACATTTGTAAACCGCTCATGTCAGCTTCAGCTAGAGGGAGGCAAGAAAGGAGCATCAAGCTGCATAATCAAATCACCACCCGCTGGGAAGCTGCTGATTCAAAGAGAGTGGGGCCAGTTCCATGCTGCAGGCTGGAGTCGTGCAGGTACAGCACAAAGCCCTTGCCCTGGTAAGGTGGAGGTTAGACCAGCACAGCAAGGACCAGGTTGCACTCCACATTTCTTATGCCAGGGGCAGAATAGAGGTCAGAACTTCACAGAGCATCCGTGATCCTTTCTATGTTGCTCAAAGATCCTGAAACCAGGGGCTGGCTTGGACACTGGCATGCTTGGATGAGCCCCAAGCTGGTGTTCAGAGATCTTCTTCCCCCCCCCCCCCGCAGCAGTGCAATTATTGCTTTTGGTAAAAGTAGATTAAACCCTGATAAGGTGGAGTTAATGTTGGCGAGGACAAACGCTGATTCTCTGTGGGTGGAGCGGTACTGCCCTGAGAGAAGTAGGTTGGCAATGCAGGGGTGCTTCCGGACACTCGGCACTATTCCAAAATGCCCAGGTGCCAGCTGCACCTTACCGAGCTTCAACTGGTGAGCCATTTGTCCCCATTCCAGGATCAATCCCCTTTGTTGGAGAGAAAGGCAGTACAGAAGCCCTTTTATAAATAAAAACCGTTGTATAGCTGAACAATTAAAAACGCCACCTCCCTCCAGAAAGACTCCTGGCCAATATTCCCAGAGAAGGGGAAGCCCAGAGGAAACCACACTACACGATGATTTTGGGTCTCCAGTCACTTTCATGGGCTGAACCCACCTCAGAAGGACTGCTTCTCCTAGTCCAGGGTGCCACGCAAAGCTCCAGCTATCCTTCTGTCACCTTCCTGCTCACAGCTGAAGATAGAGGCTAAGCCAACCATCACGCCTTCCAGGCTACCTTCAGTCTGCTGTCCAAGGTCCTGCAGACCCCTGCATTTAAATTGTCCGGGATACATTACCCACATTCTGTGGTCTGCTACCCCCAGCCCATCACCTTCAACCAGCACCTCAAACGAACCAGTACAGAACCTGGAGTACATTCCAAGTCACTTTGCCAGAACATAGGACTTAATCATAATATCTATTACCTTAAAAGACCCCACCTTGATATTGACCACAATTCATTTGAATCTATTTCCCAGTCACTTTGCATGACAGCTACATGACTGATTTTGCCCCTTGAAAAAAATTTCAGACTGCAGTCACACATAAATGTGGTTGATAGTCTGGTCTCCACTAACGTGGTTGATATTCTGGTCCTCAGGCATGATCTGGTACCCTGTCCAATTACACTATTTATATATTACAGATATAAATTTTTACTGCTTTCTAGCACACTTAACAGCACAAAGGATATTTCTTTAATGCCACATCTTCAGCCTTCTCATTCCTGACTTGCATATGGATGACGGCACATTTATTTTAAACGCAGACCACTAAAACTTTTTGACACATTTCAGAACAAGTTGGCCACAGAAGTAAAAGGTGGGATACCACCAAAGCATACATGTCAAGGTACCAGGTAGCTTTTGGCTTGGCCTGCTCATGAAAAATCTTCACTACCTCTTCCCCAAGTTAGTTTTAACTACAGGTAGGCAGGAACCAAATCTGGGAACCAGTTCTATCTGGAAAGCTGTCTTGAGTTTTAACCTTTCCCAGTAGGTGCAGCTCAGGAAGAGGAGGTAGGGGGTGAGATGGCCTAATAATGCAGCAAAAGGATACATAAAAGGATGACTAATGTAGTCAAAGGAATAATTGCAGCTCTAACTCAAGTTAATCTCCAGTTGAATTCGGTGGGAGTTCTGCCTATTAGCAGGACTGTGGAGAGACAGAGCATATAAATGAGAGACAAAAGCTGGACTGGGTTTTTGAAAGTAGGACAATACTAGTCATTCCTGGAGCACCACTGTTTGCACAGGAGAAGGTGAACTCCCCAAAGCAGGGAGGGAAGAGCAAGTGGAAACAAGAATGATTAACAGGAAGCAGGATGACTGTTTAAATAATTATGCCTGCATTGGAGAAACGTGGCTAGAGAGAAACCGTAATCCCACTCTCCTGCCAACACTAGAATTCGGGGTTGCTCATCAAAATTGCTGGGCATTAGATTCAGAACAGATAAAAGGAAGTCCTTTATACAAGGGCTGTTTCCAAATTTCCACCTCCACCACCCTGCAGGCAAAATAAGAGCAAATGATGAAGGGGAGTGCTTCACCAGGGAGAGACACCCCCAAATAGGGTCTTGTCTCTAGCAAACAGGACCAGCTGGAGGGTATAATGTCCTACAGCTTTCCAAACTCCAAACAGCTTTTGAGCATTCCTGCTGTTTATCCAGCCACATCTGCACTGCCTCAGTTTATTACGCAAAGGCCTGGAGCTTTATTTTTTCTGCGTTATGGATCATTGACCATATTGACGGGAACATCCTGGTCTAAGCCATTATAATCCAGCAGGTCCACCATGGGCCCTTCCAGTAGAAGCAGAATATAGACCTACCTACTTAACTGCTTTAGGGAAATAGCACTGAACCAGTTGGTCCTTCCTCCCCACCCACCCCCCAACTCCAGCATCAACTTGCAAATAAAGCCACTCTGTGACGGCTGAAGGATTTCTCTCCATAAACAGAAGGATGACGAGATGTTTGTTAATTGCACTGGGGATGAACTTACAAAAAGTTTATATAGCTTCATAAAGTGGGAAGCTTAATAAGCAGCGCCAGTTTTGCTGTGTCTGTGGTTTGCCAATGAAATTATCTTGCAGGGTCACCATCAACATTTTGGAAGACAAAAGGCTGCCAATGCCTTCAGAATCAGGGGAAACAGCACATCAG
Source organism: Tiliqua scincoides (assembly GCF_035046505.1). Taxonomy (NCBI): domain Eukaryota; kingdom Metazoa; phylum Chordata; class Lepidosauria; order Squamata; family Scincidae; genus Tiliqua; species Tiliqua scincoides. The sequence continues at coordinate 23,293,090 of NC_089831.1, forward strand.
ACCAGGGGGGTCATCAGACCAATTGGGTCATCCAAGCTCTGGCCCCAAAGGCAAGATCACCCCAAACCAGCCTCACAGTGACCAACCTAGAAGCAGACTGCTGTAAAAGAAGGAATGGGAGAACAAGCTAAAGCTAGTCAACATAGCCTCTGACATCCCTCCTTTGCCAAGTCCACCCATGGAACAGACTCCACTAATTTGTTAAGACAATGACACCATGATATTCTGCAGGGCATGAGGAATGATCTAAAAGAGCAGGACTCCATTCTGCATGAGTTACCACTCTGGAGTGCTGAGACCTCTTAAAAAAAAACCAAAAAAAACACCTGCCCATTCACATTTTTATTTATTTATATATTTATTTTCAAATTGTTTCATCTCCCCTAAGAGCATTCAAAGAGACTTACACATAAAACAATATAAACATTAAAATTTCCTTTAAAAATCAAGATAATCTTAAAAGAATCAAATTAAAAGTCAGGAACAAGAAAAAACAAAACAGAAAACCAGCATCAGCCAATGAAAAGCGCAGGCCCATCAAACTTATCAGCATAAAACCCCAAATATCCAAGTGAAAAAGCCCTAGACTTAGAAGGTTAATCTAAAAAGAAATGTCTTTAGGCCCCATAGGAAAGCCTAGATTGCTAGATAACCTACAACAGGTAGGGTTCTCCCCCCTGGAAAAACCACTTTTGCAGCTGCACTTAAATAGAAGGTTGGTTTGGTTCACACACAGGCCCAAAAAATGGTCTGAAAAGACATCCGAAAGCAGATCTGAGTGCTTGGAATGGTGACTGGGGATTCTCTGTGGCCTGCCATCTTGATATCTGTGATGATGGTGGGAAGGGATCCAGATGGAGCTACAATTAACTAACAAGATCACAACTCATGGATTCATTTGCATGAAGAGGTCGCCTATCAGTGTGAGAGAGTCATCATAGATCAAAGCCATGCAGCACCCAGTGCAAACTCAAAGGAGAGCACTTGGACATGAGGGTGAGACTTGTCTACCAGGCATACATCCACCAGCCTTATGAAATGGAGTGACAGAACTTTGCAGGCAGAAGTTTCAAGTTCCATCCCTGGCACCTCCAGTTAAGGTGACTCCAGGCAGCAGGTTCTGGAAAAAGACTATCTTACATTTGGTAGTCTTTACCAGGCTAGACCGACAGCAGGTTCACTTATTCCGGTGAGACCAGGATTAAGAAGGAAAGGAAGGAAAGTCCTTTATTTTTAAATCAAAACTTGCGTGAAGCATTCATCATTGCCTGACACATCAGGTCAGCTCAATAGTGTTGCTAACCTATTTTAAGTTGGAAGATATTCTCCCCCCCCCCAGTCACCACTCTAGCATGCCTTGCTGCTCCCCTTGCAATATTTGATCAGCTAAAGTGCTTTACGTTCTGTTTATCAATGAAGGGATGGTTGGTGCTTCAGAGGGAGACGAGATGTTTGCACATTCAGAAGCTGCAACACACCCGCAGCCTGTCATGTTTCACTCTGCGCTATTGCTTTCTAATTAATAATAACTTTTACAATTGCCACACCAATTCAAAGCTGGCCTGCAGTAGTTTCTCTCTCTCTCTCTCTCTCTCTCTCTCTCTCTCTCTCTCTCTTCCCTCCTATTCCCCACCATGGATGTTAGAACTTGCCCTGATTTCCACCTGCTAATTGGAAGGAGAAGTAAATCCAATCGCTAAGAAGGGCGATATTTTCCTTGTGTACATCATCCATAACACTGCAGCTGCTTTAAGCTTTTTCCTGAAATCTTTTTATAATCAGGGTATTTTGTCCATCCATGTCTGCACTGCGCAAGTGTAAACCCAGGAATCTGATACCCAAAAAAAACCACAAAATCAAAGACCACAGAGTTGGGAATCTTAGCTGTCTTTCCTTTTTGAAAAAAACATGCAAGCGCCTAGTCCCTGTTGTTTAAGATATAAGCTTGCAAAGTAAGTAAGGTTTTAGAAGCCAAACAGGGGTCCAAGAAGAAAAAATGGCTTGAACATAGAGGTTGCACTGAGATAGCATGGCTATAGCTCACTATTAGCTATATAATAAATTTCCCAGATGAGTCATAAATTAAAATGAATTAACAATTAAAATGCTTTTAACAAACCTATTTTCTGAGAATGAATTATGACTTTCATTCTACCAAATGAATTGCTTATCTGCCTTTTAAACTTATTGTATAAACTAAATATATTTCCACATTACCAAAAACTCAATTTGACTGATTTTTGGAAGTGCAAATAATAGTTGGTTTTTTTTTAAAATAGCTAGATGAAAATGTCACCTTTAACACTAACTTTTTCTTTCCCTATTATACCAGAACCCAAATAAATGCAAGAAATCAAACCAGTATCAGCTTCAGTGATTCAATTCTGCCCTTGTCCATTAAAACTGGTCCCCAGCAATTGTGAAATCAATTACAGTCTAATAGGATTCAATAAGCAATTTTTAAAATACCCAGCCAGGGGACAGAGACAGGTACGCAAGTGGGGTTAGGGCAGAGCCTAGCGAGTTTGAGGCGCACCAGAAGGTTGGGTCTAGTAAGTGAGGACACAAGGTAAACAGCACCCCCATACCAGCACAACGACACCCAATACTGATGCCAGGCAAAAATGCAGGAATTAGCATGGAAAATACCTGAAGGCTGGCATCAACAGACAACCCCCCATCTCCCCATTCGTTTGAAAGATGGCTCTTTTTGAAAAAGGTTACCCTCGGAAGGGGCCACTTTGTGTCCTCTCTTTCTCGCGCACACACCACACAAGCTTTTCCATTGCTGTCAACATTTACAGAGTCTGCTGTCTCCATCTGTCTAGTTAATTACTTTGTGCAATAGCCTGTTGGCTGCTGCCACCTCTTTTTTCCTTTCTCTAAGAATGAACTGAGAACAGAGAGAGAGAGAGAGAGAGACCCAATTAACATTCTGGGCAGTACCCCTCAATCCCATCGCTGCTGCAGCACATCCCGAGCGCCACAAAGACCTTTGTTGCCAATTTCAGCTGACAAAACAGAGAGAGAGAGAGAGAGAGAGAGAGAGAGAGGAGGTGCTTTGCAAGACTTTCTGTAATCCTGGGAAGTCTGGGTGCCATCTTTTCCAGACCGCCAAAGACTTGAGTTGTGTGCCTCTCATGTTAACTAGCTAGGTGAGACTAGCACTTAATGGTATGTTCTGAGAGGGGTGGTTTTTGTTTGTTTCTTTCTGATGCATTTCGTTCCACAAACAGTCAGCTCCAAGGAAACTCAGAAAGGCTGATCGAGAGTCCCAACTTGCTTAGCTGTACCAGAACCAGGTGCTCTCAGGCCTGCAGAATCAGCATGTCTTTGCTGGAATCTTAAAAACCTGACTTGGTCCAAACGGACATTCCATTTCCTGCTGCCTGTCTTCAGCTTGTCATGCATTCTGGACTCAAAGCCCTGTGTTGCAAAACCAGAAAAGTTCCTCCACGCGCTCATTTTCATCACCTCCCACTCTCTGGGTCTTCATTGCTTCACTACTCCATCTTAAGTCCGAAACTCCCAACATTCAGAGAACTTCTTAACTCAAGAAGCAGCTGTAGGGGACGGTTTTTCCACTGCAGTGACAGGGGTAAGGTGCTCATTTTTAACCATTAAAAAAAAAAAAATTATTGGCTGTCTGGGCTGGGGGCGGGGGTGAAGCCTGTTCGATCCAAGTGAATGAGGGGTTGAGCCAAAATTGCATACTGTGGAGTTAGGGCAGAAAAAGAACCGAAGATAGTGGTGTTTTGCAAGACCTGGTGACTACTAGCTCTTCAGCACTGAGTCTAAAACCAGCTCCTTATCTATCCCCCCCCCCCCAGGAGCCACTCCTTGCTCCTTAGCAGAGTTGCTCATCCCAACATCCCAATGGTTGCCACAGTGGCAACCATTTTTGTTTTTCCCATAAGCCTGAATGGTGCTACATGACAACATAGCAGCATTCCAAGAGGGTAGTCTGGAAAATTAGGTCAGGAAGAAGCCACTGTGCCCCCCCTTTGCCCTTTCAGCATGCCTGAAAATCACTAGAGTACCCTCTCTCATTACACCACTGGCTTATGCAGCAGCAAAATTGGAGTGGGGGGAGAACTTTATATCATTGAGACATCATCCTCTGTACACGAAGGCGTCCTACAAAGCGCAGGTGGTCAGGGCCTTGCTTACAATCTAGCTTACAATCTAGAATACAACACAAGGAAGGCTACAGGGAAGGAGGAGGCAGTGGCATTCCTGGGGGTTCTTCCACCCCAAGGCAGTCCCTACAAAGGCGTCCCACACCTGAAGCAGGGGGGAGTGGATGGCAGCGCTGCCCCGTAGGCACGCCACATGGGGTCTTGCCCCCATTGACCCCCCCCAGCACAGGGAGGAAAATGGTAGCAGTGGTAAGGGGGGAGAATAATACGCAATTGTCTCAGCCACACACTCGGATATGACAAGAGAGATGCTGGCTGATTGGCATGGCAAGCCTGGATTGGAAGAGGATGAGCAGCGGAGGCTCAACCCGCCCCCCCGCCCCCACCGTGATTAGCATGCGCTGAGACCCATCACTCCCTTTCATCTGCAGCTCGCCCCATCCCTCACTCCTTTCCTGGGCTCCCACTAATAAGTGCACAAATGGATATTGGTGTCATTCAGGGGAAGAAAGGCAGGAGACTTCCACTCTGCCTCGACTTCAATGAGAGCCTTTTCCAGGGAACAAGGAGCTGAATTCAGTCGCCTGGTCCTGTCTGATCACAGGCAGTTGCCAGAGTAACCAGGCTACCCACGGCTTCCAGGGGTCACTCTGGGTGGAGGGTGGCAGGGAAAGAAGGAAGGAAAGACCTCCCAGGGGGATACTGCCAATAAGGGGGAAGCAGTTTTATTTTTTTTCCACATTTTTATACCACCCTTCCTACAAAGAACTCAGGGTGGCTCCTCCCCTCCTTTTGTCCTCACAACAATCCTCACAACACAACCCTGTGAGGTTGGTGAGGCTGAGAGGGCCCAAGGTCACCCAAGGAGCTTCTTAGCTGAGCAGGGATTTGAACCTGGATCTTCCTGGACTAAGTCCAACTCCCAAACCACAACACGTCCTGGCTTAGATGCACTCTCCAGCACCAGGCAAGCAAGTTTAAGCACTGCCTACTATCACTTTGCAAGACATCTTGTGGTTGGAACCCTGGAGAGCGACTGCCAGGCAGTTTAGGTGATACAGAGCTAGATAGACCAAAGAAACCTCTTCTGACTTGGAAGAAGGCAACTTCATACATTCAGGAGGTACACTGGGTGACCTTGGAATTGTTACAGACTCTTACCCCAACCTTCCTTGCAGAGTTGTTCTGAGAACGTATTACCCCAGTGTTTCTCAAACTGTGGGTTGGGACCCACTAGGTGGGTTGTGAGCCAATTTCAGGTGGGTCCCCATTCATTTCAACATATCAGATTTGATGCCACCATGGCATGTGACTGCATTTGGGGAAGTGTTACAGACCTATACTTGTAACAAGCTACTATGTATATTCTTTCAACAATGATAGTAAATGGGACTTATTCCTGGGTAAGTGTGGGTAGGACTGTAGCCTAGGATTGTGAAAAATTTTCTTGCTTGGTGATGTCACTTCCGGCCATGACATCACTTCTGGTGGGTTCTGACAGATTCTCATTCTAAAAAGTGGGTCCCAGTGCTGAATGTGTGAGAACTACTGTACTACCCTAAGCTTCTTGGAGAAAGGGCAGAAGAAAAATGCAAAGGCAGTCTTCTAGCATACTGCCTCATCTAAAATCCAGTGTAGCATTAGAGTTTCCCCAGTAATTCTAGTTACTAGTTTCTCCCCAGTTTCTAGTCCTTAATAAGGAAAGAGTTTGCAAATCACAGGCAACAAAGTCAGCCGAAGCTCTGAGAATCTGCAGCAACGCCTCTAGTCTAAGCAGTTTGCACAAGTTCTGGGAAACTTTTCTTTAGACTTCCAAGGCTGAGCTCTGGGGAGATGTGCTGCTTAAAACCTTGCACCGCCTAGCAGGGGCTGGCTCCTGATTGAGGTTTATCTGCAGTCAGTCATTAAATCCCACATCCTGCCGAGGAAAGTAAGGAATTGCTCCAGGAACAGTCTTCAAATGGTGTCGAAGTCTCTCCCAAATCCCCATCTGCTCCCTCTCTTGAACAATAAACAGATTTTCCCCTCCTCCTTCTGTTAATTTGCAAATGAGACTGCAATATGCCTTCCACCCCAGTCCACATCCCTGCTTCACTGGGGTTTCGTCGATTATGCACAGTGCAGTGCTGGGAAGCCAATTTTGGAAGCGCTGCGATACACCACAGAACGGGCCGCATAAATAGACATGAGCCTGGCTTGCACGGCCGTGGAGGGGGGCTCTTCGCCAGCCCCGCCAGGGCCCTCCCTCAACCTTCAGCACGTCCAGATCCTCCACCTTTGCTGACTGTGGAAAATGCCATACTCGTGCCCAACTCCCTCTCCAAGCCTCGCGCTGAAAGCTCAGAGAGCGAGCCAGTCAATCCAGCCACACACACTGGCTCGCTTTCTGGCTGGCTGTTTTGCAATTTTAATTTCTCACCTTCCTAAACAGCAAAGATTTAGTGTGCACTTGACAGAAATATTTAATTTTCCAAATGTCTCTTTATTTGGAGACTGTGGAAAGAACTCGAGGGCCTGCCGTTTCCACACCAACCACTGCCTGATTTGGTGCCCTCCCCTCGGAAGGGAACCGCCGCGGCGTAAGTTGGCAGCCTCTTCGAATATCATCGTCGTCGCTTCGTCTCTTCTGAGCCGTAGATTTGTGCTGGCTGTGGGTCTGTAGCCAAGCTCTGGAAAGCCCTGGCTCCCATTAAGGAAGGAGGGTAGCAGTGAGGACCTTCTCCCAGTTGCCTCAGAGGTGAAAAAGTGAAGCCTGGGGTTGCCAGTTGGCCCAAAATGAGCCCGTTTCACAAACTTTTTGCTTTTTTCCTTCTCAGGTAAACAGGCAGCTATGGTTCATCTCAGGCCAATTTTTTGGCTGCTGGTTTCCACCCTGGTACCAGTTCTCCCCCCCCCCCACCTCCAGTTTTTCCAAGGTTAGCAGTCGTGGGTTAACACTTTGCCCCACCTCAGAAATCATAAGAACATAAGAAGAGCCCCACTGGATCAGGCCATGGGCCCATCTAGTCCAGCTTCCTGTATCCCACAGCGGCCCACCAAATGCCCCAGGGAGCACAGCAGATAACAAGAGACCTGCAAGGCTTCCTGGGAATTGTAGTTAAGAACATAAGAACAGCCCCGCTGGATCAGGCCATAGGCCCATCTAGTCCAGCTTCCTGGATCTCACAGCGGCCCACCAAATGCCCCAGGGAGCACACCAGGTAACAAGAGACCTCATCCTGGTGCCCTCCCTTGCATCTGGCACTCGGACATAGCCCATTTCTAAAATCAGGAGGTTGCGCATACACATCATGGCTTGTACCCCGTAATGGATTTTTCCTCCAGAAACTTGTCCAATCCCCTTTTAAAGGCATCCAGGCCAGATGCCGTCACCACATCCTGTGGCGAGGATTTCCACAGACCAACCACACGCTGAGTAAAGAAATATTTTCTCTTGTCTGTTCTAACTCTCCCAACACTCAATTTTAGTGGATGTCCCCTGGTTCTGGTGTTATGTGAGAGTGTAAAGAGCATCTCCCTATCCACTCTGTCCATCCCCTGCATAATTTTGTATGTCTCAATCTCTTGCTTCCCCCACATTTTCCCCCCTTTGGTATTGCAGTTGTACCCCATTATTACTGTAAAACTGCTCATAGTGCATAGGCAGAAATGCAATATATAAATAAGTCTATGGACATATACATGGAGTAAAAAGGAGGCAGCACCCAGGTTTTGCGAACAGGCAGCTGCTCATCCTTTCAGCAATATTGAGAACTGATGATGATTCCCATTTTAAAGTCCCCAAATGGTAACAGGACCCTTGGAGTTTTGTGGGCTAGAACATTCATGAGGACAGAGTGGAGGAGAAAGACAAGAATGGTGGGCTAGAACAGTGTCCAGGAGACACTCTAGCCCACTGCTCTCCTCTTCCCCGCTTCTTCTTCTGCTCTATTTCCTCCTCTCTTTCCAAACCCAGTGAGTGCAAGAGGAACAGCAGTTCTCCATGCCTGCTAACATGCTATAGGGCAAGGGGGTGCTACCTCTGGAGTTTTGCACTCCTCATGAAGGAGCAGCTCTAACAACACCCATTAGCCATGACAGCTAAATGGGAGATGAGCAATTCTGCTCCAAATGCTAAGTAATTTAGATGGCCTCAGCCTGGCCAGCACAGATGCAATTCCCCCCAGATCCTGTTAATCCAAGAATCTGAGGTTTAGTTGCTCCTCTTAAAGTCTAGATCACATTTGATAAATGCCTTGTGTTTCAGGAACTACATTTTTTAGACCACACACACACACACACACACACACACACTCAGCATTGGCTCTTGGCTTTAAACAATGATCTAGAGAGAGATCAGATTGCATTGCCAGATATCTGGGACTTAGCAACAGCCAATTCATCCCTCCAGCAATATGAATACCGAAGGAAAAGAAAAAGGGGGAAGAGAAATAATGTATGGAAAATTTGAGGCATGCCAGGGAGAAAAAAAAAAAGCATCATTCGCATAAAGAAGCCTCCCAAGAGCACAGTTCTCAGAATAATAGCAATGCAAATGAGAGAGACACACAAACAGCCCCCCCACACACCTGTTGAGGCAAAAGAAGCTTGCAGTACATTCTCTACTCCTTTCTGCACACCACTCTCCCCAAAATGGATATTTAGCCATGGCGGCAAAACAGAATTTCTATGTTTCAAGGCAGTGTAAGTTCAAATAATGGGTGCCAAGAACAGACCACAGGGGAGGTTGTCTCCTTCATACCCTACTTGAAGACATCCAGTTGGAAGGGTTGCCAATCTTTTTGCAGGTCCCTACTCCTATGCCCTTCACAGCAGCTTGACTTGCAGACATCTGCCAGTGATAATACCCATCTCCAAGTGATGAAAGCTTCACCTGTTAACTTCTAAAGAAACAGGAGCAGGCCTGGCCTGGTTTTCTGGTCACTTGGCAATTCTACTGATTGGAGTCTGAACTGGGTACACCCTGGTCTATTCCAGCAAGATAATACTTATGTCCTCTATGACACATTTGGGGGTGGGGAGAGTGGAGTATCGTAACATTCTCCTACGACCAAGTAAGGAACACATCTTTTTCACACTGAGAAAGTATCTTAAAGCAGGTGTTGTTTTGACAAACAATACAACAAAATTGACTATCCCCAGAATGAATCCAGGGGCTGTGGTCACACCGCAGTGGAGTTCATCCAGGGCCTCCAATACGAGGATTTCAAGGTCTCCTGAGACTCAACTCCTAAAGAAAGAGGGGTGGATCTTAAGGGGTGGCAGCTTGTGGGATACACTGGGTTGGTCTCCAAGGAATTGCGAAATTACACCTTAGAAGTTCCAACATCCCCTCAGCACCCAAGTGGTGGTGGTTGAGCGTACCTCTAGGGAGGGTCTCAGGTAGGTAGGAAGAGATCTCTGGGAAGCAGCTTTCCATGAGCCACCTCTCACCCCAAAAAGTGGAGCTGGTTCAGGTTAAGGGTGAAGGAACAGGGCTCTCCTTGGGGCCGGAGTCTGACTGTGCCCACAAGTGTTGGGCGAGAGTTTATAATTGTCTGGAGACAGGACTTCCTTTACTGCCATCTCCATTTTTTCTGTCTCCTGCAGAGAGCGCTGTCCCTGGGGAAACACTAGAGGAACTATAGAACAACAGTGCTTTGGCAGCGGCGACGGCACCATCAACACAGTCCTTTCTCCCCACCACCACTTTAACAAAAGAAGAAGCAGAGAAAAAAGGAAATACAATAAAACACATTTTATGCTAAAAGCAGCATCAGTTTGCAAACCTCTTCCAGACAGCAGTGAATGAAACCACAAGACTGATAGCGTGTGTCGACTCTAACTTGCCAGCTGCGTCTAGCACTTGTGGGAGGGCAAGGTGGTGTGAGGGTGGTGGTGGCACAGCAGGGCTAACGAAAAATCTCACAAGCTGACCCCCTCACCTGAGATTTTAATACTTGTTCTGGAACTATCCCCCCCTCCCCCAAAAATGTGAAAATTGCTGTTATGTTAGTGTCAACCCCAAGAGCTGGCAATCGGACCCTACGCTGCAGACCACAAATTTGTCAGTGCGCAATCTGTGTCAGCTCCCCGCGTCTGTCTGCACAGTAGAACAGGGAGGCTGATATGATTGGCACAGCTGGTGCAGTCAGAAAGAGAAAGAATGCGCGCACTCAACCCATCTGGATTCTTTTTATTAAAAAAAAAACAACTACAGACAGACTCTCTCTGATGTCACAGCAAAAATGCAAGCGACATTGCCGCTGTTCTAAAGGGAGGGGGCAGCTGCTGCTCTGGAGCCTTTGCAACTTCGTTTTTTCCACGCCTACTACATTTTCTGCCCACTCTTAGGGTTCGGAGATCCTCCCCAACCAGCAAAGATCTGGGCATCAGCAGCCCTGATACTTTGGAGAAGAAACCCAAAAGGTAACAGACAGCCTTGTCAGAGGTTTGCCAAGCAAAATCTGTATAAGAATAGAAGTTATGCCTTGATGGAGCAGACCAAAGACCCATCGTCCAGTTCCCAGTTACTCCTTCAAGCACGAAGGTAAGAGGCCTTTGCTACAGTGGCTCCTCAGTAAATGTTATTCAGCAGCAACGCTGCTCCTGAACATGGAGTTTCCACTGAGTTCTCATGCTTCTAGGATGCTGATAGATCTGCTGATAGATCTGCTTACCAGGAATTCATTTCTAGGATCCCCCCCCCCACTAACACACTGGGTCAGAGCAAAAACGCTCAGCTAACCCAGCATAAGAACAGAAGAACAGCCCCACTGGATCAGGCCATAGGCCCATCTAGTCGAGCTTCCTGTATCTCACAGCAGCCTACCAAATGCCCCAGGGAGCACAACAGACAAACAAGAGAACTGCATCCTGGTGCTCGCAGTGGCCAATGACACAGGAAGCCCACAAGAGAACTAGAAGGGAAGGACCCTCTCTTGCTGTTCTCTCTCCCAACAGCAAATGGTATTCAGAAGTGTCTGGCCTCTGTAAAAACAGCCCTTTGGACAACTGACTCTTCCCTTTCACCTAAAGAGTAAACTCCTTCTTGGTTTTTAAAATGAGTGCCGGACCAGCAACTGCAGAGAAGCGGAAGAAATCTTCAGCCATGTGTAAGTTGGCAAGAGGACAAGCTCTGGGCAGCAATTCTTGGTGTAAGAATTTTTGCAAGAGCATTCCAATTTTTGTCGGTGAAAGGAGAGGGTACACTGCCGATGAACACCCCCAACATTAAGCTCCCTGTTTCTCAGACTTCCAGCTCAGCCTCTTAAATCCATTTCGCCTTGATCAGTTCTCCTCTTCACCCTCACATGACCCATCCTGGCCTGCATGACTTTAAAAGGGGATTGGACAAGTTTCTAGAGGAAAAATCCATTACGGGTTACAAGCCATGATGTGTATGTGCCACCTCCTGATTTTAGAAATGGGCTACGTCAGATGCAAGGAAGAGCACCAGGATGTAGATCTCTTGTTATCTGGTGTGCTCCCTGGGGCATTTGGTGGGCCGCTGTGAGATACAGGAAGCTGGACTAGATGGGCCTATGGCCTGATCCAGTGGGGCTGCTCTTATGTTCTTAGATAAGCACTGTGCATCTTTGGTAGAGCTGTGAAAAGGATCACAGGCATACACAGTATATATTTTAGCCACACCAAATCCATCTGCCAAAAGGAAGGGAGACATGAGCTCCTACACAGCTCTAGAAGACAACAACAAACTGCCCATAAAACTGTTTCGCTCCCCCCCCCAGTTTGTTATTGCCATGTGTCCCTTTGCACTGTGCGGAATCTATTTGCGGCTGCCCCCTTTGCTTGCAATTCACATAAAGAACTTCCCCTGTCGCTGTTAAGGCTTTTGTCCTTCCGTATTCATTGACTAAAGACTCCCCAAGGCTGCGTGTTCTTTCATTCCTTGTAATATGCTCCTTGTTAGTCGGCATCCAAAATAAAAACAGCAGTATCCAGAACACAGGATTAGTATTGGAGAGTGAACTGGGGGGGGGGGGGGAGAGAGAATTGCAACCTGTGCATAGACCCAGATTATTTCCTCCTGGTTAAAATTCTTAAAGTGAGAGAAAGCCTCTCTCCACTTTGCAAGTGAAAACAGGAACACTTGTGCGGACACAGAAAGCTGCTATTCTCACATTTGCCCTTTTCCCATGAAATACCAGGTGTGTGAATGCATGCAAAGAGGAAAGGGGAGGGGCCCTGGAAGCAGACCCCACCCCGTTATAAAAAAAGTTAGTAACTTGTCAAAAATTACCCTCCTTTTCTTTCTTCTCAGATGGATGCAAGGTTGGCTTTAAGCCAATTGGAAAAATGGCTTCCATCTGGGCCACACACCTAATCGGGTCCCATGTTGCGGTAATTTCATCTTATATGCTATTTTCTTTATTAAAATGTGCTTAGATCCATTTGGTCCATTAACACATTTACTTTTTAAGTGCACATTTTACTACATTCCATGCTACCATAGACATATAAAGTCTATAATAAATTTGATCTATAGTACTAAGATTGTACAGATCTCGGCTGTGAACCTAGGGCCCCACAAAAATGTTTTCAATTGGGCCCCGCAGCTCCTAAGGTCAGCGCTGGACCAATGGGTGGCAAAGACTCATTTCAGGTCCTTTTGGCATCAGTGTTAAGCATGGCCCTCATCTTAGATTCCTCATCCCCCCCCCCCTTCAAGTTTTGGCAGTCTTGTATCATCATCAGGCACACGGCAACTCTTGATCTTAATGTTGCCATGATCCCAACTTCAATGAACTCTTTCCCCACTGTTAGTTTTTAAAAGTGTTGACTCTGCAGTGGCAAATGCGGCAAAATTCCACGCCAGGGCTCATTAGGAAAGGAACCAAGAGTAAAATTAGTAATATTTCTAAAATCATGTGTAGTGAGAACAGTCATTTTTCTCCCTCTCTCACAAGACTAGAATCAGGAGGCCATCCAATGAAAAGGATTGGCTGGAGATTGAGCCAGGCCTTCACATGTCACGAGTCTATGGAACACACTGCCACAAGATGAGATGATGGCCACTTGCTTGGAGGACTCTAAAAGGAGACTGGACAAATTCATGGAGGACCAGAGGTCTACTGATGGCTGCCGGACACAAAAGCTATGTGCTACTTCCAGATTCAGCAGCTGTCTACCTCTGAATACCAGTTGCAGGGCAGCAACGGTAGAGACAGATGGCCCATCTCACCTGCTTATGGAGAGGCACCTGGGGTGCACTGTGGGGAAATGGGGTGCTGGACTATATGTGTCTTTGCAGGGCCTCTGAGAGGAATTCTATAAGGAAGAGCAAAGTTTCTTTTGGGCCCCTTCCCAAATGGGGATGGGAGGGGCAAAACAGGGTGAGGAGCGAAATAATGGAGGACGGTGGCAATGACTGGAAAAGTCCACCAGGCTTTCTGATGCCAAGCCCTGGTCTATCCACCTTGTAGATCCAGCCTCCTGGACGGCCCGGCCTCCATCTACATGAGGACAGCTGAGATCCCAGGAAATTTCCAGCTCTCCTTTGGCACCTGAGTCCTATATTTGACCCCAGGCATGATCTCTCCTCCACCTCCCTCGCAGAGGCCCTGCACTGACAAATAAGCCATTAGCCAGGGATCCCACAAAGGCAGCGAGTCCGGGTAAGATAAGAAAATATAAGATCCCAGGCAATTTCCAGGTGCCATCCTTCGGCTCCTGGGTTCCCTTTTTGACCCTGGGCACAATTTATCCCCTGCATCCTCCTCTTATGGGCCAGGGTCTTTGGCCTGGTCCAGCAAGGCTGTTTTTTGTCAGGGCAAAAAAAGTCTCATTTATACCTAATTTTCACAGCAAAACAAAGTTTGATTGCCTCATTATGATGAAGAGCAGACACAATATGTAGACGGAAAAGGTCAATCCACCTTCCCCTTTCCCTACTGCTTACGGTTAATAGACAAGTTCCCAACGGAGAGAACGCTACCCATCAGCCACTATTGGCTTGATTATTCTATTCCACTTGAGTGCATCTCCTTCACTAATGAGAGGCTTCTGGCTGCTATAACAAGGCAAGTTGGGGTTCCACCCACAGAGCCAAGCGTGGGAAAGGCATCGAGGAAAAACAACAACAACATTTCAGTGCATTAAGCTGAGATCCAGCCCATCCGGCCCGACTTGCTGGGAGCACTTGGCCATTTGCAGAATTATACAGATTCTTGTGAATTAAGGAGACGTTTGCTCAAAAACCTGAGCACGGGATTTCTCGGTTGGTTGGCAGCGCAGGTAAAGGCTTGTCTTCCCTGTACCAGGAACAGCGTGCATGAACACAGATCCCAAGCAGCTTAAAAACTAAGGCAGGGATTCTCAAGATTTGTCATAACAAATTGCCTTACATCATAAAAAGAGAAAAACACAGCTTGACTGCATGCGGTTTTTGACTGCATGCTGCATGCTAAAACCCCTGAGGATTTAGAAGGAGGCCGTCTCTGAATGCCAGGCACAAGGGAGTGGCAGCAAGACATAGGAATCTCACTGTCTTGGGTGCTCTCCTAGGTATCTAGTGGGCCACTGTGAGATACAGGAAGTTGGACTAGCTGGGCCCTTGGCCTGAGCCAGAAGGGCTCTTCTCACGCTCTTAACTTTCTGAGAATGTCCATTTGATGGGCTCTGGGAGAAGGGAGTCAGGTTGCGGAAATGCAAAAAGAGCACCGTTGGAGAAGACCGAAGGTTCATCTAGCCCAGGGGTGTCCAAACTTTTTGGCAAGAGGGCCACATCATCTCTCTGACACTGTGTCGGGGGCCGGGGGAAAAAAGAATTAATTTACATTTACATTTTGAATAAATTTACATAAGTTTACATAAATTAATATACTGGAGGTGGAACTTATATGAATGAATGAAAGTCTTGCAATAGCTCAGGGCCTATAAAAGGTCTCACACAAGGCAAGGCTGGCTTTTTTTTTGCTGCCACTACTGTAGCACAGATGTGAATCAGCAAGCAGCGGAAGGAGTCCTCATCCCACAGCTAATGTGAGAGGTCCAACAGTCGCCAAACAGTGGTCCTCATGCTGAGAGCAGTTACATCGCGCCAGTGCGGGCTCCAGAAAGTTTCCAGAGGGCCAGAGGCTCATTGGAGACTGGGGTGTCCCTGAGGGCCGCATTGGAAGTCCTCAAGGGCCGCAAGTGGCCCCAGGGCCGGGGTTTGGGCACCTCTAATCTAGCCTACAATCCTGCTTCCAACAATGGTTAATCAGACCCATTGTGTAGCCCACCAGCAGAAGTGAAAGGAACATCTCTCTCCCAACACTGCTTTCCTGCAATTGGAATGCAGTGGTGACAATTGCCAAAAGCTCACTACATTCATAGGTGCGGAGAAGCTGCAGCGGCCATGCTCCCTCGGTCTGGTTTCCCTTGGATGAGGGCACACTGAAGCCCAAGGGGCCTTGCAAGTCTGCTTTATTTACATGCATACCAGCAGAATGTACGCAAAAGCCATGAGTGGGCGACAGATTTTCTGCTCCGTTTCGGCTCTTTAGAAAGTCTGCATCCTCCACAGTCCTGAGTCCTTCAGCCATCTCTCTCTCTCTCTCTCTCTCTCTCCCTCCCCATTTCTACCAAAACTGCAAACTGCCATATCTTCACACTGATTGGCACAGCAAGCAGAGGTTGGGACAACCTGGGTGCCAAGCTGGAAGAGGGTGCCACAAGAGGCCCAGTCAAGATGGCAGCAGGAGAAAAGCAATAGTACAAGCATGGTCTCAGGTATGTCTTATGTCCTAAGGCCACCTGCTGGTGGCTTTGCAATGTCACCGGCTGCCATCACTTTCTCTTCTGGGAAAACTTGGAAGTGACATCACAACATCAAGTGACATCATCACCCCAGGCAATGCTCCCTCTAGACCCACCCACACATTTCCGCCCCCTTCCCTCAACTGGCATGTTGTCTGTTTCTTGCAGCTCCCATGACAGTCTCCAAACAGTCAAGAAAGCTCCTTCAGCTGCCAGAAATTCAGCTCCTAATCATGGTCTTCCATCAAGAGACAACTGGCTGTTCTAGACCAGGGGTGTCCAAAGTTTTTGGCAAGAGGGCCACACCTTCTCTCTGACACTGTGTCGGGGGGCCAGGGGGAAAAAGAATTAATTTACATTTAAAATTTGAATAAATTTACATAAGTTTACATAAATGAATATACTAAAGATGAACTTGTATGAATGAATGAAGGTCTTGCAATAGCTCAAGGCCTAGAAAACGCCTTGCACAAAGCAAGGCTGGCCTTTCCTTTCCTTTGCTGCTGCTACTGCATCACAGACATGAAACAGCAAGCAGTGGAGGGAGCCCTCATCCTACAACTCACACGAGAGGTCAAACAGTCACCCTCACGCTGAGAGCAGTTGCGTCAGGTCAGCATGGGCCCCAACAAATCTCGGGAGGGCCAGAGGCTCATTGGAGACTGGGAGCTCCCTGGGGGCCACATTGAGAGGCAGGGCCCGGGTTTGGGCACCCCTGTTCTAGACTATTACGCTTTAGAAAGATATACAGGCCCCCCCCCACCAAGACCATTCTGATGCTCAGCACTGGTACATGGGAAGCAAAAAACAAAAAGTGTGCCTCTAAACATGTGCAGAGTACTTGCAGTCATTCCCCCCCCCTTTCTTAGCACAGACAACCACCATACATCTGGACTGATGAAAGGGGGGAGGTTTTCTGGCATAGATTCCAGACAGGAAGAAGTCCTGTCGCATCATGTCGTTTTGGGAATTAAAAAAAAAACACACTGTAATGAAGCTTTCTGGCTGAAACCAGGAGCTGTTTAAGACAATCGTTCTTAACCTCATGTCCCCATTAAGTGCACGAAGGCTGGAGCTACTGCCTCCAAGGAAGCGGCAAATCCTCTTGTACGCGCGGCAATTAAACCTGGATGCAGTTGATTACGCACCTATCAAGTCCTGCCCAAAAACAAGCAAAAAGAAAAACAGGACAGAGAGAAGAATCAACACAGGCAGGAGGACTCTTTGGCTTGTCATTCCTGTCCCCACGAGGCTCCCGCATGGTCACTTCCACACAGTGCTCCAAACGCTGACAATTACACTTGGCAGCTCTTCCCGCACACCTGGGGAGGACGAGGAAGGAGCAATGCACCCTGTTGGATCAGATTAGCATGAGCCAACCTTCAGCCTGGCTCCCCCCTTGGTCACCCTTCTACCTCCAAACGCCTCCTGAGCCTCGTGCTCTGCTTGGACGAAAGTTGGAGGAGAGGAGGAGGAAGGACGTGCGCCGCACGCATCACAAGCAGGAGTGAGAAGGGACCGTGAAAGCAGCAGCTGTGCCAAGGGCTGCCTGGGGCGAGGCAGTTACGGATACCGAACGGCAATCAGAGCCCTCCCGGGCCAAGTTTATCACCTGCTCTCTCGCGGGGTGCCGGGAGCACTTATGCCCTGTTGGCAGAGCACTCGAGTGAGCCGTGGGCAAGGATCACAAATTAGGCCCCTCCTGGCATCTCTGCGCTGAAGACTCTTCTCCAGCGCCTCCTGCAAGCTCTTTGGCTGGTGGCTTCATCAGCAATTTACTATCACAGGCCCTTTTTCTGCTTGGGTTACAGAAGGCAAACACAAAAATGAAGACATAATAGCACATGCGGGAAGAACGGAGAAGCCACGCTGTGCAAGGCTGGAACGGACCCAAAATGGAGGAAGGAGGCCGCTTATGGGCGGGCTTCGGGAGGAGATAAGTCTGACCTTGTGCCCAACTCCTAGAGCTACAGAGTAGAATTCCAGACCAGCAACCTTGCCCTTGAAGCTTTGCAAGGTTATGCGAAAGAAGACCTGACAGCCTGGGCAAGGATGGAATAAGTAGGATGGAATAAGTAAGTAGGATGGAATGCCAGCATAATTAATGAGCAGGGCTGACTTGACAGGGAGCAGACAGGCAAGCACTTCAAAAGGGGAAGCCTTGCCCAAAGGAAGAATTAGAGGGGAATTAGAGGATAGGTCCTCTCGTGGATTGAGAACTGGTTGGAGGCCAGGAAGCAGAGAGTGGGTGTCAATGGGCAATTTTCACAATGGAGAGAGGTGAAAAGCGGTGTGCCCCAAGGATCTGTCCTGGGACCGGTGCTTTTCAACCTCTTCATAAATGACCTGGAGACAGGGTTGAGCAGTGAAGTGGCTAAGTTTGCAGACGACACCAAACTTTTCCGAGTGGTAAAGACCAGAAGTGATTGTGAGGAGCTCCAGAAGGATCTCTCCAGACTGGCAGAATGGGCAGCAAAATGGCAGATGCGCTTCAATGTCAGTAAGTGTAAAGTCATGCACATTGGGGCAAAAAATCAAAACTTTAGATATAGGCTGATGGGTTCTGAGCTGTCTGTGACAGATCAGGAGAGAGATCTTGGGGTGGTGGTGGACAGGTCGATGAAAGTGTCGACCCAATGTGCTGCGGCAGTGAAGAAGGCCAATTCTATGCTTGGGATCATTAGGAAGGGTATTGAGAACAAAACGGCTAGTATTATAATGCCGTTGTACAAATCGATGGTAAGGCCACACCTGGAGTATTGTGTCCAGTTCTGGTCGCCGCATCTCAAAAAAGACATAGTGGAAATGGAAAAGGTGCAAAAGAGAGCGACTAAGATGATTACGGGGCTGGGGCACCTTCCTTATGAGGAAAGGCTGCGGTGTTTGGGCCTCTTCAGCCTAGAAAAGAGACACTTGAGGGGGACATGATTGAGACATACAAAATTATGCAGGGAATGGACAGAGTGGATAGGGAGATGCTCTTTACACTCTCACATAATACCAGAACCAGGGGACATCTACTAAAATTGAGTGTTGGGCGGGTTAGGACAGACAAAAGAAAATATTTCTTGACTCAGCGTGTGGTCGGTCTGTGGAATTCCTTGCCACAGGATGTGGTGCTGGTGTCTAGCCTAGACGCCTTTAAAAGGGGATTGGACAAGTTTCTGGAGGAAAAATCCATTATGGGGTACAAGCCATGATGTGTATGCGCAACCTCCTGATTTTAGAAATGGGTTATGTCAGAATGCCTGATGCAGGGGAGGGCACCAGGATGAGGTCTCTTGTTATCTGGTGTGCTCCCTGGGGCATTTGGTGGGCCGCTGTGAGATACAGGAAGCTGGACTAGATGGGCCTATGGCCTGATCCAGTGGGGCTGTTCTTATGTTCTTATGTTCTTAAGAACTAAAATGCTCAACTCACACAAAAGAAAAGCAAGCAGGCAATCAAATCAGTGCACAGACATAAAGAATTTGAAAAACATGCTATGAAAATCTGAAGACAATATAAAGACAAAAACAGTGAGCATTTCTTTAAAGACACCTGCAGCAGGACACCTGACTGGGAGGTGGTTGGACCATTAAGATCACAGAAGGGCAGACTTCAGGTTTGTAGGATCAGCCTAATTTTCGTCGTAAAGTAGGGGTGGGCAAACTTTCAACATTAGGGATACTGGACCTTTAACAATTGTGTAGGGCAGAGAATTTCAGCAGGTGCAGCTTGTCATCTCACTGATGACAAGCTGCACCTGCTGAAATTCTCTGCCCTACACAATTGTTAAAGGTCCAGGATCCATTTGCCCACCCATTCTAAAGCCTCAACCAGAGTCAGAAACAAGATAGTGGTGGTGGAGGGGGGACCGAATATTAAGGACTAGAGTGTCCAGAGAGATCCTGCTGAGCCCAACTTGTTTCCAGGTCCAAAACTGAATACACACTCTTTCCATACAAAAAGCTAGTCCTGGTAAACCCCCCCCCCCCACCTTTCTTGGTTTCAGCAGCCTGATGGAGGAACATAAAATGACTTTTTTGTCCTTGCTACTGCTAAACAAATTTGGAGTATGACTTGACAATCTATTGCAATTCATCCTGGTCTCCTTCTGCCCGCCCCACATTTGATGACAAAAGAATGAAAGGATTGCTTAAAAGGGACATGGAGATTGCAGAGAAGCAAAATCTATCCTTTGCATCAGCCTTCACTATGGAAGGAGTCGAACAGATACCTGTGCCTTTGCATGAAGGATGACTTGGTGGGGATGGGAACGTGTGCGCTTGTGTGCGGTGAAAAAGAAACTGCGTATATTATTCTAGTGTCAAACCTATTTGATTTTCATTATCTCCCAATCCAAGGTATCTTAGAAATTGTAGCTCTTTTTATAAGAGGTTGGCTGGGGGAGTCTCAAACACAATTCACGGCATTCACTGAAAATTGTAAAATTCTAGAGCGCTTGAGATGAAGCAACAGCAGTTAAGCTGCTTTGAAACAAGTTTACAGTTGTAGGGTAGGCAGCAATAATACCTGCACAAATAAGTACCGATGCAGCCCTGAGAAACCGCAGGTCAGGAATTCCAACACAGAAATGCTAACACTGATCAACTCTCTGTTGGCAACCTCCAGTCTCGAAAGACTCTGGTATCGCGCTCTGAGTGGTGGTTCTGGAACAGCATCTAGTGTGGCTGAAAAGGCCGATTCGGGAGTGACAGTCCCTTCCACACCGGGAGCAAGTGCAGTCTGTCCCTGGTCTGTCTCCCTGGCTATGGGCCTTCCTTCTTTGCCTCTTTGCCTCAGTCTGTTGGCCAAGTGTCTCTTCAAACTGGGAAAGGCCATGCTGCACAGCCTGCCTCCAAGCGGGCCGCTCAGAGGCCAGGGTTTCCCACTTGTTGAGGTCCACTCCTAAGGCCTTCAGATCCCTCTTGCAGATGTCCTTGTGTCGCAGCTGTGGTCTACCTGTAGGGCGCTTTCCTTGCACGAGTTCTCCACAGAGGAGATCCTTTGGGATCCGGCCATCATCCATTCTCACGACATGACCAAGCCAACGCAGGTGTCTCTGTTTCAGCAGTGCATACATGCTACACAAAGAGCTGGGTGGAAGCAAACAATCTGTGCTCCTGTTTTACAAATGAGGAATATTGAGGCTGAGACATAAGTGATTTGCACAAAGTCATCCATAGTGGAGAATTCTTCTTTTCTGCTATCCACAAAAGACTAAGACTCATAAATGTTTGCTAATCTGCTTCAGATCACCCACTAGATCAGTGGCATAGCTAAAAGGGGTGCAAAGCAGGACAAATGTCTCCTTACACTGATAATTCCTCCAGCAGTGGGATGGTGCAGAGCCCATGACAGCACTGCCACATGGGAATTTAGTTAGGATTGGGCTGTTAATCGCCAGTGATCCAATTTCATTAGTGCTAGCAAGGCTGCAGGCTCAATTTAAAGAAGAAAAATAGAAACATTGTCATTTAAGGACTTTCTATCCCTCAGAGTTCCATTCAAGGTTGGTTGAACTCTGAAGTCAGATGGCACCCGGCGGACCACATTTGTTCAGCTAGGAGAGCCAAACGAAAGGGGGTGTAGACCAAGATCTCAAGCAGCAGATGGCCTCAAAGGGGAGGCTGTTCGTCTTCTGAGCTGCTCGACACGGGTGACAAGCTCGGCAAGAAGCAGTCACAGGAAGACAGGCAGGGAAATGTAGGAAATAGGGAGGTCAGTGGAGAGGGGAGGTGGGGCTGTCATACCACCAAGTCCAGCTCTTGGCTTGACCCCTGCTATCTCTCCAAATCTTATCTGGAGGAGCAGAGGTTGGCCAGAGCAGAAGGACTAGACCCCATCTCAGCCCTGACATTAGTAACCTGGGCCCATCAGCCAGGAGACCCAAGAACAGGAGATTCCCAGAGGCAGTACCTTCTGAGCCACAGACCCTTCAAAGACCTGACCCTTAGAACATCAAGAAACTCACACTTCCTAGTGCCTGCTTGCCAGCAACAGACCAGGAGGGACTTGATGGAGTGGAGGAGTGCAGGACTAAGTCTCTCCGCTCTCCAGGTAGGGCAGTAAAACCTGGAAGGTGTGACCTACGTCTGGAAATGTTTACGGTCTTGGTCCAACTTTTGCTGAAAAAAAAGTTGCTTTCTTGGAGTTTTGCAGAGGAACCTGGCACTCTTGTCTGCCAAACTATGCCCACACAAAGTCCCAGAAATATTGTTGGCAAGCTGTGAATTGCAAGGGCAAAACATTCTTGAAATCTCTCTCTCTCTCTCGAGCAGTTGGGGTGGGTGGGAATTGGATCAGTGCCTCCGCACAAGGGGGATGGGTTAACCATTCACTCTCTGCCAGTTCCCAGACTTAAATCACCCCCCCCCCCCATTACTTTTCATACTTATATGTTTGTGGCTAAGATCAGTTCTGGGGGAAGTTGGATCAGGGCTGCAGCACTGTGGGGGGACGACACTTAACTCCCTTTCCCTGCATCATGTCTCTGATGCAAACTGCTCACCCACACAGCTTTTGGGAGGGGGAGAAGGGGAGGAGACACTAACAATTCCAATCCTGAGAACCCCCATGCCAGCTGTAGTATGACCCTGAGCAGGACATTCTGTACATGCTTAAAGGCATTCTTCCACTTGTGTTTTAAACTACACATTAGCAAAAGTACCAAAGCCAGGCTGGGGCAGAGTTTAGGC
The DNA here is from genome assembly GCF_035046505.1 of Tiliqua scincoides. Lineage (NCBI taxonomy): Eukaryota > Metazoa > Chordata > Lepidosauria > Squamata > Scincidae > Tiliqua > Tiliqua scincoides. The sequence goes on from NC_089831.1 coordinate 23,315,651, forward strand.
TGATCTCTGACTCAGATCAAAGTCATGGCGATGGGATAAGTACGGTCCACGATCAGTAGTCCAGAAAGCCCAATCAAGCAGAATGTCAGTAAAGCGCAGAATGCACAAAGTTCTGCAGGAACTTAGATTCTTGGAACAGGAGTTCATCAATTTGGGTACCCCAAACAGAATAACTTCAATTCCATGCTTCGGGGCATCAGTTTGAAAAGAACTACCATACTCTGAATGCAGCCTTGCCGGTACTAATGAAACTGGATTGATACCCATTTAGATTCATAGCCTGGTCTAGCCCCGTAGCTCAGGGTGGGAGATTGTCTCTGTATCGGGTTCAGCCATGCTACCCAAAAGAGATGGAGAGCCCAAGAACTGCTATCATGGAGTGTGCAGAGGACAGGAGGACAGGATACCAGTAGATCCCTAGGTGATTTCCAGCAGGTTGGCAAGAACTTCCTGACTCACACTTTTTAAACAGCAGCAAGCAAAAATGCAAATAAAAACAATCCCTGCTATGTCTCTTTCAATCTCGGTGCTCTTCACCTGCAAAAATGGAAGTTTGAGCTGGTTGTTTTCAGTCAGGTCTATAATACAGTCAATTCTCATTACCTGCTAGGGTTAGGAAACCAACGTGGATAGCAAATTTACAGATAACAAACAATTGATCCTATGGGATCAATGGGGCTAGGTGCAAGGGTACCCTAGGGGGGAAGGGGTATCTTACCAGCCATCGGAAGTATCTAGCAAAGACCCTCAGGAAGCCAGCAGAGTGCAGCAGGAAGTGCCAAAATATTTCTGAATGCTGCAGAAACCCTTTAGAATCATGCCAATGGCCAGCATGGATCCCTTTAAAATAGATGGCGGAGACTGACCATTTTAAAGAGGTCCGTACTGGTCATAGGCACCATTCTGAAGGTCCCAGCAGTCTCTGGAAGGTCTATGCATAGCAGATAATGAGAACAGAGGCGCAGATAATGAGAGATGGGTGGCAGTTCTGACCCTCGAAGATTTGTGAATCCGCAGATAGTAAGTCTGCATATATAGAGAAACCCCTGGGGGCTGGGGATAAGAATAGGCCCTCAGTTTGGCTGTACTTGTCGTAAGGGGGTAGGTGGGACTCGTTAGCCTGGGAAGACAGCTCATCTGAGAGAAGGAAAACTCTGATCCCAAACCTCCACTGCCTTGTGGCTACATCCAGTTATGGAAAAGGCTTCAGGAGTCAAACTCGAAGCAAAATCTGGAGCCGGAGTCCCTGAAGCAGTTCATGGCTGAACACAGTCATGTTCTGGCAACTGCTGCGACGCCGCTGGAACCAACCGTATTGGCTTCTGCCTTTCCATTGGACCATTTCAGCGACGTGGAGAGGGGGGATTTGCTGCATGGGTAACAGTCTATCCTCCATATCTACTTTACCCAGGCTTCGCGCACTGGAGAGGACACTGTTCCAGAAGCACCATTCAGAGCGCGATACCATAGTCTTCCGAGACTGAAGGATGCCAACTTTTATATATAGAGAACTGACTGTATGTAACTCTGCCAGTCAGTTTAAAGTTCTGTGTTAGAAGCCATACTCTACAATGGCTTCGAGCATAGATTTGTATGTATTTATGCAGGTCTTGCCAGGGAACGGCTCATGAATAATAATAATAATAATACAGGTATTTCTATACCGTCTTTCTTGGTCCTCAGATTTCTCCTTAGACTTTATTCAAGGCGGTTTACATAGGCAGGCAATTTAAATCCCCGTAGGGATTTTTACAATTTGAAAGAAGGTTTCTATCTTTCAAGAAACCACAACATTCAGATGTTTCTTTCTTGATCTGGTCGCACATTCTGGCCTCCATCCTCCCACGCTCAGAGCAGATGGAATAGCTCGGCTCAGCTTGTCAGCTGCTTCAAGGTCGCACGGTGGCCTCGAACTGGCGACCTTCGGATGTTATCTTCAGGCAAATGGAGGCTCAACCCTCTAGACCAGACCTCCTGCCCTCATGAAGGGCAGTAGGCTATTGGCTCTACCCATTTTGTAGCTTCAACCCCAGATATTATTTTGTCCCTGACTCTTTGATGAATCTCAAGGTTGTAGTTGCAAGTATGGAAGATCTGGCAGTCTGCCCTAGGCACCTTGACACCCAGAAGCAGTGCACTGGATAGCACATTCACACATGCATGTTTATCTTTCCATGATTGTAACATCCAGTGGTGGGGAATCAGAGATGCAGCCCGATCCCCACATGTTCACTTGGTGGAAAGCCCCACTTAATTCAGCCAGGCTTACTGTCGAGTAGATCTGCATGGAACTGTAATCATCAAGCACCCTCGAGATATTTTCGCAACTCCCCGCCTGCCGTGGGCTTTCAAGATTGTGGCGCCGACCCTTCAGGAAATGGTGCAGAACGTATCGTTTTTTTAGGTTGCCTTGTAAGCGTTTCTGCAATTTTAACTGTTTTGCAGTTTGAGACTAAATTGTTTATCCCCTTATTTATTTTTCCCCTGCCTTAATTATTATACGATTTATTTTGCAGGCTCACCAAGAAGCCTCCGGGCATTGGGTGCGTTTTAAAAATCAAACAATAATAGCATTGAAGACAGGCTTCTTGCAGAATTCTTGCTATTAGTTATTTCTGGTATCCTTGAAAGGTGGAGCAAAACTAATGACTCCAGCCCGCTTAGATTTTTAGAACAGAACAAATAATGGAGAAATAAAAAGCGAGTACCAAGAAAAGTCAAGTCCTAATGTATGATTCGAAGGAGACAGACAGACAGACAGACAGACAGACAGACAGACAGACAGACAGACAGACAGACATAGAAACATGATGTTAACTATACCAATATAAAAATAAATTGTTAGGGGTAAGAGAAAAAGAACTGCAACTGAATTGCAGTTATACAACTGCAGTATATGAACAAGTGGTGTGTCTGCCCCAGATGAGCCTGTTTCTCCTGCCTCCCCATCTGCCAGGTAGATGGCTGGCAAAGGCTAATCTCAGGCCATTGGGGGCCCCCTTAAAGTCTACTGCAAATCATCTAAAAAATTGACCACCAGCAGATTCAGAACAGTTCCTTTTGTGCTTTGAAACCCAATATGCGAGCTTGTGTCGTAAATATTTCTACACTGTGACTAGCTCTCATGATTTTAAGTGCAATCTGCAATGGATGCACACAGCCTCAGACTGACAAATGATGTCCTAGGGGCTGGAGAGAGACAAAGGGGTCTGAACTCCAAACTGACCAAAGGTAATGGAGGCAAAAAAACAGATTGAGAAGGCCTGGATGATAGCACAGTTCTCCAATCTGGGAGGGACAACGCCAAGTCCCTCATTTCAGAGATAAGGACCATCACTCTACCCCTTCATTACACATTGCTGAAGGCTCTACTCTGTTTTACTCTGCACTCATTTACTGTGCAAAATTCCATCGCTGGGATTTAAGCACCGAGACAGCACTTTGTTCTTTTGGTTAAAGATATATTAGAGAATCATAATTACCCTACTACAGTATGTTATCAGCGGTTCAAAATACATCTCTGTAACTGTAGTGTGTCAAATGGCAAGCCGTGTGTACTGCATGAGGTCTTAGAGCTCATGTGCACACATTTCCATGCATGTGCTCTGCAAGAAAGATAACCTCTCTATGCATACGCCTGCATGCTGGGTAGCCTTATGTATATCAGAAGTCAGTCCTGCGGTGTTCAGGAACTCATAGTGTTCAGTGGAACTCACATTCAAGTAAATGCATATAAGAGCCTTTGAGATTCAACTGCTAGAGTCCAGCGAAAGGGTATGAACTCTGGAGAGAGACAACCTACACAAAATTCACCCTAACAAGCTTTCAACACTTCATTCCCCCAACACAGATAAATAGAAACAGTGATTTTAGGACAGGGAGCAGAAAAAAGGGACAGACACAGGGATAGTTTGCCTCCCCGCCCCCCAAAAAAAAGTTTTTATGCAGCCAACAGGTCCCCCTAAAAGTAGTGGTTACGTAACTCAGGATTCTGAAACACGCTGAAGCAGGTCAGTTTGAAAAGAAAAATAATTTTTACAACCTCAAACATGTGGAACTTCTAGGACCTTGCAGAATGTTCATGATATATAGAGATAGGATAATCAAAAAAAAATTCATCTCATTTGCTGGATAGGGAAAAAGGAAGATCTACACCAGGGATGCTCTATAGGTGGATCGCGATCTACCGGTAGATCGCGAGGCAAAATGAGTAGATCGCGGAGTACCGACCCCCCCCTTCAGGTGCCTCTGGGAGGAAACGCCGGGAGTAAGGCCCATTGTACTCAATGGGGCTTACTCCCAGGTAAGTGTGGCTAGGATTGCAGCCTCACAGCCTAATCCTAGGCATGTCTACTCAGGAGTAAGTCCTGTTATACTCGGTGGGGCTCAAGGTACACCAACATACATTGTACACATAAATGTTATATGTTATGATGGCGCGAACATTGTAAAAAAAACTCTGGTAGATCTCCAGGCCTTGCTGGGTTTCAAAGTAGCTCTCGAGCCAAAAAAGTGTGAGCACCCCTGATCTACACAGTCCCTGTCCAATCCCAGCTACGCTAAAATGCTGGATAGAATTTCTCATTTTGGGATTGGGGGAGGAGGGACTAAAGAAATCTGAAGTTGGGGAGAACAGTGACTTATTTAAGTCATGACAATGGTTGAAGGCAGCTGAAAAACACAGTTAAAACTGAATATTCGAGTGTCTGTGGAAAAAGATTGGGGAAAATGGCAGCCATGTGTAGGACTCGAGAGAGGAGACTGGAGATGGTAAATTGTACCCAGGCCCAGAGTTAAAAAGGGGGCCTAGGGAGGACAAACATTTCCTGGGATCTTACATTTTCTGATCTTACAAGGGTCCACGAGAGGGTGGTGACAGGAGGTACATCATACCTGAGCCAAGAGGCCCAAAAGAAACTTTGTGCTCCATAAGGGACCCAGAAGAAACTTTGCATCACCAACTTTGTACCCCCTGATAAAAGTCCTCCGCAAGGTCCTGGTTCTGGGAGACGGAGAGAGGGCTTGCCTTCAAGTGTTAATGAACCTTCCAAACTTTACTTGGTAACTAGAGATCACATGCATCATTTGGTTGCAGGACCCGGTTGCATGAATTAGGTTGGGGCCCAGGAAGCTTTCATATTGCTGCAAGATGCTTTTCTCAGGCCTGTGGTTTTGGCAAGTACAAGTCCAACGGGATATGTCCCAAGATACTGTAATACTCCTGCAGGTCTCCAAGCTACAAAGTGATTCTTTATACAGTGAGATAATTGTCTCAGCCTCTTAAGAATAAACATGTCAAGATAGGAAAATCATTTCTTCTCCGCTTTCCAGCAAGGCAAGGATGTGATTGAAAATGTCATGCTCCAGGCGTATGAGCAAAATTCTCGTAAGTCATCATCCAAAATAAATTGTTTCATCATTTGTACTATTTAGAAGCCGTTCCCAAAGATCAGACAGGCTGAAAAAGCAGGAGAGTTTAAACACATCAAAAGTTGCTTATCTCAGGTTTGGTTCATACATCATGTCAATTGGGTTTCCCCCCCCCCCCTTGCATATCACTGGTTTCCAAAGGGCCCAAGATGCAGCCATTAAAAATGTGACATGCAATAAGGGACTTTATGCTGAACTGGTCGCAGGATCTGAGATGGGACTCCTTTGAGAATGCATTGCATGTCGGACAACACAAAAGCCCTGTTGCGTCACTTGAGCCCTATCCTTGTGGTACTTGAGTCTTGAGTGTTGGGCAAGTGTTGGGAAAATTGAGTGTTGGAAGAGTTAGGACAGACAAAAGAAAATATTTCTTTACTCCGTGTGTGGTTGGTCTGTGGAACCCCTTGCCACGGGATATGGTGATGGCATCTGGCCTAGATGCCTTTAAAAGGGGACTGGACAAGTTTCTGGAAGAAAAATCCATTACGGGTTACAAGCCATGATGTGTACGTGCAACCTCCTGATTTTAGACATGGGCTATATCAGGTGCAAGGGAGGGCACCAGGATGCAGGTCTCTTGTTATCAGGTGTGCTCCCTGGGGCATTTGGTGGGCCGCCATGAGATACAGGAAGCTGGACTAGATGGGCCTATGGCCTGATCCAGCTGGGTTCTTCTTATGTTCTTATGTTCTTACTTCCAGGGTGAACGAACACAGATAGAAAGGGGAGGAAAATCACAGCATTGGGCCCCACTGTCTGATCCACTGGACAATCCACAGGGAGCTAATACACCAAAACATATTTGCAGAGAGCTTCTGCCTGCAAATTGGGAGCCCTGGGAAAACAAGACTCCTAGTGATGGGGAAAGAGTTCCATATGCACACAGTTGTGCATGCACTAATTCTATGCAGATGTTTAAGTGAACACATGTTGTTCTCCCCTTCTCTTTCATCCACCTTGGATACATCTTGAGAGGAAGGCAAATCTCTCCTTGCATTTGATCACTGCTCACTGGAGCATCAATCAGATGCTCAAATGAATTTGCATGATGGGGGTGCCATCACAGCAGCAGGTTCCTCCCCCATCCTGTGTGTGTTCCTTTGTGACATCTGAAGAGAGGCTCCAGGTATGCAGCAATAGTTGCATCAAGAAACTGATTGTGCATCTGCAGCCTTCACACGTACGGTCTGGATGCACTCAGACCATGCCCAGACGTTATGAGGATCAGTGCAAAAGATGGGGCAGGGCCAATGAGTGAGATTCCATTAACAACTGAAACTGTGTTCAGTCTACACACAAATAATCATGCACAGTCCTTGGACAACTGGCTGCTGAACATATAAACCAGGGCTCCACAAATCTGCTTTGGATTTAGAAGCCAGCCCAGAAGATTTAGAAGCCAGGCAAGTTTTTCAATCTTTCAGCATTTTTTTTAATGTTAACAATGGCCATAAAATGTCACATGACACCTGTGTATACAAAGTTCCAAACAACACAGTCCTGGAACGTGCTGGAATCCCTAGCATGTATGCACTGCTGAAACAGAGACGCCTGCGTTGGCTCGGTCATGTCGTGAGAATGGATGATGGCCGGATCCCAAAGGATCTCCTCTATGGAGAACTCGTGCAAGGAAAGTGCCCTACAGGTAGACCACAGCTGCGATACAAGGACATCTGCAAGAGGGATCTGAAGGCCTTAGGAGTGGACCTCAACAAGTGGGAAACCCTGGCCTCTGAGCGGCCCGTTTGGAGGCAGGCTGTGCAGCATGGCCTTTCCCAGTTTGAAGAGACACTTGGCCAACAGTCTGAGGCAAAGAAGGAAGGCCCATAGCCAGGGAGACAGACCAGGGACAGACTGCACCTTGCTCCCGGTGTGGAAGGGACTGTCACTCCCGAATCGGCCTTTTCAGCCACACTAGACGCTGTTCCAGAACCACCTTTCAGAGCACGATACCAGAGTCTTTCGAGACTGAAGGTTGCCAACATGGATGGAATGGCCAGAAAATGTCACATGACACCTGTGTATATATAAATTATAATTTTACAGGCACATAACCATAGGGAAGAACTTCAGACATTCATGCCATGCAAAATAGCACATTCTGATGCAAAAGGAGACACAGGCTGTATGTGTAGTTTAGCAATTGATGGCAGGTTCCCATCTTGCAGCTGCCCATCTCACTTTAACAGTATCCATTAGCACAGATTAACACCTCAAAATGTACCCTAAACACCTGCAAGATAAACTACTGCTTGTCACATGTCTATTATCTATGCAGAGTTTCAAATCAGCACACAGAGCAATCGCTCTGCTCCTTGCTTTGTGCCATGCAAAACAAAGTGTACACCAGTTATACACCATGATACACACAAGCGCAAGTGTCGCTAAACAATTCAGCACTTGGATTCACTGCTGGAGACGAAGGGAGTGAGGCAAGCACTGCTGTTCACACTTTGCTATAAATTTCTCTCCCTTTTAAAACTATCTTAGCTGGTGCCCATCGCCATAGCTGGTGGTAGAGAGTTCCATTCATTAATTCATGCATGCATGGTGTCAGTGGCATCACTAAGGGGTGCAGGGGGTGTGGCCTGCGCCAAGTGACACCCTCGGGGGTGGGGAGTGACAACACCAGTGGCCAAAATTTTGGAAACCTTATGGAAAATATACCACCATCATAGGAAGGTAATTGAATGCAGAATGCAATGAAAGAAGCCACATTAAAATATCTGTACCATATTAAATGTTATAGCCAAATAACGAGAAAAGGAAAACACAACTGCCTTATGTAACAAAAAGTGGAGTTTCTTAACTCAACACTGGCCAATGAGACTGATTGTTCTGAGAGCCAATGAGGTATTATTATGACATAGCAGGGAGCCAATAAGGCATTAGTATGAATCAGCTCTCATTCCATGTCTTAGAGCTAATACTAGAACTCCTAATTGGCTGTGAGAGTGTCATCAAGTTGGCTACTGTTTTTTAATGTTGGTTACAGATTTGTTGGGTGACCTGTACTGCTATATATTAAAATAAATAGAATGGGGGGGGGGTGTGACACCAACCCTAGAGATGCCACTGCATTTAGACAGTGTGTATGATCGTGCAATTTATTCTGTATGGTCTGGTAGAGGAGGAGGTGCATCAAGGGAGGGATGCAATAAGCTCTCACATCAGGTAACACATTCCTTGTGACACCTCTGCATAGTGGAAAGAAGACCTTTCTTCTGTCTGTCCTGAATCCCCTGCCAATCAGTTTCACTGGGTGACCCCAGACTTCTAGTACTAAGAGAGGAGGAGAAAAGCTTCTTCTCATCCCACTTTCTCCACACCATGTATAGCTTTAAGCCACGTATCCAAAGAGAAAAGGTGCACCACTGGAGAATACCAGCCATGCGCAAAGAGTCTCATCAACCACACCCCCACAAGAGCCTTCAGCTGTAAAAATGTGCAATTGGATGGGATTGTTTTTAACCTATAAAACTCTCTTCATCGAATCCACTGTCCAACCTGCAGCCCCTCAAACAAAAAGAAAAGAGGAGAAACGAGAAAGAGCCCCTAACAAATGGACCAGTTTTCAGGAAAACAAGCCCATTAAATCCATGCAGACAAAAGGCATCTGTTCAAGTTTAAATGTACCCGCCGGTCAAATGCGCATCTCACTTCTCCTTAAAACCGCTGGAGCATCAGACATTTTCAGGAAGGCGCTTGGGAATAAGAAGAAGTACAAAGCAAGGACCGAGTGCTGGCGGCAGGGTGGGAAGGAACTCGCCCGTAGAAGGGGATACATTCTGCTAATTATAAATCCAGTCCAACAAAACAGCCTGAGAGAAGAAGGGAGGACAAAGGGTAACATTGACAGGCTGGCACTCACTACTTAAGAAGTGATACAAATTGCTTCTTAAAGTGTGAGTTGTATGCAGGCTTGACTGGAAAACGCACTTACTCCAAAAGTACGCGGGAGTCCATATGTTTGGGAGAGCACTGATAAAAATTTAGCCAAGGTTCAGCCCATCTCCAGATTCAGCACAGGTGGGTACTTGTGGACCAAGCTGGGTGAGACGAGAGTTCTAGCACTGGTGCTCCTCACTTCCTTTCTCAGAAAGCAGCCACAGGGCAAGGAAGGAGATGATTAGTAGGAAGAGCAGGAACTGACCCTTTCCCCCACGCTGTGGCCCTCTTTCAAATTTGTTCCGCTGAAGCTGCTGCTTCTTGCTGGGGAGAACACTTATGGGGAACTGCACCTGTTGGTAGCTTTGGGGGAGGGCAACGTACATGGGTGCATCGATGTGAAGGCAAAGGGTTAACTCCTTTCTCACTGGCACTGCAGCCCTGATCCAACCCCCCCCCCCCCGAAACACACACCCAACAGCAGTCTTTTGGAAAGACACTGGAAATTCAAATCACAGGCACATTCTATGACGAAACACCACACTCAAAGCCAACTGAACCCCCCCCCCATGGGCACAGTCCCCACACCATTTGAATAGGGGGATCAGAGGTTTGGCTGCAACCAGGTTTGTCTGATAACATGGCCTCGTTCTTCACTCTATACTAACATAAGGAGTAAGGGAAATGGTCTACCACTGAAAGATCCTTTTTAGAGGAGGTTGGGTGGAACACTCTTCTCCCACCCCAGATAGTGCTGCAAGAGGGATCTGAAGGCCTTAGGAGTGGACCTCAACAAGTGGGAAACCCTGGCCTCTGAGCGGCCCGCTTGGAGGCAGGCTGTGCAGCCTGGCCTTTCCCAGTTTGAAGAGACACTTGGCCAACAGTCTGAGGCTAAGAGGCAAAGAAGGAAGGCCCGTAGCCAGGGAGACAGACCAGGGACAGACTGCACTTGCTCCCGGTGTGGAGGGGATTGTCACTCCCGAATTGGCCTTTTCAGCCACACTAGATGCTGTTCCAGAACCACCTTTCAGAGCGCGATACTATAGTCTTTCGAGACTGAAGGTTGCCAACATGCACGTAAGGGAACACACACACACACACACACACACCAGCCATCTCCGTGCTCTGTTGGTTTTCCACACACAAGATTTTGGCACGGAATGGACTATGCCACAGGTGATCCCAGACACTTGAAATAGCTCCCCCACCGCCATCAGCAAGCACTTTGCATTCAGGGCAAACAATGGAAACCAAAAGAGGCAGCAGCGATCAATAAATCACCCAATTAACAGTTATAACGTCGTTAGCTTAAGCCAAAGGCGTCCATCTCACCCTCTTTTTCTGCAAAATGTAATTTTGTCCTCTTCCATTAATTGACACAATAGGAGTCCAGAACTGAGCCAGGAAATGAGAGAGAAAGGCATTGGGGGGGGGGGGGGGATGATGACAGGAAAGGCCAATGATGACTAAGTCGTCAATATCATTCTAGGTTAAGAGGCTCATGGGGAGGAAGTGCCAGGAAGTGGTCTGAGCTACAGATCCTGGCTCAGCAGTGAACAAGAAAAGAGGCTGGAGTCTCGCAAGCACACATGATACAGCCACATTGACCTTTTGGCTCAGGAAGACCATCTGCGCATTGCCAGCAAAGAATCTCTCACTGCAATGTGTTCTGGCTGTGGCCAGGGCTGGAGCTTCTTTTGGGATCCAAGGAAGAAGCAAGTCTAGTCCAAGGTTATCATAAAAGAGCTCAATCTGCCTAATATCTAAGAGAAGAGGTGCCCAAACCCCGGCCCAGCGGCCACTCGCCTCCCTCGGGGGCTACTAATCAGGCCCTTGGGGAGCCCCCGGTCTCCGATGAGCCTCTGGCCCTCCAGAGACTTGCTGGAGCACATGCTGGCCAGAAGCAACAGCTCTCAGCATGAGGACGACTGTTCGACCTCTCACCTGAGCTGTGGGATGAGGGCTCCCTCCACTACTTGCTGTTTCACGTCTGTGATGCAGCAGTGGCAGAGAAGGAAAGGCTGGCCTTGCTTTGTGCAAGGCCTTGTATAGGCCATGAGCTACTGCAAGACCTTCATTCATTCATATAAGTTCCATCTCTAATAAATTCATTTATGTAAATTTATTCAAATTTTAAATGTAAATTAATTCTTTTTCCCCCCGGCCCCCGACACAGTGTCAGAGAGATGATGTGGCCCTCCTGCCAAAATGTTTGGACACCCCTGTCTAAGAGCATCAACTTATAGGAGCACTTCCAGGGATCCAGAGGCACCTCCAAGCCTATACTTAACAATGTTTCCAAGCATAAAACTTACAGGGGCATGCCCAGGCAGAAGAGAGCGTTTTGGGCAAACGCCAGGAGACACCGCCTGCCAGCGTCCACCAGAAAGTCCTTGGGGCAAGGGGCTAAGCTAATCACAAGATTCTATAGGCTAGCTGTTTACTAGCACCGATCTCTCAGGAAATCAGTGCTAATTAGCAAAAAATAGACTAATTGACATCAGAAAGATATGTTACCGTTTGCACTACGTATCATGGAGACACAGTCTCAGGGACAACTAACCCATTCCTGCCCAGCCCACAGGCGTACACATTTGATGCCTGTTGTGTATATACAACATGGGGCAGAAATGGCTTAAATATGAGGACTATTGACTAGCTTAGCACCAGCTCAATGGGCCTCCTCACAAAACATGTCTTTGGGAAATTCTCAGAAATGCGACTTAGGGTGCAACCGTAACTTGAGCTGGAGCCAGCGCAGGCTAGTGGGTCTGTGCTACGTCCAGCACATAAGAACATAAGAACAGCCCCACTGGATCAGGCCATAGGCCCATCTAGTCCAGCTTCCTGTATCTCACAGCGGCCACCAAATGCCCCAGGGAGCACACCAGATAACAAGAGACCTGCAAGGCCTCCTGGGAATTGTAGTTTAAGAACATAAGAACAGCCCCACTGGATCAGGCCATAGGCCCATCTAGTCCAGCTTCCTGTATCTCACAGCGGCCCACCAAATGCCCCAGGGAGCACACCAGATGACAAGAGACCTGCATCCTGGTGCCCTCCCTTGCACCTGGCATTCTGACATAGCCCATTTCTAAAATCAGGAGGTTGCGCATACACATCATGGCTTGTACCCCATAATGGATTTTTCCTCCAGAAACTTGTCCAATCCCCTTTTAAAGGCATCCAGGCCAGATGCTGTCACCACATCCTGTGGCAAGGAGTTCCACAGACCAACCACGTGCTGAGTAAAAAAGATTTGGGGCTGACTGCAGGCCAGCCCGGGGCATGGGGAAATGCTTCCCCTTACCCTGTGTTGCACTGCAGCGGCCCCAATGAGTCTACTCAGACCTGATGAGGTGGCGCAGATCTGAGCAGCTTGAAGTCGTGCCGTGCTGCCCGGGAACGGGGTCAGGATCTGGCATAACTACAGGATCCTGGCCCCGCCCTCACTCCCCACCCCAAAATGCCTCTCTCCTACCTCCTCTCCCCCTCCCCCACACACCCCCATACCTCTGTGTTGGCCAAGTGCGGCAGATGCAACTCATCTTCTCCCTGGGGCTCGCACATCTGTGTGCTGGCCTTTCTCCCCAGCGAGTGGCACAAAAGTGCTTTACAACACTTTTGCAACACTCCCAGGCCGGCATAAGGGACTTGTGTTGGCCCAAGTGCATTCTAGGATTGTGCCCTTAATTTGCTAATGCACCAAAGCACCTTTTCCTCCACTAGAATTTTTAACAGAACTATTGCATAAATAATAATCTGGAGAGTGTGATGTGTGTGTTTCTACTGCAGTGTTTCTTTGGTGGCCAGAATGTGACGGAGGAAATTGATTCTTAATTTGAACAAACACTGCAGGGATTCAGAAGTTAGCGTTTCAGACCAGTCTCTTAACACCAGCTTTTTCCACCAGAAATTCTCTGAATTCTGGGTGACTCCTGAGGTTATAAGAAAAACATACCAAAAAAAAAAAGAGAGATACACAATCTGGAGAGCTAGCAATTGTCACCTTGAATGACTGATGTTAAAGGCCTAACCTTGAACTTCATTTGAATGAAACTGACTAGTCCCACTTCTTTAATTAAAGGACTCTCCAAAGGAAAAGGGGAGGGAATGCTTATGGACTAGGAACACAGTCGTTCATGAAATATCAGTTACAATATAAATGCATTTAAATCTTTAAGTGTCTTCATTGCCCCACACACATGGAAAGTAGATGTTTAACTGAAAGGCAGCATGCATTCATGCCCACGTGTCTTGCATAAATGCTAAGTGTACAGAGCAACAAGGGCAACAGGCATCTAAGCTGTCTCTAGGCTACCTGCCTGTTGCCACAAGAGGCAAGAAAAGATCAGACTAAATGTCTCCAAAGGACAAAATTGCACCCCAAAACTTGGCTAGTGATTTCAAGTCTACACACAACCAACATTTGCCCTCCTAGCTTCTAAAGAGCCGTCGCAAAATTGAGTAGCCCCATTGTGGGGCGATTTCTCTTGCTAGGGGGAAGGGGACAATGTCCTTTTCTTCCAAGGAGCCACCAGTGACTGCCTGGTGGCACTCAGGATGCCACAGTAGCCATTTTGGCACCGCAGCAGTCCCGCATGCCAGAGGCTCAGGCTGCCTGTCTCTTCCAACAAAAACAGAGCCCTTCAGCACCTTCCAGACCAGGGGTGTCCAAAGTTTTTGGCAGGAGGGCCACATGGTCTCTCTGACACTGTGTTGGGGGCCAGGGAAAAAAAAAGAACTAATTCACATTTAAAATTTGAATAAATTTACATAAGTTTACATAAATGAATATATTAAAGATGGAGCTTATATGAATGAATGAATGGTCTTGTAATAGCTCAAGGCCTATAAAAGGCCTTGCACAAAGCAAGGCCAGCCTTTCATTTGCTGCCGCTACTGCATCACAGATGTGAAACAACAAGCAGTGGAGGGAACCCTCATCCACAGCTCACGTGAGACGTCCAACACACTGAGAGCAGTTGTGTCGGGCCAGTGTGGGCTCCAACAAAACTCCAGAGGGCCAGAGGCTCATTGGAGACTGGGGGCTCCCTGAGGGCCGCATTGAGAGGTCTCGAGGGCCGCAAGTGGCCCCAGGGCCGGGGTTTGGGCACCCTTGTTCCAGACTAACCAGCTTTAGCCCAAGCTTTCAGGGACTGCTGTCTTCAGTTCATCAAAGTGATGAGCAGGCTTTTGACCCAAAAGAATTCTTCACCGCGAAGAGGCATTCTGGAGAACTCAAAAGCTTACCCTCTTAGTGCGATTGCCCTACTCTGGCTTTTGGAGTAGCATTCCTAATTAGGAATCATGGGGGGGGGGGAAGTATCTAACCAGGAATCTCAGGGTCCAGAAAATGATACTGGGGTCACTTGGGCTTCCATTTCACCCCTTGCCAACCCCTACACCTGGAACTGAGGACCTAGACATGCCAGGTAGGGCCCCTGACAGGTCTGGGTCCTGGAGCAGTGACCCAGCATGGCCAACCTTTGATTCTGAAGTGGAAAGCCGGCAATGCATCCGCTCCAGTTAGCCTCCCTCCCCTCCCCGCACAGTCACAAATTCATTCCCGTTCCAGCCTTTGCCAATATGCTAAATTTTCCCTGTGCGTTCAGGGGCATAAATATGAAACGAAAGCCAAGACAACACTCTATCTGCTTTATTTCCCCGCAGCCGTGTTTGATGCTGAGCTAACCAAATACACAATGGGGTGGAAGGAAAGCTAAATATGTATCTGGTTGATCACCCCCCCTCCCCACCCCAGGAAAGATGCAAAGGAGACTTTGAAGAAGGGAGATCTCAGCCGAGATGCAAATCGGTCTCTTCACTACTGCCTCTCTCCCTGCTCACGCCTGACCACCTCCTCCTCCCCCCCACCCGCCGCCCACAGCAGTGGCTGGTTCACTGGCCCTCACTGGAGAGACAAGCTGAGGAGCGCATTATGCATCTCCTTCCATGCAAGAGGACGGTGAGAACAAACATTATGAGTCTCTGCCATCACCTGGCTGGGCTCTGATAGGAGTTTTTTTCCAACTGAGCAGAAAAACAGGCTCCGTTTCCTGCCTCTCCCATTCATAATAATGCAGTTTGCCAGCATCTTCTGCCTCTCTTATGCCCCATCCTGGCGCCAGGCTACAGGAGGCCCTGGGGAAAGCCCTGAGCTGTTCCTCCCAAACTTGCAGGTGGGCACAGAGCCCCAGAAACAGACACCAGCTCCTTCCATTCTCCCTGGCAATCAAGGGGAGCATCCCCTAGAGATCTCACTAGGGGGCAGGGGCCTTGGGGGGAATGGGGGGTCACCAGTTGCAGGAGCCTGAATTCTTGGTCAACTCACACTGCTAGTAGGGGGGTGCCCAGAGGGTTGGCCCAGCCAGACACAACTCTGATGGGCACAAGTCTTGACCTGACTGACCCCTGACGCCTCCTCTGCGTGGTGTAGCTTCTGCACTGTTCCAGAATGACTCAGATCTCCACAAAAAGACAACAGTTCATTTCTATCGCTCCCATGTTCTCCCCAGCAGATGCGCTGTATCATCTGTCATCACAAGGTATGACAATGACAGGTCCACAGGTTGGTGACTGATGACTCAAGCTCGATGAACTGAAGATTTCCGCAACACTCGAAAACCAGAGGGTGACTCTGCTGTGGTCAGGCTCTGAGCGGACCATCCCTGTTGCCTCCAAGAATGAACAGAGAGTGGTAGAGCGGGCTCTACCAATAACCTGAAGGCTGCAGCAAGTTCTCAGCCCCCAGCACACACAGACGACATTGCTAACTGTAAGCCTGTGGGGCAGGGCCTCTCAGTTTTTCAACCCTTGCATGTCACCCAGTGGTTTTAGCACTTTAGAGAGTGTTGCTAAATCACAGGAGTCCAGGACCCGATATGCTGCTCCAGGAAATTAATCTGACTTTTCCGGATCATTTCTAGATGACCCAGAATCCACCTACCCTGGGATGCAGCTAACTGGCCAGTAGAGGCTGTTCCCAGCTCTGGTCAGTCCTGACATTCCACAGCAGACCATTAGGATGGTCTTCTCCATTGGGATGCAGAAGACATTCTCTGCAGACCTGTTTTGTGTTCAAACTAGTGCCACAAATGGGCTTGGCTTCTCTGTCAAACTCTCTGCCAGTTAAAACACTCTTTGAAACTAGCTTCTCACTGGAAAATGTCCCTCTTCCAAGAATCCTCAGGGTTTGTCACCCACTGGCAGCAGCTTGAAAAAATACAAAACTCAATTTGCCAACGTGCATCACACCGCACATTTCTACCAGTTAATGCTTCATCCGTTGCTGTGCCACCAAATCCCCCAGCATGCTTCAATCCATCTGGTGCATCACATCTCTTCTTTTTCTGCTGAACTTGGGACAAATGTTTGATGTATCACTTGCATGTTCATCACAGACAGATTTCTCTGCCTCTCCTGTTTGGAAACAAGTATCTGACTCAGGACCAATGTAAGACCTACTGGAGCCTGAAGTAGCACCCAGATGCTGCCCTCCTAAATTCACCCACACCCACAAATGAAAGCCATTTTTAGAGGAGTCTAGTTATTTCATGAACCAAGTACTTCTGCTCACCCAATTCATGACGCGGCCTCCTTGCAGAAGCTAAGCAGGGTTAGATCCAGTGTCTGAAGGGGAAACCCCCATGAACTTGATATCCCCAGTGGTCTTCAATCTTTTTTCATGCCATGACCCCAATAAATAAATAGACTGGGGACCCACAGCTGATCCCCCGCTCCTGCTCCCAGAGCCTGATCTGTCTACCCGTTCCCACCCCATTACCCCCTTCTGCTTGTGTCTTCACAACAACCCTGTGGGGTAGCTGCCTGGGCAGGGCCAACCCTAGGAGCTGTGGAACAAGACAGCTGCGCAGGATTTTGACAAGAACTTGGTTTAGATGAGGTAACACCATTATTGGATTGGATCCAAGTCATCTCTTGCACAGGCTTTGAAAGGTGGCTGCAACCCCCCCCCAAATGAGGCTTGTGACCCCCCTGGGGTCATCACTCACAGGTTGAAGAACACTGCCCTAGAGGAAGAAAGGTAGGATATAAGCATAATAGATTCACCCCCAGCACTTCTAGAGATAGCATAAACCACCTGCTGCCCTCCTCTCCTTAGCCAAGAGCTTGTCTTCTCTCTCCAAAGCCACAACAAACCATTGTCTACATTTAATACACTTACCGTATTTTTCGCTGCATAAGACGCACTTTTCCCCCCCAAAAAAGTAGGGGGAAAAGTGTGTGCGTCTTATGGAGCGAATACTGCAAAAAAAGAGTGCACGTTGGGGACCTTAATGAAGGGAGGGATCTTCATGCCAGTTTATGATCCCATTCACCCTAATGAAGGGAGGGATCTTCATGCCAGTTTATGATCCCATTCACCCTAATAAAGGGAGGGATCTTCATGCCAGTTTATGATCCCATTCACCCTAATAAAGGGAGGGATCTTCATGCCAGTTTATGATCCCATTCACCCTAATAAAGGGAGGGATCTTCATGCCAGTTTATGATCCCATTCACCCTAATAAAGGGAGGGATCTTCATGCCAGTTTATGATCCCATTCACCCTAATAAAGGGAGGGATCTTCATGCCAGTTTATGATCCCATTCACCCTAAGAAGGGGGGGGATGGTTCAAATGTTATTCTGTTATAGTTTATTAAATATTTTATTACACTATTTGGTTCAGAATATTTTTTTTCCTGTTTTCCTCCTCTAAAAAATAGGTGCGTCTTATGGTCAGGTGCGTCTTATGGAGCGAAAAATACGGTAAATCATCCTCAAGGAATGGTTCCTGGGACCATGACACCATTTCCATCACCATTTTAATGCCATCTTGGAATAGGGTAGCGGTGACCATATGGTATAAGGCCCAAATGGCATTGGGGTGGGGAGTACAGCAAAGGGTAGGCATGGGTAATGCTTTTAGAAATGAGCAACCACTAATTACTTGGCAAGCCACTTAGCACTCCAGCCCCCAAGCCTACTTTCTGAGCAAATTCAGGGGAGGGGTCAGGGAAGCAACCTGACTTCAAGTCTTCTCCAAAGCCATGTTCAGCATGAAAAGAGTCTTCATTTTTGCGGCTAATTAACCTTTCCATTTGAGGCAACATGACTAATAAGGCCAAAAACATTAACCAACTCATCGGCACTATCAATCCATTAATTTATTAATCAGACTTCCAAAATGCAGACTTTTAATCAAACTTTAATTGGCCCCATCTCTGGCTAAAGTGCGTTCTGTAACGGAGACGGCAGTTGTAAACCATCCCTGGATGCCTCTCGACTTGGGTAATGCAGTCGAAGATGACATCTTGGATAGCACACAATTCATCTCTGTTGCGCCACGGCACCCCATGCTGAAATGGCGTGTCCGTTAATCAATTGGTTATAAACAAGATAGCGTATTGTTTTAATGGCCTAGCCGTGTGGATCTGATCTCAAGGTGCTCTGGAGCACCAGCGGAGATGAGCTCATCAGCCCAGGGATTCAACATGATCACAGCAGGTGAAGGAAGTTCTCTTCCCCCCCCCCCATTAACACACTGGTCTCTTGCCACTCCCGGGGCAGACTTACACAGAAGCACCAGCACAGCCTATTTTAAGGTGCTTCTGGTTCTTGCCTTTAAGTCTTAAATGAGCTGGGTACTGTTGGCCAGAAATCAAACCAGGATCTGACCAGAATCAGATAAGATTCCCATCTCCCTCCCAAGAATCCAAACCTGAATGCAAACCTAAAATCTCTTCCTCTCCAAACCTCGAAACACAAAAACTGGCAAGCTGAAAATAATTGCTCCTTCTTTCCCAGTTTATCTCCACTTAGCATTTACCCTCCATCATTGTCACCCATGGGTCTATTTTAGATTGCAAACCCTTTGGGGCAGAGACCCATTTACTCGCTTTTTGGAAAGCGCCACGAGGATGCCACTAGTTAGCTGAATAAAACACCACAACAGAGGAACATCCAAGATGGTGCCTCCTCTGCCAACAGCCATGCTTCCAAGAAAGGAAAAACTCTTCCCTCTTGGGTTTTCTTACTGCCACAAGAAGGTGTCTGCCGAGAGAGTCTGTCACTTGAGATCTGGGCTTTGCATAATGGCAGCAGATGCAGCTTGTACTCCTATTTTTTCCCCAGACAACATCTGGAATTCCCAAAAATCTGGTAAGTGCCCAAGCAAGCCCTCTTAAAAAGATTGTGTCCATAATAACAAATTTATCTTCCAATCCATGCCCAGTGTACCATAGAGCAAATTAATATCAGGGTAGTTAAAAGAGCTCATTATAAGCAACTAGATTTTGCAACTCTGCTAATCTCTTTTAACGCACCGAGTTCTTTATACATGGTCCAAGGCCCTCTGCCCAACTCCCACCACTAGAATAATATTTTCATTAACCAGGATTTATAATCAAATAAATTAGATTTCATAGCTCCTTCTTCAAGGGGATAGCTTGGTAATGGAATCTCTCCAACCCTCCATCACTCAACAAGTGCAAAAGAGAACAGCATGCCTGGAGTAAGACCAACAGTCCCTTTAAATACTCCATGCTCAATATCTGGCAGGTCTAGATGTTCTTAAAGCAGTCCTCATGTTCACAGGAATTCCCAGTGCCTGCTTTCCCCAATGCCACGTGTCTCGGCTCAGCTAGTCATATCTGCTGCTAGAATTTGAACACCGTGAACTTGAACACTGGGTTTATACATGGCATACACATTAAGACCACCCCAAGGTTCTGTCCCTCTAAGAACTAAAGAATGGACACCTTCAGAACTAAAGAATGGACTCCTTCACTCAGGGTGCAGTTGACTATGGAACTCATTGCCACTGGGTGTTAGGAACAGGGTGCTTGTCAGGTCCATCTCATCCAGCAACCTGCTTCTCACATCTTGTGCAGCAGATTTCATGAATTACCCATTATATGAAGAGGTACCTGTATATTGTTTTTAAATTTGTTGTCAATCAATTCAAGGTATAACTGCCTTGAGTTCTAGAGTTATGAAGGAGAAAAATGCCTCGCTATCCACTTTCTCCACATTATACATGATTTTTTAAACATCTATCACATCTTTTACATCCAGGGTATCTTAGAGATCGCCTACTTCCGTACAATCCGGCTCGTCCTCTTAGGTCATCAGAGAAGGTCTTTTTGCAAGTGCCGCCGCCTAGGGAGGTACGTGGGGCGGCGGCAAGAAATAGGGCCTTCTCAGAAGTGGCACCAATGCTATGGAATTCCCTTCCCCTTGACTTAAGAATGGCTCCCTCTCTTGAGACTTTTCGGTGAGGCCTGAAGACCCTTCTGTTTAAACAAGCCTGCTGAGTTCTCGGCCTTTTTAACATCTTTTCAACATCTTTTAATTTTTTACAGGCCTGATTCTTTTATGACTTGCTGCTCTATGCTCTTTTTACCTTTTTACTACTTTTTATCTGACTACTGTTTTTATGATATGTGTTAATATGCTTTTATCTGTTTTTAAATTATGTTTTTAATCTGTTTTAACCTGTTGTAAGCCGCCTTGAGTCCCTTTGGGGAGAAAGGCGGGGTAAAAATGTTGTTACATATGAACAGCCCCACTGGATCAGGCCATAGGCCCATCTAGTCCAGCTTCCTGTATCTCACAGCAGCCCACCAAATGCCCCAGGGAGCACACCAGATAACAAGAGACCTCATCCTGGTGCCCTCCCTTGCATCTGGCATTCCGACATAACCCATTTCCAAAATCAGGAGGTTGCGCATACACATCATGGCTTGTACCCCATAATGGATGTTTCCTCCAGAAACTTGTCCAATCCCCTTTTAAAGGCGTCTAGGCTAGACGCCAGCACCACATCCTGTGGCAAGGAGTTCCACAGACCGACCACATGCTGAGTCAAGAAATATTTTCTTTTGTCTGTCCTAACCCGCCCAACACTCAATTTTAGTGGATGTCCCCTGGTTCTGGTATTATGTGAGAGTGTAAAGAGCATCTCCCTATCCACTCTGTCCATTCCCTGCATAATTTTGTATGTCTCAATCATGTCCCCCCTCAGGCGTCTCTTTTCTAGGCTGAAGAGGCCCAAACACCGCAGCCTTTCCTCATAAGGAAGGTGCCCCAGCCCCGTAATCATCTTAGTCGCTCTCTTTTGCACCTTTTCCATTTCCACTATGTCTTTTTTGAGATGCGGCGACCAGAACTGGACACAATACTCCAGGTGTGGCCTTACCAAAGATTTGTACAATGGCATTATAATATTAGCTGTTTTGTTCTCAATACCCTTCCTAATGATCCCAAGCATAGAATTGGCCTTCTTCACTGCCGCCGCACATTGGGTGGACACTTTCATCGACCTGTCCACCACCACCCCAAGATCTCTCTCCTGATCTGTCACAGACAGCTCAGAACCCATCAGCCTATATCTAAAGTTTTGATTTTTTGCCCCAACGTGCATGACTTTACACTTACTGACATTACTTACTGACTTACTGATGTTGTTGTAGTCGTCGTCGTTGTTATTTACTCTTCTTTTTGCTAAACCCTGAACGCTTTAGCATAAGGAAGACATTTGCTCCAACGTCCCAGTCACCCTGGTTTCCATTTTCTGTACATCATGTGCAACCCACTGATGGAACTCAATGCCACAGGATACTGCAACAGCCTATCAAACGAGTGGCCTTTTAAAAAGGATTTGATCACTCCACAGATCATAAGGACTGGTAAACCCAATTCCCAAGCTCTGGTTCCAGTGAAAATGGCACCCTCTGCTTTACAGATACTGAAGCCATCACAGCCACCATCAGGCACTGGTAGGAGTCAAGATGCTGAGTTTCGCAGGGATGCCACATTAGGAGGTGTCTGTTGTTGGGCTGTACCACTTCAAACAACAAGGTGAGGATCCCACATATCTGAATGCTCTCCCATGTAAGAAAAGAGTTCTCCGCAAAGGCAAAACAAGCACGTGAGGGAGGGAGGGAGATGTGCAGTGTAATCTCTTCTCTCTGACATGCAAATGTTGTAGGTGCAAGGACTTCCTTCTTACATGGGGAAGCATTCAGAGATTCAATTCCTCCCCCATTTCCGTCTGCAGTAGTGCAACAGGTAGCCCACAGGAAGCTGCAGCTCATGCATTTCAGCTCTTAGAAACAGTTCTGGACCAAGGCACAAGCGCAGCTCTTGCTCTCCCCCAGTCCATCAGCTTCCAAGCTCTTGTCCCCGTTCTTCTCTGCTGCCGAGATCCAGGACTGAAGGTGCCCACCTGCGTATCAGGAGCAAGTTGGCAGCAAGTCAGTGTTCAGTGTCTTATTGAATGGGCAGCCCTGTTATTTACTCTTATTAACTGCTTGCCCAGCGACAGCTTCCCCTAAGTTTTAAAATCACCCTTCCTGCATTATTGATTGTCTCCTATTAAATTCTCCTCTTTGCTTACACCCCTGGTACTCTCCTATTCCAAAGGTGTACTTACTCCTCTCTGAAACCTGCCCAGTTCCATCACTTTGCCATTCAGTCAAGTTCCTCTTTTAGCCTTCGTCACCAAATGAAATGTCCCACCAGGCTCCGCCACTGAGACAAGGCCACAGCTCCAGTCAGTCTCCCTTTTGCTCTCAATACTTCTAATGGAGAGCCAGGATGGGGTAGTGGTTCAGGAGTTAGACTTGGAAGACCCATGTTCAAATCCCTACTCAGCCAAGCCCCTTGGGTGACCTTGGACCAGTCACTCTCAGCCTTACCTATCTCACAGGGCTGCTGTGAGAACAAAAGGACATGGAAGGAACCATGTTCACCACCCTGACCTCCTTGGAGGAAAAGTGGTATAAAAATGCTGAAGCTAAATAAAAATAAAGGCTGCCTCTCACATCTATAACAAAAGGGCCCAAATCAAGTATGGCTTTCAGGAAACATCAGCCCAGCACTTCTGTGTTTCCAAAACAGACTGCATTCAATTCCTTTCATATCAAACTATTGGCAACTTTAAGTCTCGAAAGACTCTGGTACCATGCTCTGAATGGTGGTTCTGGAACAGCGTCTAGTGTGGCTGAAAAGGCCGATTCGGGAGTGACAATCCCTTCCACACTGGGAGCAAGTGCAGTCTGTCCCTGGTCTGTCTCCCTGGCTATGGGCCTTCCTTCTTTGCCTCTTTGCCTCAGACTGTTGGCCAAGTGTCTCTTCAAACTAGAAAAGGCCATGCTGCACAGCCTGCCTCCAAGCGGGCCAGTCAGAGGCCTGGGATTCCCACTTGAGGCCAGGGTTTCCCACCTGTTGAGGTATGAGGTTTCACATCAGGTCACAATCATAAAAGCCACACAGGAGAATTGGCACTTGGCTAGCATAAGAACATAAGAACAGCCCCACTGGATCAGGCCATAGGCCCATCTAGTCCAGGCTTCCTGTATCTCACAGCGGCCCACCAAATGCCCCAGGGAGCACACCAGATAACAAGAGACCTCATCCTGGTGCCCTCCCTTGCCATAGCAATCAATGGTGGCACATAGCTGCAAGCGGGGCCACAAAACTCCAGCACAGAACCTGCTGATCGCCACAGAAGAGACGCATAAATCCCCTCTGCTCATCCAAATGCATCTCTTGCATTCCTCCCTCTGCAAGAGAAGCCATGAATCACATTAATCTGATTCCAGCCTGCGGCTTGTTATTTTAGGAGGGGTTTTCAATCTTCTTTAAAACTCGTCTCTGATCTCTCGAAACAGCAGAACCAAGAGCCAATACAGCACCAAGGAGGGGGCAGATAAATGGTTAATTGAGCTTTTAGGATGGGGGAGGGAACACCGCATTTTTTGTGGCATATTTGGAGCTGTTGAGATCTATTAAGCAGGGAAGCCATCATTTCTCCTGTGCCGGGCTCCTGTGCCCTTTGCAACCATGACAGGCCCAAATTCAACAGGTGGCTTTGCAGCTGCTTCTTCGTGCCAGGAAAGGCTATACCTGTTGAGCAGGCACTTGTTAAAGGCACAGGAGTCCTGCCGGCTAGATGAGCTTCCCCCACATTAAGAGCCACCTTGCTGAGCCAGACCAAACTGGCAAGTTAGTCTAGGATCTTGTCAACAGCGACCAACCAGAGGTCTCCAGGAAGCCACTTCTGAAAATGATGGTTCTTTCCACCTTGTCATCATAAGAACATAAGAACATAAGAACAGCCCCACTGGATCAGGCCATAGGCCCATCTAGTCCAGCTTCCTGTATCTCACAGAGGCCCACCAAATGCCCCAGGGAGCACACCAGACATGACCAACGGCCACTGCTAGAGCTCTCCTCCAGAAGGAAAGACAGACCTTCTTCCCTACAAGCATTCAAGGAAAAGTTAGCAAGCCAGTTCCATTGGCAGTTCGGAGTTTGTTTCGTGTTGCCAAGTTTTGATTTTAAATCCAGGAAGGTCGAGTAAACTCCCTTAACCTTCTGAAAGCACTAGCACTCAAGGGAAGTGGGAAAAGCAAGCAGGGCAGGCCACTAGCTCTCTGATTCCCCTTCTGCAGTTGGAGACCCATATAGGGCACTGTTGCACATACGGCCTCAGAGAAAAGCCATGTGTGCACGTCACTCATTCAGTGCAGCCAAACCTGATCTCTGGCGAGTGCCCTTGTAGAAGGCCTGTATTGCCAAATATGCCCATCTCATAATGCACACAGCACATTAGCAAGCATACCCCTAAAAAAAAAAACAACCATGTGTGAACAAGCCTGGAGACACAGCAGCCTCAAAGCCACTCAGAAAGTCAGTGGCTCAACAGTTATAAACCATAAGAATGAACACCCAAGAAGGCCTCTGAGATGATCCTCTGGAGCAGGGGTGTCCAAAGCTTTTGGCAGGAGGGCCACATCATCTCTCTGACACTGTGTCAGGGGCCAGGGAAAAAAAGAATTAATTTACATTTAAAACTTGAATAAATTTACATAAATGAATATATTAAAAATGAACTTATATGAATGAATGAAGGTCTTGAAATAGCTCAAGGCCTATAAAAGGCCTTGCACAAAGCAAGGCCAGCCTTTCTTTTGCTGCCGCTACTGCATCACAGATGTGAAACAGCAAGCAGTGGAGGAAGCCCTCATCCCACAGCTCACACAAGAGGTCAAACAGTCGCCTTCACGCTGAGAGAAGTTGCATTGGGCCAGTGCGGGCTCCAACAAATCTCCAGAGGGCCAGAGGCTCATTGGTGACTGGGGGCTCCCCGAGGGCCACATTGAGAGGCCTCGAGGGCTGCAAGTGGCCCCAGGGCTGGGGTTTGGGCACCCCTGCTCTGGAGGGTTGGATAGAGCCATATGGAAGGAGGCAGTCCCTCCAACTCAACTCAGTTGGGGCTTTGGGGGGGATAACCAGCACCCAGAATTGTACCCAGAAACAACCAAGCGACAAATGCAGCCAGTCTAACAAGAGTGTAACACAGGAATTTGGCTCCAGTTTCTTCTTGTCTCCAACTCGGAGAACTGCCCATAAAGAACTTGGAAGCTCCTTCTTACAGTCTCCTTCATTTCCACGCCAAAAAAATTATTGGCGACACAAAAGCCTCAGAGTCATGGAAGCAGCAGAAATTGTGCAAAACTAATTAAACATATGCAAATATGCTTAACTTCATCTAATTTATTCCGCTGCTGCTGCCGCTTTTTTTTTTTAAGCGCTATGTATGCTATCAGCCAGGTTCACTGTACATCACTGCAAGGGGGGATACCCTTATGACTCAAAAAAACCTGCACCCATCCACTCAGACCACCACCCTATGCGGAGACATCCTGGACTGACCCGTAAGGCGAGTATTTGGGTGCAATGACCCTAACTCAGGAGAGGGAGTTGACTTTGGGATTAATTGCTGCTCTAAAAACTTATCATATCCACACTTATCACAGAATCTCTATTCAGTCAATTTGAAAGGGACTGGAAAGGTGTGGAGTGAGCAATTCTGCCTTAACCGTTCTTAAGTTCTTAACCCATTTCTGCCCGGCCCACAGATGTACACACTTGGTCCCTGTTGTATATCTGCAATGTGGGGCAGAAATGGCTTAATCTGCCTTAATAGTGAAGAAAATAGTAATGGAAATGGACTTGTTTACTCTGCATCAGTCATTTTCAACCAGTCTGCCACAAATGGTGTGCTGCAGGACTTTTTTTTTTGGGGGGGGGGGGTCATTTATTAGTAGGGTCATTGGGGAATGTAAGCCTCCTCACCGGAAGTGTGGTACACCTTGTCAGTGTGCCAGGAGATGAAAAAGCTTGAAAATTGCTGCTCTGGATGCTGCAGTCTGGGTGGGATGGAATTGAAAGAATTTGGCTTGGCAAAGCCATGCAGTGCAACTTTAGGGCCAAGGTGGGATTTAAGATGCCTGGCTCAGAGTTAGACTCCCTTAGTTTTGCAATACACTTGCTCTCCTGCAAACTATTCCCTTGTATTCTCCTCCCCCAATTGCCTTTGCTGTTTCGCCCTCGCTGCCCCTTATGCCTGGAACAAACACCTCCACTCGGCCACCCCGATTTCCTGCGAACCCAGCGTTGATGCCCAGCTTTCCCCCCATGAAATCCTTGGCACCATCCCTTAGCCCCTGTACGCTGCTGTAAGCAAGCCTACATACATGTCACTGACACAACCGCACATTTTCTGTGAGTTGAGCCCTTCCTGCCCAATTTTACTTTGCAAAGCCCCATGCAGGTCAGTGGAGAGAAGGGAAGCCCCTTTTCCTTAGGGCCTCCTCTCCCACTCTCAACGGTCTATTTTCGCTAGCGCACATGTTCACACAACGCATCTGAACGCCTCCTCTCAGGGCCTCGCCGGGGCGCCGCTTGCAGAACTTAATCCCAGACACCACGCGCTAGGGCTTCACCCTGCTCGCTTCCTGCAAATGCCACTTCCCAGCACCGACTCTGCTGCAAGAGAAGCCAGGCAATTGTACATGCCGTCTGCCGTCAGCGGCTGGAAGGCAAGATGCAGCTTCTGGTCTCCCCACATCGGCTGGCTTCTCTACAGGAACGGGAGGAAGCCGTGTGCATTAAACAAAGCCCCAGCAGTGTAATGTGTGCATTTTGGATTAACTCCCCCGAGGGTCACGACCTTGGAGAATGAATCCTGCCAACCTGGGAAAATAATAAACCTGAGTAATGATGGGGAACGAGACGTCCTCCGAGCAAACCTGACAGCAGAGACCACTTTTGTCACTGCGTTTCTGTCGGTGGGACACAGGGGCTGCATGTGAACTGGGAAGTCTCCCTGTTCAACGTTCAGCTCACTGGATGGCCCCAGGAAAGCAGTGTCAGTATCAGTAAGACCTTTATTGGCATAAAATACAGAGAAAGAACAGAACAAAACAGGAATATACAAAGACAACACAACACAACATAAGCATAAACATCAGTCGCTGCCCAGAGTCCCATGGCTCTGCCTGGCTACTACTCCAGATAAAAAGGAAGCGACATTATCCAGAGTCACCCCAGGAAAGCCTTAACGCCCTCAGCTGGCTCCTGCCCTCCACCACTTGCAGTATAGGGGGTTATTGTGCTGTCCTACCTTGCAGGGCTGTTGTGAAGGTTTAACAGAGAGAATGGATGGAGAGCGCTTGGAAAAGTGTCATGTTCATCAAGGGCTATACGGAGCTTCCAGGTTCAGAGGTTCTGTCGCTAAATATCAGCTGCTGGAGGAGCAACAAGGAGAGTCAAAGCCTTTGCAGAGAGTGCTCCGGATGCGTTTGGCTGGCCACTGTGAGACTGGATGAGGCTTTCATCTGAGCCAGTGGACCCACTTGAAGTCCTCAAGGATTCATATCATGAGGTCACAATGAAATTGGATGACATTTGGTCACTGCCAACCAACTGCTCACCCCTGGAAAGTTATAGAGAGAGGGTCTTTTGATGTTTTGTAATTAAGAACTACTGAGGGCGGATCCTTTATAATTCATTCACAGAGCCCCTGATGAAACACTTTGGCCCTGCTCATCCCTGGTGTAAATTCTGTTTCCTACTTAAGACAAAGCTTGCACACTGCTGAGAGAATATCCCTTTCAGAACACCGCATCACGACTAGTAATTTTTATGCCCAAAGATAGTGCCTCAGCTCTACACACACTGGGAAGAGTTGGTCTTGAAGTGCTTCCAAAGACTGAAGGCAAAATGTGTGTCTCCACATGTGTGATCTCAGGATTGGCCACACATGGAGAGACACACACAGGCCTCTCTGATTTGGCTGATTCTCCCCACCTGCTCTACTCAGTCTTTGAAGGTACGTGACTGTGTTAGGCAGAATGCAAAGTCCTTTGGAACAAGTTCCAGTGGTCTCACTCTTTATAAAGTACCAAACATACCAATATGGAGCTACATGAAATAACTGCTCTTGGTCTGGTCTGCTGCCCTCACTAAGCCTCCCAGCAATCCCATACCAGGCTCTTCAACCACCACCTTGAAACCAGGCCTAATTATTCCAAACCGGGGGGGACGGACGACACTGAGTCATGTTTAACAGGTTACTAAAATAACTGTCTGTGCATTACTTGGGCTCGGATGCCAACTTTGTGCCCCTGGGCCAGGCAGACCCATCACCTCCCCTAGCCCCCATTGCGCAATCACAGAACAAACTTTGTAAAGCGAGTGAACGGACACTGAAGCAATAGACGCACAAGCACTGGGAAGGTCTGGGTCCTCACAATTCTCCCTCCTGGAATTTGGCTGCCTGGAGAGGCGGGTGAAGGAGGCACCCTGCCAGCAGCAGGTCTCAAAGAATCCTAACTGATGAGGGCACCAGAAGTGGCATTTGAAAACAGGGTGTGTGCGCGTGTGTTTGGCAAAGCACGTCGGTCCTCCCGTCCAACGCTGCTCAAATCACGAGTCTCTCCAAGTGTCACACAGCAGCAGCACACCATGGTTCTGTTAAACGTGCCCAAATCTCCACATTTGATCGTCCCCAGGAAGTCTGGCTCAGGACAAGGTGACATTTTCAGGAGGCCCTGCCGTGCAATGCCAGCACAGGAGATGGCACAACCGCTCTCTCCCGCAGCTCAGCAGATACGATCAGTTCCTCCCCAGCACCCCCCACCCTTGCACACCAGCTCACACACCACAAAATGCTTAGAAGTCATGTAAGGGATGCTTTAGAAGCAGAACATAACTTATCCCAGCCATCCGTCCCCCCTCCTCCTTCCTCAGCGGTCCATCCATCTCCCTGGCTGTCATTTCCTCCTCCACCCACCTGCCACCATCGCTCCATCACTCAACTCCTCCAAGCTCCCCACACCTACCCACTGTGCCGTCACTCCAGCCTCTTCCCCCAGTGCTCACTCCCAGCGCCACCTACCCATTGCAAGCGCCACTCCCAGAGGTATCCATCACATCCTTCTGTCTTTCTTCCCCCACCCCCAGCTTTCACCCCCTGTCCCACCTTGAGCGCCTGGATCCATTTTGGCACAGCTCCTGCTCCAGGGAAGAGCCTCCAGCCACAACGCCTTTGTGTTTACGCACAGGTCTTGCTCCCCCATTTTCATCGTGCCCCCCCACATGCTCCAGATGGCAACCTCTCAAAACAGGGGATCCCACCACGTCCAGCCCCCTTGGAGTTTCACCGCCCTACACATCCACATGGAGCAGACAGGAATGGGCTGCCCACAGCACAGCCCTGGCAGCTTACTCAGAAGCAGGTCCCACTGTGTTCAGTGTGGGGCTGGCTCCCAAGTAAGTGCATCTCAGCTTCCCCTTCCCTGCCATACTTCTATCCCCAAATGAAACTCTCCAGTCGTAGGAGGGAAGCCAGTCTGGGATGAGAATGAACCCTCAAAGCAAGGCGGGCAACTGAGATCCAACCAAGAGAGGACATGGTTGGGATTTGGAGATCCAGGGAGATAAGTGGGCTCCCCCAAGAGAACAGCCTGGAGAACCCCCAAGGGACCCCTGGAGTCCAAGTAGGGCAGTCAGGGAAGGAGGGAGGAAGTCTGGACTGGGGAGGAAGGACTCTTGCCCAGCCACATGCCCCAGAGGCTTGTTGGAGAAATGGACCCTTGTGGCCAAAGGTTGGGAAGCCTCAGCTGAGGCAGGGGAACTCCAGGGTGGGTGGGAGTCCCGGCTGCCACCCCTCCAGGAATCCTGGCTGCCAAGACGGGGGGGGCCTCCTGGGAGCCCTGGGCTGTAGAGGGGTCCCCAAAGAGGCAGCCCCCCCCCCAGGAGAAGCAGCAGCAGAGCCAACCCAAGGAAGGGCTTGATGAATGGGAGAGTTTGGAGTCAGCCCCACAGAGATCTTGGAGGGGGGAGAGCCCTGCCTGGCCCTGCTGTCCTTTCGGGGGCGGGGGGGGGCTTGGATTGGGGAGGATGCACCCCCCCAGCTGGAATCCGAGGAGGCAGCAGCAGAGGCTGGAGGCACCAGACCTCTCAGGCTGGTCCAGAGAGAGGCGACTGCAGCGGCTCCAGGGCGGGGGCGGGTCTCCCAGGGCGCTGGCTTGGGGGTCTTGGGGGGAGCAGCGGGGGCTCCTCTTACCTGAGTGGCTCCGCGGGGCTGGGCTGCAGGGCTGCCGGCTGAGCGCTTTCTTCCCCCGCAGGCGCCGAGGCTCCGGAGCGCCGCGTCCTGATGCTCCTTGCGAGGCGGTCGGGAGACGCGAGCAGAAGCGCGGAGCAGTCCGGAGGCGACGGCGGAGCCACAGCGCGCCCCCCGGTGGAGAGCGGGGGCATTGCACGGGGAGGAGGGGGTCCAAGGGGGGGGGAGGGGAGCTCGCAACATCACTCCATCCTGAAAGCATCATTAGTGGGGCTATTAATAGTTTAGACCTTTTAAATAAATAAATGCTCATCCTCCCCCCCCCCAAGAAGGAAACACTACATTAAATGACATCATTGTGTGTTTCTTTGCAGATAATTGATGATGCAATTAAATTCCCCCCCTTTCCTTTTGTGTGGAGGGGGATGGGCATGGATAGACTCTAAGGGCACAATCCTAGCCAGGTCTACTCAGAAAGTAAGTCCTAGTTTGTTCAATGGGGCTTACTCGCAGGAAAGCGCGGTTAGGATTGCAGCCTAAGAGCCCAATCCTATGCATGTCTACTCAGATGTAAATCCCACTGTAGCCAATGGGGATTACTCCCAGGTAAATGTGGATAGGAGTTTTATTTGCTGGCATAGACACCCATCCTTTGCACTCGATACCCCCCCCAACTGCATTAGTTAACAGAGAAGCAAATGGTCATGAAATATATTTGCAATATTTTCTGTACTGCAAGGAGCAGCTCAGTTCTTTTTTAAAATAAATTATACACACATCGGGTAAAATAAACAGATTTCAAACATAACCAAAATAAAATGAATGACATACAGTGAAACCTCATATTGAAACCACAGGGTGGTAGCAGTGATTGATCGATTAGAGCAGTGTCTCAAACTGTAGGTTGGGACGCACTAGGTGGGTCACGAGCCAATTTCAGGTGGGTCCCCACTCATTTCATATTTATTTTTCATATTTGATGCTACCGTGGTATATGACAGCATTTGGGGGAATGTGACAGATTTATACTTTTAACAGTCTACCATGTATATGCTTTTAACAATGACAGGAAATGGGACTTACTCCTGGGTAAGTGTGGGTATAGTTGTGACCTAAGATGGTTAAAAATTCTCCTGCTAGATAATGTCACTTCCGGTCATGAAATCACTTCTGGTGGGCCCTGACAGATTCTCATTGCAAAAAGTGGGTCCTGGTGCTAAATGTGTGGGAACCACTGCTTTAGAGAATTCACCATGGAGGTTTCACCACCTAGGAGGGGAAACTAGTGCTGGACTAAGAGGAAAGAGTCCTGTGTTCAAATCCTGCCTGTGATCCTCACTGGGTGACCTTGGGCAAGTTGCACTCCCAGTTAGAAGATAAGAAGAGCCCCACTGGATCAGGCTAAAGGCTCATCTAGTCCAGCTTCCTGTATCTCACAGTGGCCCACCAAATACTTGGTGCACAAGAGACAACAAGTCACAACCTGCATGCTAGTGCCCACCCTTGCAGCTGGCACTCTGAGGTAGCCTACTTTTAAAATCAGGAGCTTGCACATACCTATCATGACTTGTAACCCATGATGGACTTTTCCTCCAGAAATTTGTCCAATCCCCTCTTAAAGGCATCTAGGTGAGATGACATCACCACTTCCTGTGGCAAGGAGTACCACAACTTCACAGGCTTGAGAGGAGCAAATGGAAGGAGGAATGATATTTGGTGCTCTTGGGAAGAAGGGGGGGGGGATGAAATTAATAAGGGAATGATATTATTGGGGTGGAAGGGGATGCACAGCTGGAAAAGAGGCAGCAGGTTCTAAGCTATGGAGAAATGTGGGGTGACCAGCTTGGTATCATAGTTGCAGAGAGAAGCAGAACTGCGGGGGGGGGGGGGCCCAATAGCACTGGTAGAGGTAAAAAAATTTGGGGGGGCACAGTCTCTTGCATCTGATCCTGAGCCCTTAATGGAAACCTGAAGTACAGAAATGTAGTAGGAAAGTTTTATGTGGTATGGAAAGGGGGGGTAGTTTTTAAGGCCAGTTAAGAAAAGGTGGTACCCAAATAGAGAAGGGAAACAGTAAGGGGAGAGAAGCAATTGGGTGATTGAGATACATGGCAATATACTGCACTTAAAAAATGGAAAAGATCTTTAACAAACTCTGTGCAATATAAATAAATGCTTCATCGTTTCCTGCCTCAGTTCCCCCCCCCCTTTACTTCTTTGTGTCACATCTTGGATTGGAAGGCCATCAAGGCGGGGAAAGGGGGCTGTCCTGTCATTCATTGCAAAGGTTTAGGCTGTCTTGATAGTCCAAGAACTATGAGATGGTGATGTTGGGCTAAAAACCTCAGGAGATGCCCAGGTCTAAATTCCTCACTCGGTCATACAGCTTGGGGTGGGGTGGGGGAGGGGAGAACCTTAGACCAGTCAGCATCTCTCACCCTAATTTTATTTCTTTATTTAAAAGATTTATATCCTGCCTTTCCTTTTCCAAAGCAGATGCCCTTGGGATCTATCTCCCAAGGTTGCCATGAAGATATGAGGAAGGGGGGAGAATCATGTTCCTCCCCTGAGCTCGCCAGAGAAAGGGAAGACCAGGCCTCTTCTACAAAAGGTTATTGGGACTTGGTAGGATGCAGGTGCCACTTTTTAACTACATCAAAGCATTTAATTAAAAATATAAATAAAAACAACTTCTTCAGCTTAAAAAATGTAAGTACAAATTATTCAAAATAATGCATGTGGCTCATCCCACACAGCCAATGCATCAGGGACCCTGGGACCAAGGTCAGAAAGAGGACAGGGAGCTCAAATAGGGCTGCCATTTTAGAAAGAACTTCTACCCCTTCAACAGCTGCCCGACCAGCAGAAATGCCACAGGTGCAGCTGTTGCCCAGCAAGGAAGCACAATGGTAGGAGAACTTTCCTGCAGAATGCCTGTCTGTTGCAGGGAAAGTGCATGTATGGGATGGTGAAAACCCCCAAAATGTGGGGGTCTGTGCTGGCTCATAAAAAGTCTAGAATTTGGGGCTGCCATCAATATCTCCCCCTTCAAGGCAAGGAGGGGGGGAGTGACAAAGCTCTCCTGGAGAGGGCTGTGGGTGCCCCCAGGTGGCCAAAAGAAGAAAAAGGGAGGAAAGCACACTGTTTCTCCCAGTCAGTGGGATATTTCTATAGATCCCATTCTCTCCCAGAGCAGCTCAGGGTGCCTGCTTTTTCTTCTCATGACCCTCAGTGAGGAGCACAGAGTCCTTGTTCTCACCTTCAAGGTCCAGAGAGGGCAGGGGCTCACAGTTCAGTAGCAGAGCCCCTGCCTCGCAGGAGGGACGTCCCGGGTTCAACCTTGAGCAGCATCTGTAGGTACCACGGGAAAGACCCCTGCCAGAAGTCCCAGAGAAGCTGCTGTTGTCCCCTGCAGACAATGCTGAGTGAGGAGGGTCAAAGGGGCAGTCAGTCAAGGCAGCTTCATGCTTAAGTGGGGATTTCTCAAGTCTTTCTCACTCCCCAGTCTACAACTGTCTTCTCCCCAATTAGGAAACATGCCAGAACTTCATCCTCCTGCGCAATCAGGATCTACCCCACGCTGTACAGAGCCAGGAGTTTTTAACACACACACACACACAGAAACAAACCCAATTTAAGGGGAGGCAGGCTATTCAGACAGAAACTATAGCCCTGGAGGATGTAGGTCAACCTTCTCCCCAATGCTGTTTTGCTAATTGAAACTCTTCCTAAGGTGATATTCAGAACATGGGGGAACATTCCAGATCAAACAGTGAGAAAGGACCCATAAGGTCATCTAGTCCAAGCCCCTGCCTGGATGACTCCCGGGCCCCGGACACTTTGCCCCTGAGGAGCAAATGGCTGCTTTTGAGGAAGGGGCACTTAACTCTGGAATGTGGCACAAAGGAAACAACTAACCCTCTCCTCCTGTGTGCACATATAAGCCTGTGTGTGTACATATATAGGGCAGAGAGTCAATTGCTGAATTGACCCATTTACTAATTTCATGAATAAAAAGGATCCCTGCTCGAGTTTCTCCAGAGCTTTGTTGGCTTGCCCTGGAATTAACCGAGGAGGGGCCTCCCCATTGGGGAGCAAGTTCTCTCTGCTGCCAAGAACCTGGAGAGGCGTCAACCTCAACTCTTACTCCAATGCTCAGGTTCGTTCCTGAAATAAACAGAACTCTGGCCTCATGCTTCCATGCCATGAGAGGGACTGGGGGGGGAAGAGGCCTGCCACCCCCACACTGTCTTGAGGGTGAGTCTGGCTGGGGTCAAACCCCTGGACCTGGACCAGACAAGGTCACCATCACAGGGCCTCAGTAGTGGCTTCTCTCCGAGTGGTCACCCTCCAGCTGGGCTGGCCAACATGCCTCTGCCTCCTTGTCCACCCACTTAAAGTCTGCCACCTTCTATGGCAGATCTGGCCTGGGCTATCACCTGCCCCCACAGCCTGCTTCCCCCACCTCCAAGGCAAGACACCTGTCATGGGGGGGGGGGGGAGGCTGTCTTAGTCATGCCTGTAGCCCAGGCTTCTTGTCAGGAGCAACCTGGTCAGTCCAGGTTGCCTACACAGATCTTCCTCTGAGTGGTTTAAAAAATTAAGCATTACGTAGCACAAATCACAGTACAAAACCATTAAGTTCAAAACATCAGCAATAAAAGCAACCGGGATGGGGTGGTGGTAAAATAAGTTGGAGAAGCAAGTAGGTAAAACCTGTTTATGGCATGGAGAAAGCTTTCCATTAAGGCACTGCACATAAATGTGCACTTCAGAAGAGCCATGTGTCACCCTCATCAGGGGCAATTTCAGTGTTTCCTGTCATCATATCCTTGGTTACAGTTGAGACTCTCACCCCTGTCCTTTTGCAGCCAGGTGCAATGGCTGTCATGGAGAATGTCCTCCCGCTTAAGAGCATGCAGCAAACTTTAGCACAGGGGTGCCCAAACCCCGGCCCTGGGGCCACATGCAGCCCTCGAGGACTCCCAATGCGGCCCTCAGGGAGCCCCTAGTCTCCAACGAGCCTCTGGCCCTCCGGAGATTTGTTGGAGTCCGCACTGGCCCGACACAACTGCTTTCAGTATGAGGGCAACTGTTTGACCTCTCGCGTGAGCTGGGGGATGAGGGCTCCCTCCACTGCTTGCTGTTTCACGTCTGTGATGCAGCAGTGGCAGCGAAGGAAAGGCTGGCCTTGCTTTGTGCAAGCCCTTTGGAGGCCTTGAGCTATTGCAAGACCTTCATTCATTCACAGAAGTTCATCTTTACTATAGTCATTTATGTAGACTTATGTAAATTTATTCAAATTTTAAATGTAAATTTATTCTTTTTCCCCCGGTCCCCGACAGTGTCAGAGAGATGATGTGGTCCTCCTGCCAAAAACTTTGGACACCCCTGCTTTAGCATGCAAGGTCTTCCCATTCATCCCGAAACTGACCGAGCTTTTGGCAACAAGCAAATTGATTTAAAAACATACGAACTTGCATGTGGCTAGCTCTCTCTTTGCAGCCCTAGCCAGCCTGAGGAACGTGGGCCAAGATGCCACAGCTGACTGAAATAATATCTCTTGTCTACAAGTGGCAAGATGGTTCTGCTCCCCAGCCCCCTTCCCTTTTTTTGCAACGTTCATAGTGATTTCTTGCTAGCATCTCCAAATGACATGTTTTTATAGTCAGGAACAGATTTTAGGGAACAATTGTGGTACGCTGAAGTACATAATGGGAATTGTAAACCATCCTCGATCATTCTCCTCCCCCCCCCCCAATACCCCTTACCACCTAATTATGTGTATTTCTCCGAGTAAAGCTAGCCAGCTTGGATGAATTAGAAGAGGGCTGGATGCATTCACCGAACGGCTTCTGTGACAAATGGCTGAGTTGTTTCCATCCGAGTGGGGGAGGGGGGGAAAGCCAAAGAAACCATGCTCCCAGGGGTACAGAAAACTAGATTAAAAACTGCGATAACAGAAGGAAGTAGAACCAGGTAGAATACCAACAGGAACGGTCTATTTTTTTTTTAAGTTGTCAAGAGCAGTACATTTCTTAATTCAGCGATACACGAGAGTCCTGACATTTGCCCTGTATAGACCTCCAGCTCCTTAACTTTGGTCCTGCAGTGTTTAAACTGCAAAGCCAACCTGTGCACAAGGACAACCGAGGCAGTTCATTTCAGCCCACAGATTGGAAAAGGGGAAATCGCTTCTACGGCTGCTCCTCAGCCTGCTCTCTTCCCTGCAAGGGGTGACAACA
This sequence comes from Tiliqua scincoides, assembly GCF_035046505.1. Classification (NCBI taxonomy): domain Eukaryota; kingdom Metazoa; phylum Chordata; class Lepidosauria; order Squamata; family Scincidae; genus Tiliqua; species Tiliqua scincoides. The sequence continues at coordinate 23,352,637 of NC_089831.1, forward strand.
GAGAAGGAAGTGGAGAGGAGAGACTCAGACACTGTACCCCCTTCTCCCCTCCACACTGCCTCTTCATTTTCAAAATCCAGGAAATGAAAGCAGCTACTGGGTAAGGAAGGTAGTTTCAGGGAGGACTGCAGCCAGCACTTTATGAGATTTATTTTTAATAAACCAACCAATTCATAATCTGAAAAGGTGCCCCTAATTTATCAGGCATACTTTATTAGAACTCAGTACTTATAAACATGGAAAAGCACCATCCTAAGAGGCATTCCCCATTTTCTCTCACAAGTAACAGGAATGCCTCTTCTGTGACAATGAATATGCCATGTATATTAGGGTGAGGCCTGGTTAGTACTTGGATGGGAGACCGCCTGGGTAGGCTTATACCATAGTCTTTCGAGACGGATGGTTGCCAACAATTATAATTATATATGTGTGTGTGTGTGTGTGTTTGTGTGTGTATATATATATATATATATATGAAGGTATAATCACTAAGCTCAGTTAAGGTTCTCTTTAAATTTGGTGTGCCACTGTGAGATACAAGAAGCTGGGCTAGGTGGGCCTAGGGCTTGATCCAGCAGAGCTATTCTTATGTTCTTAAATCAGATACCTTACTGTAGGTCAAAGTGTGTCGTGACATCTTGTGATGAAAAAGGTGTTCCAGACATATCTAGATCTGGGATTGAATTTGGGATATGTGGAATGTAAGGAATGTGCTCTATCCTTAATCTCCAAAAACAGATCCATTCATTTTGGAACAAATTAGACCTACAAGTAGTCCTTATTTGTTGTAGGTTCCTGTTGTTCCGAAAACAAAATATATGCTCCTACTTTCTACATCTAAACCGGCACGGTATGAATAAAATGTTAGCAATACATCACTGATGGGGTCTGAGCTACCACCATCCATCACCAAGAAACTGGCACACAAGAGTTACTAAGGGACTATCTAAATGGCAGAGGAAGCTGGGATCCTCCGCTCCAGGCCGTTAATACAGTTGGGAGATTTTATTTTACCGCAAATGTAGCACACGCTCATTTTGTTCAACTAGCCAACTGCAAAGCATCTCGCTGCCTGCTGACATCTGTACCAATCTTTCTTATTCTGGTGCTGGAGGCCTTGTAATTACTCCCATCAAAAGATGTTTACTTCTGTCTGCCTCGTTCATGTAATGAGGGGAAATAAAAACTGTCATTTTTAAAAGCCTCTTTGAAATGCACACAAGAATCAAAACTTTTTTAAAAAGAAAAAATGCAAGCACAAGACAAACATGGTATCTTACAAGAGGGGGAAAGAGCAAGGCCCAGACACGAGGCTCACCAGCTAGAGAACCAGAGACATTTTAGAACTCTACACAAGCACAATCTAGTTTGGGTTTGAATTCAGCTTCAGGTTTCAAGTTTCTAGTCCTTATGGATAAAAATAGACACCCCCCCCCCCAAATACAGCATGCTTGTAGACTCATGACTTACCACTACTAAGTGCATTCCAATACAGCAAGTATCCTACTCTAGAGCAGAACCCTTCCTTGCTGCCCTTTACACTTGGAACCCAAGACACCTGTTTGGTGTGGGGACACACACCTCAAAACCCACCTTTTCTGTGAAGCCCCTGAGTTTTCAACCCTCATCCCCCCCCCCCACCTAGAAGGAACAGCAGGTATGAACACTTGAATTTGCTTTTGTATTTAGGAACCTATCTTCCAGGCAACCTCTGGCAGGGACCTTTCCCAATCCTACCTGGAGCTGCCAGGCTTCACACCTGAGCCCATCTCCATCCAAAGCAGGTACTCCACAACTGAGCTTCAGTTCTCATCCCATGTCTCCCCCCCCCACACCCTGCTTCCTCCCCCTCCCTCACCTTGTCATCTCACCCACCCAGCCCAGGGACTGTGTAGTCCTTGAGGCAGAACCTTGCAAGGGATATTTTTGGTGGTTTTATGCTGACCGGTAATGCAAATTTGATTTATTTGTCGTCTTTATTTGGTTTTCATTTTGCATTTTTGTCCCCTTCTTGTTATGACAAGAGACAGCCTACCAGACAGAAAGACAGGATGAAACTGTTTTTGACGGTTGTAATCTACAACATGATGTCGGACTTTATTGTGTCAAGAGGGCTGCTTCAGGCTGCAGCCAGCTTTCAGACCCCAAGCTGAAGACTAGACCGCAAGTGTTTCAAAGGCAAGAAAGATCCCTCTTCAAGCAAACCTGTAAGAAGCAGTCCCCCACCCACCCACCCACCCACCTCGACCTCCAACACTGACAATATTTTCTGATCATGCAAACAGTTTGCTTAACCCCCCAGGGCCAGGCAGAGATGGAGATTTGCGCACAAGGAGCTCCACTTAAGTAAATATCAACAAGGTTAAAGGATTGATCAGGTGGAAAATACTGCAAGCCAAGCAGGGCTCACAGGCAGCTGGAAACAAACAAACCAGTTAAAAAAAGAAAAGAAACTGTTGGAGAGGCTGAGGAGTGCTTTAGATCTCCAAAAGCAGGACAGATGATTTGCAGCTGTAAAATCCCAGCTGCTGGAGGCCAGAGAGAAGGGGAGCAAAGCAGCAGCTCTCCGGCTGAAGAGACGTCCTTGAGGGAAGCACACTGCCGGGTTACTGCTTTATTTTACGGACTGGCACAAGGCGACACTGGCAAGGAAGCAGGCGCTTCCCCAGGAGCCGTGATGGCATTGCCCAGGTCTGCAATGAGGGAGGAGCTGTAGAGCCCTGCAAAGGCACTCGCTGGACATTTCAAGGTCACTGGGCAGCGGCGGAGATGGTACACCCGACACTGCTCTTTCCTTGCAATTGATGTCTTGGGAAGCGGCGCTGGCCTAGTGCTTAGTCACCTGGGCTGCATGGTTTCAGGCAGCACTTAGGGGCTGCCCAGGAGGACTCTCCTCTGTATAGAAAAAACATATCTCAAGGAGACAAGGCTCCAAACCTCCCCCCCCCCCCAATATGCTTTTTTCTGTGCAGGGCAGAGGGGAAGACCATTTTTGTTCCTCTGTTTGGAGTACTCCATCATGCAAGTAATGCATAACTGATTTATGGAGTTCAGTCAAGGATGGCAGCCACTAGACGCAGATGGCTTTCAAGGGGGGTTGGAAAAAAGGGGAGAGGAGGTTATCTGTGGTTACTAAGCAGGGAGGCTAAATGGAGGTGAATGTAAGCAAGCCTGGGGGTCTGCCACTCCACACCAGCAACTAGGGTGCAACTGTGGGAGAGGTCCACTTGCAAGCGTCTGGGGTGCTTGTGGCTGGACTCTGTGGGGAAGTAAGAGGGTGGGACTGAGAAACTCCTGGTCCAATCCAATACCTCTTGTATTCCAGGTGAGTATCCATCAGCCTTCCAAGACAATTCGTTCCTGGCTCAAGTTTAAAGTTAAAGAATGAGTTTGGCAGAGAGGGTGGCTTATTAGACTGGGACCAGAGAGGAAGAGAGCTCAAGGTTCAAATCCCACATCAATTTTAAAGTTCACCAGGCAATGCTGCAAGGTGCCTACTCCGGATCACAGTTTCAGCGTAAAGGTAAACATACCCATTTTTATTTTGTTGGAAATGAATGCATTATATTGCGCAATTCATGCACAGAGTACTTTACAGAAATGACAGTGAATAGAGATCCCTGTCCCAAGGGGCTTACAGTTCAATAAAGAAACACAAGTAAGGACCCAAAAGGAGACAACCCCAGAGTGGAAGGGGAGGGTCAGTGGGCCTATACTAGAAATGTCCACACACGCGCACGCACATGCGTGCGCGCAAGATCTCTAGCAGTCTTCGGAACACAGGACTCTTATTTCTATCTAGATCTCATTTTTGTCTAGTGGGTCATGATAGATTATGGTTTTTAAAAGAGGGCCACATTGCTAAAAAGTTTGGGAAGTGCTGTACTAGAGAATTATTGCAGTTACATATTATTAACAGTATTTATATACCGCTTTTCAACAAAAAGTTCACAAAGCGGTTTACAGAGAAAATCAAACAAACAACGAATGGCTCCCTGTCCCAAAAGGGCTCACAATCTAAAAAGATGCAAAAGAACACCAGCAGACAGCCACTAGAACAGACACTGCTGGGGTGAGGAGGGCCAGTTACTCTCCCCCTGCTAAAAAGAGGACACCTACTTGAAAAAGTGTCTTAGACTTGTTCTTGTTAGATAAAATGTTCTTAGACTTAAAGCAGGGGAGGAGGACTGAGAGGGAAGATGAGTTGTGAGAAAGGATTGGATGGAAGTAGAGTGCACCTGTGTGTAGCAGGCAGCAAGACATAAAGGTCAGTGTCATCTGAGGAAACATGGGACCTTCAGATGCTTGAGAGTAGTGGAAACGCAGCACAGAAGGTCACAGGACTGGATGGACCAAGCTATAAGGAAGGTGGAGGGTTAAAGCAGACAAAGACATGGGTCTTCTATTAATAATGAAGATAAAGGGGAAAATGTTAAAGACATGTGCATTCAATCTCAACCTCTTGCACCATCAAGACTAAAATTAATTTGCCACTTCTAGGACAAAAACCACCATTTTCCAGAGCTAGATATGGACACCAGAGCAGAGAAACTGAACAAAGAGAAGCTTCCCACAGTCAGAGAGTAATGCAACTGTGTGGTCCAAGTCACACTTGCTAACGGCACTCTCCTTTTCCTACCCATCTCTGAAGCCTGGAGCGCGCATGGGTGCTTTTAGCCATACCTCCTCCGTGTGAGCATTTTTAACCCTATATAAATGCAACAGCACTAACAAACTGGAAGGCATTCCAAGCTTCTTGCTGTCTGTGTCTGATTCATCAATGATGTATTCATTTACAAAGTAAGTCATCAGAGCAGCTGGCAAAATCCCCTACCGAGAACTAACCAGCTTTCATGGCTGTGCAACCATCAATAATATTTGAGGAAAGCTGTGCCATTTTCCATGGAACTGCGAATGTTCTTTTAAAAAGTTACTTTGATTTTAAACCATGAGGTCTTCAGTGAGTAACAATGACCAAGAACACTCCAAGGCGTGCAAGGTGAACCAACAGACATCTACTCATAAAGCAAGTAACTGTACCTTCCCACCCCTGGTGACAAAACTGAGTAATGCTGAGAAATCCTGGCCATTGCCAGTCAATAACTGGAATTGTCCACTTTTGGGGCCAACACAGAAAACATGTCCTTGAATAGTTGAAGAATTTTTCACCAGATCATTATGGACAACAGTGGAAGCAAGATGAAAATCCCCCCCCCCCCCCAGAGATGCAAAGGGAATGAATGAATTCCCACATGAATTGGTTAAGAGTCTGAATATTCCTCCTGTTTCAGCTCAGGGAGACTGGCTCCAGGAAAATCTAGAAGGCAGCATGTTCATTTGCTTAGAGGGAGTCAATTCAATCGCCAGCCACGTAGCCAGGAGAAAAATGTATAACACAATGTTCAAGGTAACAGAACACAGGGAAAAAAACATCGCTTAGGAAAGCATAACAGAGCTCAAATTAGCAATTGCAATAAAAAGTAAATTGCACCGTTTTATATGAACGTTGCAGCAGGGGTGGGAGTGGGGTAAGGCAGGATTCCAAATGGTTTGCCAGTCTCCCAGAAATTTGGGTGTTATAGGCAAGGAATGCGTCGATTGCAAATACAGTACAAATCTTGGTAACATTCAGAATTGGGAAGGGGAATCAGGGCACAGAAAAACCACTCTCTATAAAAACAAAAGAGGAGATAATACATGGCGCCTGGATTAAAAACCTAAGCACAGATGTTGGCTATTAAACATGTGGCACTTTGTTCAATAGGATTTGAACTCAGTCAGGGTAGGGGGAGATGGGGGAACAATTAAAATGTGCAACAATAAGCGCAAATGAAAAATTCAACTCCCGTAAGTGCTCCAGCCAGCCTTCTGTTACGTGGTGCTTTCACTGCAAACATTTCAATTAGGGATTTTATGTCCCCATCTTGAAACAAGGGCAAAATAATTCTTGCCTGAAGATAAGTGCATAGGTGGGAACATAAAACCAGGTAGAAATCCACTCGTCTTGCTCCCTGTGATTAAACCCTGTCTGCACAAGGAGAGTCCTTCTATCGTGTTCATGGAAAGGGAAGCTGCTCCGTTTGTCAGAGGTGGTCTTCCTTATGCTGGAAAAGTTTCACCACAACAACTAGGTTTGAAAGCATGTGCCTTGCACCTGGCGTACTGACAGAGGTGATATCAGCTGTGGCTTCCTGTTGAGTAGAGCCAAACCCAATTGTTGTTTCATTATGTGCAAAACCACTCCAAGTCTTGCAGTTCTCGGATGTGCTGGCCCTCTCATTCGAGGCCAACATCCCTTCTCTGCAAATTTCCAGGATCCTTGTTTGCTAAATTCATTCCCCGCTTGACATACATGCTTAATTCTCTTCTATTTGTATAGCTTTTCAAAATGCTACAGGGGAAAATAAATGGAAGACTTGCCTCAATCTGTCTTCCTGTCTTACTCCTTTGGACAGCCTCTTCATGAAAATAAATAGGTATTTAAAATCCTGCTAAAACTATTGATACATGCAAATTAATTGAGAGAGTGGAGACTACAGCTGGAGGAGGCGATGTAATCTGGATGCCTGTTACACCAGAACAAAGGATTACAGGATGGATTTCTGATCAGCTCTGGATCTTTTCCAATTTAGGGATCAACACAGAATATTAAAGGACTGGCAGAAATGTCTTCCGATTTGATGAAAAGCATTTTATGCCCATTACTGCGGAGATAAGGTGAACCTTTTCCTTCTGCTGCATTGCCCCAGGATAGACAGGGTCAAGAAAAACGGGAGATGGTCTTCCATCCCAATTTGTAAGACGCCAGTAGAGCATTTTCTTCAGCACAGAGCTAGCAAATTCACACATGACACAGCACATAAATGCTACTTTACGCAAAAGGTAGACCCTCTAGTCCAGTAGTGTGGCAGTTCTTCAAAAGAAGGTCTATTCAGCCCTGCATTGAACCCATGTACAGAGTGTTCTGTCACTGAGCTCTGGCCCTTCTCCATATTAATCTGAGTATCAAAATCTTCAAGAAAAGACTCAGTCCTTTATAACTCCGGCACTGAATTGGAAAAAGGCCAACAGCACAAAATAAGAGATTATACTGCTCTGTCTGCCCATCAAGTCCCTTCCCATCCCTCACCCCCAGTCAGGAAAACAGCTTGTGTTATCAAGTTCCAGGAAATTTAAAGCAAAACACACACTATAGCCAAATGGTTGGTTCCTTTAAGCTTATTTACTGATATTTGAATGCTTTAATTTTCTATTTCCCAGATTCCAGAAAAAAAAACCAAAGAACTCTTTTTTAAATGACCAATATTTTGTTCCAAAAACATACAACCTTATCAGCTAATTAATAAAAGAACTATTTTACAAACATACATACATCTGGATAATTAGAACAATAAATTCTTTTCTTTTTCTTAGACATTCAAACATGATCAGTTAAAAATACAGAATTAATAAGAGGGCTTTTTTTGTATTTTGCTTTTCAAAGAATATTTCCAGATTGGATTAAGATGCTTTTTTCCTCCTTAAAAATAAAGTCTGTTAGAAGGAATACATGATTGTATGGTGAAAGAAAATAAAAACATATTTCTAGTCATTAGAAAGTTTCAACAACTTTTTTTTTTAAAGCAAAGTAGTGTCCTGGTTGAGATGTGTCCTTTTTGGAGAACACCTGCTTTTCAGCTGGCACGTGAGAAAGGGGTAGATGGGATGGGGGGGAGGGTCAATATTCACTTATCAAAAGGTAACCTGGGTTGAAGTTTGAGATGGGGAAACAAGTGCAAGTAAATATACACACACCTCCCTCCATCAAAAAGGAGAAAGCACAGCATGCTGGGAGTATAATCATGGCAAAGTAAGAGGGTGGGGAACCCAAGACTGCACAGTTCTTTTCAAGACTTGTTCATTAAGAGGCAAAGACCCCTTTCCTTGGAAGCCGCCAACCTTTTTTTTTCCTATCTAAACTTTGACACCAAACATCCATGAGTAGTAGGAGTTTTGACCCTGCTCCCCAAAGGACAGATTAGCTGTGTAACATGTGGGTGTCAGCCTAAAACAGAGGATGGACCCAGACCTACTGTGCAAAAAACTGCACAATATCATAGTGGTTACCCTCTTTCTACTCCCTGGTTTTAAACACTGATGTCTGAACTACTCATGGAACAGAACAAAGGTGGTAGAATGGATTATATCATTGTAGACTGCAAGTCTGGGGGGTGGAAAAAATCATGTTTTTTAAATGTCTGCTTCATTAAAATTCCAATTCCCTGCAAGTATAGTTCAGAAAGAAGCAGGCTGAACTCTCTGCCCAAGATACTCGTTTTCTATGTGCAGGAAGCCTTTTCAAACTTGGAAAAACATTCTGAAATAAAATCCTACCCCCTCCCCCAAATCTATCAAGTCTTCAGATGCTGCTGTGAAGAATCCAATTACTGCACTGGCTTAGTAAAAGGGTGGATTCCACAAGAAAACTGGTGCTAATGAGAGGCATAGAGCAAAATGGAATTTCTCTCTCTCTCTCTCTCTCTCTCTCTCACACACACACACACACACACACACTCACTTGCTCTAACCCTCCCCTTCTTGCAGATTATGAGGCCCTGTGAAGAGATCACAACCTTCTTGGTCTAAAAGCGCCTGTGCTTGTGGTCCCAGATACCCACCTCTGTGGCACACACAGTTGTCTGCTATACCCCATCAGGGTTCTATGGCCTCCTTCCACTTTATGTGGTGATGAGGCTCAGATGGCACAAGTGCTGGCTATGTAGGAAGCTGCCATGTGAATTTTGCCAGAATCCCTAGAGGCTGGTTCCAAAAACCTAAATTAGAGTGCAAAAAAAAAAAAAAAAAAAAAAAAAAAAAAAGCCTGCAAGTGCTGTGGTCATCACCACATTCTTCTGTTCATGAAGCTTTTGTTACTTGTATTTTCAGCTGGGTGTGGGGAAGGGAGAGGAGATTTGGGAAAATAAAGGAAGGAGAGCTGTCATCCACAGAAGGGAACATTCACTGCCAACAGCAAAGGACAGAAAAGATCTCTTTGGCTGGAATTCCTCATGGCTATTCTAGTACGTTAAAACACAGAAACATATGAGAAGCCCCACAAAGTGCATATGAGTGTTGACCCTCTTCACAAACACAAAGCTGTGCCTCAGGTCCTGTTGTACAGTAGATGCGCTAGGGACTAAAGGCCCCCCTCTGCCGATTTTAGGTCACAGTGCTGGAGCAGGCCATCTGCATGTCTCACTACCCCACAACCTTAGAGCTGAGTAATGCCCTTAACAGGAAGATTGCATAATATGGCACAGACAAGCCTGCAAAAATAAAGCAACTACCAACCATTCAAGACCACACCACTCTGTTTCATTTCCCAGATGAAAAAAAAAAGATGTTCTCATCCACTTTGGAGGACCGAACAAGCTTCAGGCTCAGCCACTAACCCTGCATTCTGCTGACCTGATTTTGACAACTCGACCCCACACATCTTTTAAGGTTGCTGAAGCCATGCCTCAGGTGGTCCCCCCGCTGTTGTTCTGTGGCAGCAATCATACTGGAAGCACAAAGAACAGGAAAAAAGATCTCTGAATTCTTGCCTCAAAAAGCAAAGGAGGACTGAACTCAATAACTGGAAAAGGAAATTTTAACTGCTCAAAAGGTTCTTGTGCCAAGGAAAGATCAAGATGCAAAATCATGGATCGCTAGGACTGGTGGCAAGGAAGAAAAACAGCTGTAGCGTGACATCAGAGAAAAATGGGATCTGAAACAGAAAGGGGGCACCAAAGTCCTTTCCTGTCTTCCCAGCTCAGATGCAATTCAGTATTCCTAATGCCAAGTGGAAAAAACAGCTTTAGGATTTGGTACTTGAAAATGTTTGGAAGTGAGAGCAAGCGGAGACTTGCAGCACTCAAACTGACAATGGTAACAGGAAGTGCCTGCAGATATGAAAGGAAATCCTTTAGCTCTGGGGAACTTTGTGCCACTGAAGAAGGACAGCAATCCAAGGAACTGGATTCTGAAAAAGTGACCCCCCTGCCCCTCCCAATCAGTTCATGGGCTCCAAATGCTTGAAGGGGAACTAAAAATTATCCCCTGTTCAGTCTGCCTGCTTTAGCTCCAGGAAGGAGAGGGTTTGTGTTTAACATGACTGAGAACAGCAGTTTTGATTCTCTGTTATAACTACAAGGAAAATGGGTTTGTGTGTTAATGGAGAAGGCAGCATGACCTTCATAGCAGAAGGAGAGAAAGAAGGATTCTACACACAGTAGGATCAAAACACATTACAGGGATTTTTAGCCCATTTAGATCTGGCTGGCCAGGGAAGATGAGTCAAGATTTTGGGTACCTGGTGCAAGGGGGAGGGGAGGTAGCGTCAACAGACACTTCCAAAGAGCGTTCCAAAGGGAGAAGCCACATCCTGAACCATCCACCTCATGCAGGCAGCACCCAACCCAGTGCCAGTTCTGGACAAGTAACCCGTCTGGAATGTCCAGTGTTTCAAAATCTGTGCTCTGATCCTGCATATTCCATTCTTGGACAAAGGTTGGTTCAGTTCCAAATGCCAGGATGTCAGAACACAGCTGGAGAAATGGAAGCTGGTTTCCAGCTGCTCTGTTTTTCTTTACTATGGACCCCTCTGTGCTAATCCGTATTTCAAAGAACGTTTGGCAATATTTCAAAGAACTTGGCACAAACAGTGCAAGCCTCCCCCTGCCACACACAATGGTCTGCAAACTCTCTTTCTGGGCACTAACGATTTCTGGCCATGTGCTCAAAAACAGCAATGGAAAACTCCAAAGACAACTGCAACAGATGCACTACTGTGGTTTTAACACATTTCTGATAGGTATGCCCTGATATGGGTTTTTTGTTTGTTTGTTTGAAAGCTAAGTTGTGGCTTTCAAAGGGGAGTGTCAGGTTCAAGATAAATACGGGCGGGGGGGGGGAACTGAACAAAAATACCACCCTTTTCCACTCTATGTCCAACCCCATATGTCAATGAAGGAAACTCCAAAAGGAGAACCAGACGACCACCTTCCAAGTGCCTGACGACTTCTCATTGCACAATGTGATGGAAGCTGTCCACACACTGCTGGCTGCATGCCATTCTAGGGGTAGCTCTTGAGCAGGAGTCTGGTTGCCGGCAGAATCCAATCCAGTGAAAAAAAATGCTGACATTTACCCTGCAGTCTTGAATGAGGCTTCAGGAGCAGAGAAAGTCGATGGCCTACAAACTGGCATTATCTTGTTTTGTTTTGTTTTTTTAAAGCAAAATAAAATACAAATTAAAGTGTGCTTTCAGTACACAGAATGAAGTCAAATAAATACATTGATTTTTTTTATATGTCTAAATACATCTGTATATCCTACACCCAAAGCTTTGTACATTTGGTTTCTTTTTCCTCCTTCCTCTGTTTTGAATTTAAAAAAGTGAATTCCTGTTAGCGAGGAGGAGGACAAAAAAGAAAAAAAAAAAAGAAATCACCTCTCCCTGACTGACAGGTTAGTGCAGAGGCCTAAAAGGAAAGTGCTCCCATCCCCCAATCTGCTGGAGCACCCCTGGCACTTGGATGGTCCCCAGAGAGAAGCTCTTGCCACAGAGTCCAGACAGAAGCCAACAGGTACCCAAGCAAGGCTGATACGCCCGTCCAACTTCCAGAAGCTTGCGGGAAGTTCGACTAACTTTTATCTGAAGAAGAAAACAAAGTAGAAAAATGGGGCGATGAAGGAGGCATGTACAGCTCAAACAGACTACAGTCAAACAGCATTATGGGATGCACTCTCAACCATGCTTACAGTTATTTGTTTCAAGGAAGCTGCTTTTCTAGGGCATGCTCTTGACACTACAGTTCCATGCTTGTCTCTGTCCAAGTGCACGAACAAGCAGAACATCTCTGCTTGTTTACAATATCCTGGAGCAAACACGTGGCTGCATCTTTATAAACTGTACTAATCAGCTAAATGTGAATGGAGGAGAAAAATGACAGTTCTCCCCCAGGTTTCCAGTGATGGTGGTAAAAACAAGAAAAAGAAAGCAAAGGGAAAAGTAGGAGCAGCAGGGAGTTCCAAGCAGCAGCCCCTTCATCAAGTTGCCCACTGCAAGCTGGTTCAGGTGATCTCAATTAGAGCAACTTCACAGTGTTTTTGTAGTGGCACAACAGCAATCAAGTCTTCCACCAGGAAGAACAGCCACTGATGCAAATTGCACCCAAAGGGGTGGATACAAGCCTAACACCACAGAACTTGCAGTGACCTGCTACTGGTCATTCTTGTATGACTCAAACTACTTTATTCAGCCATTTTTGCCCAGTTCTGTCTTAAAAATCTGAATATGCAAAACATCCTCTATGTGGGTTGATTTTTAAAGTACTCAAAAACTGTGACTGGTTGTGAATGCTGCAGCCAGTCTGCCAATGAGGGCCACATAGCGGGAGTAGGCCACTATTACACTCAAGGAACACACTGGCTTCCCATTAGCTTCTGGGTCCAAGGTGTCACCTTTAAATCCCTCCATGGTTAGAGTACTGGAGTCAGAGTTTACCAGTCCTCTAAGATCTCCAGGGAAGGTTCTGTCCTGGGTGCACGATGGCTTACCTGGGAGCCTTCATTTACCAAGGCTTGGTCAGCAAGCACGTGGAGCAGAACCTTCTCTGGAACAATCCCCAGGTGCAGAACTCCTCACCCAGTGAGCCTGAGACCCTTCCCTACATGATTTTAAAATGATGTTCAAAACACACCTATTCTCCTAGCCATTTCAGTTGTGAAACTGGGCTGCCCATTTCTGCTGCTGCTAGAGTATTGCATTGGTGTCTTTCTTTTAAATTGAATTTTTTTGTTGTTGTAAATTGGTTTTATACTCTTTGTTAGCCACCTTGGGACAGTTCGGTGAAATGTGGAATAGAAATGAATGAACATATCAAAAAACAAACATGGGAATGACTCTCAATTTATCTTCTGTTGGATCCCTAGAGCTATCCGTCCGTTCAGACTGACATGCTGGTATTATCATCAGCAGGGAGAGTGCTGGGCTAAAAGGAGAAGGAAGAATCACCTGATGAACCAACCTAGAGGACGAAATGCCTCATCAGCAAATCTAAGCATTGATTTACAATGTTTTGGAGCCAGCAGCTTCTTCTGAAAAAGCAGGAGCCCTAATGAAAGCTCTGAAGACTTGCACAAGAAAGATTAACTGTTCCCTTCACTTGCAGCACTTGGTGATATTTTAACATTGGATTACCATTTAAGAAACAACCCATGTGGGAGGTATACCTGCATGCTCATCAGTGGGGGCTGATCCAGTCAGCCTTTGCCGAAGAAGCGTGGCGTAGTTCTCCTCGACTTCCTGAAAGACAGAACCCATCATACATGCTTTATCTGTGGTCGTCTTTACAGAGAAGTGCGTGACTCAAGAGTGATTGGAAATGTGACCAGCCAGACTTGGAAACAATTCCAGTAGTCCATGTCAAATAATTACTGGGAGGCTGTGCGAAGGAGAAAGTTTCTCATCCTCTTCCGCTATTACTACACCAGGAAATTGATGTTAGTTTTGAATACAGCGGTCTTGAAAATGGGGCAGCAACCCATATAGCAGCCATTTTCAACTGCTGTGCCGTGGCACATTGGTGTGCCGCAAGTGGTTCACAGGTGTGCCACAGGAATTTGGAGAAAAGTCAGTTATTAGTAGGGCCAGTGGGAGATCTGAGCACCCCACTGGCAGCATGGTGTACCTTGTCAGTTGTCAAAAACCTGATGGTGTGCCTTGACAATTTTAGTGCCTTGTCAGAGTGCCATGAGATGAAAAAGGCTGAAAATCACTGCCATATAGCATCAGGTACAATCATTTTTGCATCGCAAAGGTTTTAACTCAGCATCTAGTCTCTCCTCTATAAGCAACTATTACAGGTGGGGCCTCGGTATCTGCAGGGGATCAGTTCCCGGACGCCCCGCAGATACCAAAAACTGTGGATGATCAAATATGCAATTTTGGACCCCATAAGCCCTCTGAAGGGGAGGGCTCAGGTAGAGCCAAGACTGGTTCAACGCATGTCTGGGGGACCTGGGTTGAGCCAGATCCCTGGATATGGAGGCCCCACCTGTATTAACATGACAGTGAGATTTTACATTTTCTAGTATCTTGTCGTCCATGCAGAAGTGATTCTTCTGGCCAAAGAAATGTGACATGGGAGGACTCTGGGTCAATTCCCATGCTGCATTTCCATGAGACCAGACCAATCTCAAGTCCTGTGAAATTGTAGCATCTTCCCCAAATGAACGGCATCTGCAGCAGCCTGTAAGTAGACTATTCTTGTGCAGAGCCAATAGAGAAGCAATTCACACATGTGATTTCATTCACCCCTGGTATTGCCATAGGGGATCTTGGGAATAATCCTGTGCCTGACAAACATAATGGCTCCATATTCATTTGTGGCACAGCAAGAAGCCAAATCCTAGCCTGGCAAAACTAAGTCTCACTCCCTGAGAACTGGATTGCCTCTTGCAGTATTTCTTAGGCAGGTTTATTCAGTGGAGTAGGTGCTATAAGGAAAAGGAACTGTTGTCACCAGCCAAGTTGCAGTGTCCTTAGACTTGCTGCATGCCTCATATCTGGTTAGAACAAGTTTGTTCAATATTCTGATATTTTGAGAACCATGATAAAAAAAAAAAGCAATGAGACACAGGAACCATCTAGCTAGCTGCAAACAAACCAGACTGCATCAGATGACATCTCCCTAGTTCTGGTACGTGACAACTGGTCCTTGCTCTTGAGAAACTGCTCTGTGTTGAAATATGTTCTTCAATAAGAGACTCCTCATGTTTGCCTCCTCCAAGGCTGAACTCCTGGATCTGAACCTGCTAACCTCCCACCTTCTAACCTTACATCTAGATTAGATGACTCCAAGCGCCAGCCCGAAGGCTATATTGGGTCATCTGGATGATTTCATGTGGCCTGCATGGTTCCCCAATCTTTCTGAGCTAAAAATAGCTCCAAAGACACACTTCTGGGAATATAGCACATTCAGCCACTAGAGGAATTAAATGTAATACAATATAATGGGGAAAAAAATATTATTCCATTACATTGCATTATATTCAGCACCTCTGGTGGTTGGAAGAGATATATACCGATGCTGAAAGACCTAGAATATAAACATAAATTAAACTTAATGTCCAACGTTAAACTTCTATGGAGCAGAAACCAAGACGGAAAAAAAGTTCATAATTTGCTTCATAGGTTGCTTGATGCTTCAAAATCCATTCCCTCCTCATCCTGTGCTAGTCAATATTGTCCCTCTGCTCCCCTTCTCCTTCCACTTCCACCCACTTATTGTATTCAATCGAACTCTCAGCACATCAGTTCTCCATGCAATTTTTATTTGTTTTCCAGCCCTCAACGCATTTCAGATATATGATGTGGCCCTTATGCTGAAAGATTTGGAGACCCCTGATCTAGGTTCTCCCTGAAACACCGACTTTTCTCTCCTCATTTCCAAGATTCACATCAAGATCTCACCACAGATGGTGGCCTTCATAAAGGACTTTGACACTCCAGTTTCAGTAAATCCAGACTGATCTCAACAACTTGTACATTTTTCCCCACGATCATCATAATACAGTAGCTTGTCATCCCTGACATTCACGCCTAGTTCCTTCAGTGTGCAGGCTCCACATTTTTCAACATTTTCATCTCTTTTCCTTTGGAAAACTGGGCTGAATTGTTAAGCCCTGAGCAATGTAACAATGCAAAACTGTGAATGTGCCCACATATCCTACGGAGCTTCTACTTACCCTGGTTTTTGGAATTTATGGCATGAAAAATCACCACCAATGTAAGCAAGAGCTGCCATGGAAACCAGTCAAAGGAACATGCATATATCCTGAGGCCTCCATATACGTTATTCCCAAGAAAGCCCCTTTACTTCCCAATTCCCCAATTGCTACATGAATTGGTCTCTCAAAGAAAAAAAACTACAGCCCAGAGGGAAGTCACATGATTCTCTCTCTCTCTCTCTCTCACACACACACACACCCCATACCTTTAAGTGTTCAAGGTCAGCCTCTATCTTCTGTATGTAATGTATTATCTGGGCACGTGACTCTACTGAGAAAGGAGGGCTCAGTACATCTGAGCAGGATTCCTCAGCCGCATCCCAGTGGGAGGCCATTAATTCCTCTGCAAACGGTGAGCTTCCTCTGTCTGACTGGGTATCCCGCTGCATGACCGACTGTTGGCGGGCAGAGTCTGTAGTGTAGTCACCTGCAGTGCACTGTAGAACCAGTGAAGATACCTCCTCGTCTGTGGAGCTCTCCTGAACTGTGCCATATCCATCAAGGATCAAATAATTTCCTGCGAAGAGAACATGTCAATTCAATATGGTTCCAGATAAGAAAAACTCACCTAAGGAGAGAGCTTAATTGGCCGTGAAAGATACATCATCACCACCACATCTCTTTCTGAAATGCAAGCATGGCACCACTGAAACCTTTGGTTAAAGATCAAAATGTATTTAGTACTTACCTGTTTGATGCTTAGGCTCCAGGCAGCCAACTAGCCTACTCTTCACCTCGATCCTTGCACATATTTTCCGGGGTGAGATCATTGGCAATCTACACATGCTCTTTATTACTACTACACACGTTCCAGGGTTTTGTCTTGCAGTTCATAATAGTCACTGAGGCTGGTTCAGACAAAACCCTGGATGTGCCATCTGAACTCAGAATTTTCTTTATTTGTCCATTTTCCTGCTAGAATTTTCAAGGTGGCCAACAGCAAGATATGAACACATAGAAACAATTAAACGTAAATTAAAAATTACTCAGACAGCCAAACCACCAAAACTTGGGCAACACACACAAGCCGCTCCCAGCCCATTTCCAGCCCCTGCTCTGGAGCTCGGACTGTGGTCATCTTTAATTTCTCAGTCCCATTTATCCTGTGGGATTGACTCACCTGAGATCCGCAACTGCACCTCTTCTTCCTCTTTTCTTTCTGCCGCTTCACTTTCTGATTGGTTTTCATCACTGTGGGCTTCATGAGCATCGAAAAAGTGCTCTCCACCATCCTCAGCTCCCACCCCTTCCAACTCTGTTGTGGGCATATCTGGGTTTGTACTCAAGGGGTCCGTTAAGTGACTGCTACTGGACGTATTGTCCCCCGACTGCACGAATTCACCTGAAGTTCGGTGACTGTAACAAGGTCCAAAGTTACTTGCTCCTGTGCCAGAGGGTATCCTGCTAGTCCCAGCTGGGGGTGCCTTGTTATTGTTTGAGTATCGCAGTGCTCTCTGGACACTACTCTCTACTTGGGTCCCCTGAGAATCTGTCCTATGCCTGGAGGAATGCTGCCAGTCTTCCAGTGGTTCCTTTTCAGACATACCCAGCTGCCGCATCAGCAATTGCTTCAATAAACCCACTAAAAGGAAACACAAACAGTCACAAATCTTGGCATACTGATTCATGTCCCTATAAATACACAGAGTCGGTCCCTTACAGTGTTTATCCTAGCATGCCCTGCTTCGACTAGCTGTGGGTCTCCAACTTCCTTGGCAGAGGCCTTTCCCAGCTCTGGTACCCAAGACTCATTTCACTTGTAATGCTGGGTATGAATGACTTTGTCAGTGCAGTGTGTGTACTGTGGCTCCCCCACCCAGACTGCCTCATGTGCAAATAATGTCTTGATTTACAGTCAGTGGTCATCTTATTTGGGAAGCTGAAAGATATAAGCTGCAGCAGGAAACCATAATTTCAGGGCTGAAGGTGTTGAAATATAGTCATGTATGCTTCTCCTGCAAGGCGTGGGAGAGACAGCTGCCAGCTCCTGCGCAAATCTCAGCATCTCCCAGTTTCTCCACTAAGTGGGGCCACAGCAGTGCCATCCTGAAACGCATGGAGTACAAAGGGACACCTGCTCCTCCCCCCAGCTGCTCAATTTAGGTCCAGTTTGACTAGAGATAGGAAGGTGAGACTCCATCACCTATGGCATAAACCACAATGCAGTGCAGGGAAAGGAAGGATCCATTAACTTATCTTTTACACTTCGGCGTGTGTATCTGGCTACACAGGCAGTTTAGATCTCCCTCTTACCTCTAGGATGAGATTGACTTGAGTACGGCATAGCGACTAAGGGCCCAGTCCTAGGCAATTTTCCAGCGCTGATGCAGTTGTGCCAACTGAGTATCCACTACATCCTGTGGTGTGGGGCAGTCACAGAAGCCTCCTCAAAGTAAGGGAATGTTTGTTCCCTTACCTTGGGGCTGCATCGGCGCTGGAAAGTTGGATACGATTGGAACCTAAGAGAGTGAGCTACAAAGCAGGGTTTGTTCAGCATGAGTTTAGCCACTGCCCCAATTAAATAGGTGGCTTTAGGTAAGTCATTCTCCCTCAGCTTCAGTTCCCCGGCTGTAAGACGGGAATAGCATCACATGCTCGTTCCCATGGCTACCACAATAAGGACGCTATCAAGATAAAACCTGTGAAGCGCTCTGCACACTCAGGAATTATATTGTTATTTGCTATGACTACTCTATTACTACTAACAGTATTATAAATGGTACTACTACTACTAGCAGCCACCTTGGGTCCCTTTGGGGAGGAAGGCAGAACATAAATGGAGTAAATAAACAAATACTACTACTACTTACACTCTTAAAGCAAGAGATCTCACTAATTCTCATCAAGAATTCCATTCTTAAAGCAATAATCTCACTAACTGCATATAGAACTTTGAAAAAAGTCATTTGAGCAAGGGTGCCCATCACAACCTGGAGATGGATCTGAACAGCTTCCTCTCAAATGCACTTTATAAGGGAACCCTTGTGTGTTGGCAACCTTCAGTCTCGAAAGACCATGGTATCGCGCTCTGAAAGGTGGTTCTGGAACAGCGTCTAGTGTGGCTGAAAAGGACAATTCGGGAGTGACAATCCCTTCCACACTGGGAGCAAGTGCAGTCTGTCCCTGGTCTGTCTCCCTGGCTATGGGCCTTCCTTCTTTGCCTCAGACTGTTGGCCAAGTGTCTCTTCAAACTGGGAAAGGCCATGCTGCACAGCCTGCCTCCAAGCGGGCCGCTCAGAGGCCAGAGTTTCCCACCTGTTGAGGTCCACTCCTAAGGCCTTCAGATCCCTCTTGCAGATGTCCTTGTATCGCAGCTGTGGTCTACCTGTAGGGCGCTTTCCTTATCAGTACTGACCCATTTTACCAAGATGAAGAGTCAGTTCAGCAACTTGTGCAACCGCAAGGCTTGCAGTTTCATGGATCCAGTTAGTACCTAGTTCTGTGTGCCATGCCTGGCCCTTTTGGTACTTTCTACTAAGACAGGACAGCTGGTGCTCACTGGGGGACAGTGGGTGACTGTAAGCATTCCCCACTCCAAGCCAGTCAGTCCCCTCCAGCACGCACTCCCAAGCTACTCACAATTCCTTAGTGCGTCCAACGCCCATCGCTCTTCTGAGGTTTGGAAAGAGAGCTCAGGACTTGAGCAGTCATAGTGCTGGGATGACTCTTTGATCAGCAGGTTGGCTGGTGGTTCTTTTCCAAATTGCCGGCCTGCCTCCAGCAGTTCCTCCTCTTCTGCCTTCTCAGACATGGCTGTGGAGGGAGACTGAGCCTTAAGCATCAGGGGAGACTCCAGTCCCAGATCTTTATCTATCAAGCACACCAGCAACGCCAAAATCAATGCAAAGTGAAAACCGCTTTAAATACCCCATCCAGTTAAATTCCTGCCCCACTCTTCGCTCATAGATTTATGGAGGTTCAATCCAAAGTTATTAAGTGTGCTGAATGCGGATGAGCTTCCAACCCCAGGGGAGGGATAGGACACAGAAAGACGTCAACATGAATTCAGTTATCAAATGACACAAGCCTGAGAGAACTAGGATGTCAACGGGCTACAGAATGGGGTTCATGTTGTGCATTGCCCGCACAGCCCCTTGTTCCCCATAGTGGCCAGTCGGGTAGGACTCCCACAAGCAGGGCAGAAAGGCAATAGCCCCCTTCCAAGTAACTGGTAGTCAGAGGTATAGTGCCCCAGAACATGAAGGTTCCACACAGCGCCCATGGCTAATAACTGTGGGTAGACACCTTCCTCCTGAATGCATTTAACCCTGACTGAAAGCTGAACGGGCATCATTACACCCTATGGCAGCAAATTCACGATAAAGCTGCATTGTGTGAAGTACTTTCTTCTGTCTGCCCTGAATATGCTGCTAAGCAGTTTCATTAGAAAATCCCATGTTCAAGTAGTATGATGAAGGAGGGTGGGGAGTAGAAGCGTTTCAATTACCCAGAAGCCATTCTAGTACAAAGATACACCCTTGACAGTGGTAGAACCTGGTAAGAACTGCACTGTGAACTACTTTTTGTTGAAAAGCAGGCCCCCGTACTGCTTTCAATCGTATCTCATAACCACAGATTCCATATCCACAGATTGGGTACAGGCCCCCCGCGCACGCCCCCTCCGGAGGCGAGGAGAGCTCCTTATAAAACCTTATAAGGCAGTGTTTCTCAAACTGTGGGTCGGGACCCACTAGGTGGGTCGTGAGCCAATTTCAGGTGGGTCCCCATTCATTTCAATATTTTATTTTTAATATATTAGACTTGATGCTACCATGGTATGTGACTGCATTTGGGGAAATGTTACAGACCTGTACTTTTAACAAGCTGCTATGTATATTCTTTTAACAATGATAGTCAATGGGATTTACTCCTGGATAAGTGCAGGTAGGATTGCAGCCTAGGTTGTTAAAAATTTTCCTGCTTGATTATGTCACTTCAGGTCATGACATCACTTCCGGTGGGTTCTCATTCTAAAAAGTGGGTCCTGGTGCTAAATGTGAGAACCACTGCTATAAGGCATTAAAAATGTCACTTCTGGTTTCTCTGTGAAACTGGAAGTCATGTGTTTTGAGCTTTAAAGCACAGTCTGAGCGCAGCAGAGACAGGAGTTCTCAGCCGCTGCTGAGGTCACCTCGTGGACAGTGGGGATAGGCGTTCACCCGGATCTTCTGTTTCAGCTATCTGTAGGGGGTTACAGAACAGAACCCCTGCAGATAAGGGGGCATGCCTGTATATAAATATTCTTAACAACAAGCGGGGGAATTTACCTGGACTCTGCATACTGCTGTCAGGAGCAGCTTGCTCTTCCTTCAGTTTTTGCTGGTCGTCTTCCTCTTCCCTGAAAATCAAGGAGGGAGAACAAATTGTAAACTTGTACATAGAACAATGTAGGAACTCCCCCCTCCGCTCCCAAAAAAGTCACAAACACAACAATGACAACTTACCCGCACGGTCCTGATTGTGGTAATGGAATCACCCTTCTACCTCTTCCAACTTTCACTGTACCTGCCATCCGCGCTATGAGGTCCTGCCACCTGTATGGAGGGAACAAACCTAAGGTTGACATCCTAAACATAAAAAAGTGTTTTAGAAGGAACATCGGTGGACATTCCACAAGAGAGATTAAAAGAAGCAAAACCCTTTGTTCCTTCCAACATTTCTTTCTCCGCCTCTACCTATGGCACCAATCTGAGCTTTCTTCATTCTCACCCACACTTCCTTTGTAATGTGTCACTCCAGGTTGTCCCTAGTCACCCTGAGCGATCCTTTGCAAATTTCTTGTGTTAACTGCTTGGAAACCAAAGTTATTCCAAATAATGCTATATAGGGCACAATCCTAACCAACTTTCCAGCACTGACATAGCTGCAATGTAGCCCTAAGGTAAGGTAACAAACATGCCTTTACCTTGAGGAGGTCCCCTTGACTGCCTCGCCACTGCAGGATGCAGTGCATGCCACGTTGGCACAGCTATGTCCGTGCTGGAAAGTTGGTTAGGATTGCACCCTTAGGCTATTAACTAGAAATGGATACTAGGAACCCATCTTACTAGTTCGTAAGAAAAGCAGCACAGGATGCTGCTCTCTCTAATTCAACATTGCTGGTGCTGCCTTTAAAGCCTACGCAGTTTGGGACCTAGGAGGCGAGCGGATAAGGAAGCGGTTTTCCGCAAGCAGCAGTAATCCATTTCCCTACCCCTTTACTTCTTCCTTATGAAGTGAGTTGGTACAAAAGCAGATTGATGCAGCTTCATTTGTGGCAGGCTGGAGAGCAGAGAGGGTAGACTTGGCATGAGTCTGTTTGCCACACCCTCATTCTACATGAGTTGCATCATATGCTTCCTAGTTGGCCAGGCAGGGCGGAAAGGACAGGAGAGTATCTCCAGAAGCTGAGCAGCACTGATGGGAAGTTGGTGCAAGTTGGTGCACTGATGGGAAGTTGATGGGGGTGTGTGTGTGTGTACAGAAATGAGCTGTTCTAAAGTATACTGCTAAGCAGACATCACCCAGAAGCCAAAGCACTCAGGTGTGATGGTAAAAAATTAAACTGATTAAAAAACCAAGAGAGTCAAGCAGGAGTCGAGAATGGTGGCCCAAGTAGTGCAGTACCTTATAGAGTAAATCTATTAGCAACAAAATGGACAAGTGAGGTTTGTGCAAGACATCAGTTCAAGCTCTCTCCTACAGCCATCCTACACTTCAGAAGTTAACAGCCCATCTGAGATGACTGAGAAGACTGTACCAGGTCTTCTTCCTGGTAACAAAAGACCAATTAAACCGAAATTGTTTAATTGTCAGATTGCTGTGGTCTTTTGTTACCAGGAAGAAGACGTTTTAATTGCAAATTGCCTTCAGGAAAGAAAGACTCCCTCTTTCTGCAGTGAACTTTTCAAAATTTTATAATTATCCAACACATCCCTTTTCAGTAACATCTGTAGAATGCACAGAGAGGTGCACCTTCTAAACCTAAATCCTCTTGTTTGCAATCACCCACATTGTATGGAAAGCAAGGACAGCTGCTAAATATGCTGCTTGGGATTAAGTGTCTGATGGAGAGAAGTGAAGCAATTATGGCGAGGAATTAAGCAATTATGGCTCAGTCCAAGACACCTGATTCAGAAAGTCCTTTGTAGCCTTTTACACTGTGTGTGTGTCATGTGTGAATGCTATAAACATGGGACAGAATGCAGAAAAAAAAAAATTGTTGTCATTGCAGGATTCCCCCCTGTGGATTCCCCTGTGTCATTCCCCCCTCCAACTGCACATCCACTTAGAAATTAAAGTGGCAAAAGAACTGTCAAAACGGAGGATCCGACTCAGAAGGGGTGTTGGAAACAGCAAGGGCAGCATTTCCCTGGGTTTGTAGACATGGGTGGGGTTTAGAATTAATGTAACAGGAAAATATTCAATAAATATTCAGTTAAGGAAACTGGCAGCAACACATCAAACAGATGAAATGCAAGTCTTTTAGCACAGCTTGTGGACCAGCAGCATATAGTTGCAGAGCAAACTAAACAGAGCACTGAAAGTAGTTCCAAGTTTTGGATATTACTCTGAGATGTACAAGTGAGGTTTCTTTGAAGTCATGTCAGCTGGGATAGCAGTACCTTCACTTGGCTACAGTCCAAGTTATCAAGTTACTAAGGAACGTGGGATGGCCCTGACCATGTTAAAAGCTTCTCACACATAAAATACATTGCCGGGGTGGTGGAGGAAAAGAACCTCTTAAGAGAAAATACTGAGGACACTGTTGGGAGCAGAAGCTTTCTAACCTGCACTGTTGCTATGAGGTTCTGAAGAGGGCAGGAGCAACCACCGTGCTAGCAAGAATGCCAAGATAAAAAGAGGTGGAATTAAGAGAGGCCTCATAACAAAACTTCTCTAGCAAATTGCTTCCCCACCATCTGTGAATTTGAGTTGCTACTGCTGAATGCCATTTACAGCTACTGCAGTGACTCAGAAGCTGAGTCAACCTGCTACCCGTTTCTCCAGCTCCACCTAGGACAGGTAAAAGCAGAAGAGCCTTTCCGCAATTCTGGACAAAGGCTGGCTTCTTCCTTGCCACGGGGAGGAAGTGAACCATCTTGTCACCTGGCTTCTGCCTCAAACTCATATTTACCTGGACTGCAGAAAGGTGGGGGCATAACTGCTGACTTATTCCTCATAGTTTCAGGAAGAAAGAGGGAGAAGAGCGTCTTTTAATCCTTTTCGCTATGTGAACCGCTTTGAAAACTTTTTTGTTGCAAAGCAGTAAATAGTCTGCAAATACATCATCATCACCAGTGGAGGTCCCATGTGGTATATGCTTCTGCTAGTTTTTTCTTGAAGAATCTCTTTTCCCTCCCCCCTTTTCCATTTTGTGAACTTGCCCACGAGCTGCAAGACAACCTGTTGCCTGCAGCCAGGCAAGACCGAACTGGAAAGCAGGAAACCCTTTTCCCTTGGGATTCATGCAACTTGACCCTCCCCTCTAGAGAAGAGGCAGTGCTGTCTCAGATGCAATGACTGGTTCCTCGTAGCACCTCAGGAGGATTTATGTTTTGATCCTGGAATATCATATTGTAATTTATACTATTTTGTTCTGAGACAAATTCCAATGAAAAAGAAAAAAAAACAAAATTCAATGAAAGCAAATCCTGACTGAGAAACAGCCTGAGAGATAGAACAAGAAGATGTGCAAAATACCCTGAAATTCTGTGTCTGAAACCTGGTAGTTTTCATTACCATGACAGCTCCTGTCAACCACCTCTGGCATCCCTGGTCTTGTAAACAAGCCCTTAATTACACATCATGAAGACCACATAGGATGAAAAGGCAATTTGCTGCCATAAAAACTACAGATCTATTTCAAACAAACAGCAAGAAGTGACCTGGCTCATTACAAACTCCCCAGAGCTTGGCAAGTCTCCTAGGAGAGAGTCTGTTCCTCTCAACTGTAGCCGTTTTAAGGAAAACCATGGCTGTACCAAGCAGTTATTCACACGGCAAAAATTTAAGGAGTAGACTGTTCCTCTGCCCGCTTTGCCCAGGAAAAGCTAGCAATTCTCAGTTCATTTCATTATCTTTGCATTATTACTCCTGAACACCTAATGCTGCAGGAGCAAACCAATGAAGGGTGCAGTGTCAGCAAATCTGGTCTCTAAACGAATGTATCCTAGGCCCTGCTCTGAGTTGCTAGAGGCAAACGTCCTTGCAGATCATAAGGAAATGCCCTTATACCAGCTCCTTTTTTTTTTTTTTTTTAAGGAGAGGGGAAACCCAACAGCTCGGTTTAGGCACAACAACAAACAATGCTTCATTGTCATAAGCATAAGCCTTGGGCTTGAGTATGAGAAGAGACTGAAAGTTTCCTTTTACCATTTCTAATAAACCAGTTTTCCTCCAAATTTGGTTAATTGTGGTTTGTTCAAATCAGTTCATTTGTTTGATCTGTTACCGAGCCAGGAAATCAAACCAGGATCTGATACCGATATTGCTGTCTACTATAAACCACTGTTTCAATGTCCTCCTCTCAACGTGCAAAGGAGAGGAGGTATGTGAGCCAGAGGACTGGGCTCACAACAACCAACTAAGACGTGTTTTGTCATGTCTTAACCAAGTTAAGTCTTAATGGCAGCAGATGTTCCACACACATCTTAAGAGCATCTAGAACGGTATTGCTATAGGTTGCAAAGGCTACAAGCTACACAAGGGAACCATGTTTGGCTCCTTGATGTCAAGTGTTATAGACTTCGTTGGCCTAAGTAAGAGGTTATATAACAGGTCAGCTCTAGACATGGAGATATCCTTGGCAGCTCTACCCTTGCACATCAGATTTATGCCCCGTTCATCCCGGTTACAGGGGGTGAGTTTAGGTAGAGAATTAAGCCAGAACCTATAAAAGGAAGGAAAGGAAAAAACACCCTACAAGAATTCTAAAAGCACCTACTGCTTTGAGTAAGAAACTGCTTCACGGACTTGGAACACAAGATTTATCTTCCTCTTTAGCAAGTGATAAACACAACATATTGGCAGAGGCCGCCAACCCCACTTACACAGCCTTTTCGGAAACCGTCTGTGCCACCAGTTCATAAATCTGGGCTCCATTTTCTGACATAGAGATGACAAAGAAAGCTTTGTTATCTGGGGAAGAAACCAGAGCATGTTAAATCTGATAGCACCTCGTCTTATTATGTTTTTTTTTTTACCTAAAATTCAGGCTGTGGGGACGAACTGCAATAATAAAGCTCCCAGAAAATGGCACGAATGCAGAGACACATCACTTTTAGAGATCAAAATCTGGTATGACAGAATATGGTTACTGCTCCCTGATCAACTTCTGTATCTCAGCTAATGAGCTCATCCAGGCTTACAGCAAATACTGCCTCTGGGAATGATCACAGAGTGCCTTGAATTTGTTCTTTAGGCACTGAACTAGTATAGTAAAGATCTACCAAGAGAATAGTCTTACCACTGGTTAAAAAGCATCATTTTAGACTAAGTACCCTGACCACTTAAGACACTGATTTAACCAAGTAAGAATCACTCAAGGCACATTTGCACTGTTCAAGTCTGCAGGGTGCTTTCCGGGAAGGGGGGGGGCACCTTTATGAGGTAGGGTCACACCTCATCTTGGCTTCAGTCCCCATATGGAGAGAAAAGCAGGATAGAAATACAGTAAATAAATTTCTCATATGTAAAATGGGAACACCAGCTATCTACCTTACCAGTTATCGTAAGGACAGCCAAACCACCATTGGGAATAAAAAATGCTACTTAAATGATATACCACAACTAACGCAGCCATCAAACTCGTGTGAAAAAAAAAGTTGGCCTGAGGAGCTGTTCTAAGTTTAAAACACACATGCTTTTGATTTGAGGGAGCTCAGTTAAGTACAGGCTTTTCCACACAGACACAGGTCTGCTTGAAAGAGCCAACTGAGTTATTTTATCTCTTGTGTTCTCACACCAACTCAACTGCTCCACTCTGTTCAGCCTTAGTCTTGTTGCAAGGATGCCCAAGTTGACTGGAATCTGATTTGCACCCTTGCCTTCGGTCTGGGGCAGACTCGCCTTACTCGCCGACACAACGGCTCCATTAAACAAAAGCAGCTCTCTGAACATAAACATCCTGGGCAACCAGCTGGATTTCTCAGCGGCACTGACCTGTGGCCACCTGGCGAACCAACACTGTGTTCAGCTTGATGACAGGGCTGAAAGTGTGCTTGCTGTCTGCCATGGAAGTCAAGATCTTGCTGTGACACCTCAGCACCAGTCTCTCGTCTTGCTTCTGTAACAGCACCAGAATATCCTCCAACAGCAGCGTGTAGAGATCTGCAGTGGGCAATAAGAGCGGCCGGGAACTGGTTACAGACACTCTCCCTGGCATGCAGAAGATTGCAGCCCTCACAGAGTCAGGAATCAGCACAGTGCTCTCTCAGCAAGGCAGGCAAATCATTCACCTCCGAGCTACAGTTGGCACAGAGTCATCTTGCAAATCACTGCTGTGTCCTTGCACTATCTTAATGAGCCTTCATCTCATTTTAAAATGCACAAAAATAGCTTGATCAGCTCCAAGAAACCTACATGCATCATCCCTGGTAACAGGGAAACTTATCAGGCAGGTGTACTTCCTATTTTTTCTCCCCTTCTGCTACGAAACACAGTATAAGTCAGCAGGCTGTGCAAGGCTTACCAATGGTCTTGTCGCGATTCACCTTCCAGGTTAGAGGCCCTTCGTGAATCATCTTCTTCTTGGTTAAATCCAAGTTCTGTCAAGAAGACATAGAGCAAAGTAGAAGTTTTGGGAGATTTGTGAATGTCGACTGCAAGGATCTAAAGCAGCAGTTCCCAAAGTCCTACTTGGACTTCAGGACTACACTAAGTTGTTGGGGGGTTGGGGCAGGTGGTTGGTCCTGATGGCACCACAGGGATCGCGGCGCCATGGGGACTCAGGGACATCCCCACGTACCTGGGGCATCCCTCAGTCTCCTGGAGGCTTGCAGCTGCCTCTGCGACCCTCCATGCAGCTGTAATGAGCTCTGCTCTGATACCAGAGCTCACTTCCAGTTTGTGATTGTGCAAACCGTAAGTGAGCTCCAATAACAGATTGGAGCTCCCTGCATTCATGCAAAGGGTTGCAGAGGTGGCTGCAAGCCTCCAGGACCCTCTGAGAGGCTGCAGGACACCCCCAGGTACATGGGGGTGCCCTTGGGTCCCTACAGCATCACAGTGACATTAGGGACCTATTCCTGGGCCACTTTGGGAACCACCAATCTACAGCACAGATCATTACAAGCTAGGGAGCATGATTTCACTATGAGTATCCACCAAAGTGACTTTTCTCAAGGCAACTCAGAACACAGAGGCACCTAAAAGACAAACTCAGTTATTTTAGCATTACCTGTCCGATGCAGAAAAACTTCCTCTCGATACTCTGATGTTGTAAGTTTGTCAGCATTTCCATGCCTACTGAGTATTTTCTAGTACAGTGAACATAGTCTCCTGAAGCTTGCACATGAGGTCAGATTACAAGATTAAACCCATTTCTGCACAGCCTACAGGTGTACACATTTGATCCCTGTTGCATATATGCATCATTGTGCAGAAATGGTTTAAGATTACAGAACTATATATTCTGGGGTCCAACCATCTTTCCATGTGGCAAGTTTGAAACTGGTATGTTGAAAAAAGTTTCTGTAACCAAACTCTTAAGACCAGTGAAAAATGAAGGATACACTTTTTTTTAAATGACCAGATAAACCAACACGGGCTGTGACAGCAGCAGTCACAGGCTCTTGGATGCTCTCAATGCCTGTCAAACACTTCAAAGCTTTATAGGCAAATGACTTTCATGGGCTGCTTCCTTCAGACCTCCCAAGCAATGAAACAGCATGATCCTCAAAGGCCTTTGTATCACAGCTTACAGAACTGACAGTAACTATGGGATAGGAAATTAGATATTGTGGTGTTACAACCAACTCAATGCAGGGTTCTGAATGTGATGTTCTGTGTGAGCTACGGCAAGCATAGTTTTAGGCTCTTATGAATGCATTCTGAAAAACACACGGACTGTTACATAGAAAGGTGTTTCATGAACTAAAAAAATAGGGCCTTCTCAGTAGTGGCACCAGCGTTATGGAACGCCCTTCCCCTTGACTTGAGAATGGCTCCCTCTCTTGAGACTTTTCGGCGAGGCCTGAAGACCTTTTTGTTTAAACAAGCCTTCTGAGTTCATGGCCTTTTTAACATCCTTTTTACATCTTTTAGTATTTTTACAGGCGTGAGTCCTCTATGATCTGCTGCTTTATGCTCTTTTTATCTGACTACTGTTTTTCTGGTATTTGTTAATGTGTTTTAATACTCTTTTGTCTGTTATTAAATTATGTTTTAATCTGTTTTTAATATGTTGTAAGCCGCCCTGGGTCCCTTTGGGGAGAAGGGCGGGGTATAAATAAATATTATTAATAATAATAATAATAATAATAATAATAATAATAATATTATTATTATTATTAAAAAGGCAAATGTGTGTTCATGAATACATTTCACTCTCATCACAAATCTATTTACTGATCATAAAGGCACTGACTTTGTAAGTTTTTTCAGTCTGGTATGGCATAAAGGGATATCATAAGTTCTTTCCTTCATTCCACCTACTCACAAGGTACTGTTTGGCACCATTACTTGTGGACAATAAAAATGCATGAAAGAAGGGGGGGACCTCGATGCACTTTCAACCAGTATTATTCAAAATCTGATTAAAGGTAATACAGGAGTGTGCCACTTAACAAAGGGGATATGGTCTCCAATCCCTATTGTTATGCGATTAGGTCATTAAGCAAACATTCAGCCCAATCTAGTGCCTTTGTTGTGTAAACAGATACTTCCTGCCAGACACTCAATGGCTGCACAGGCTACTGGAGATAGAGTGCCTCTTCTTTGCATTAAGAGCCTCTTTGTTGTGTAAAAGGATACTCTGTTGCAGGCTATGGGAGACCTGACTGCCTTATGAAGAACTGCTTTGACCACTGTCATATATGTGGTCCATCATTAAGCAGAAGGCTGTTAAGCAACACACGCCTATACATGGCCTCCAGAGAGATTCCACTAACTAGGTCCTCATTACTAGATGTGTCTGAGAATAAGGAACTCTAGTAGATCCTACCAAGTGAGGATCACCAAGCTGTTACATTCTCAGATTTTATAGGAGAAAAAAATACATACAATTAATTCTTCCAGTGAGTTCAGTTTAACTAAGGATACAGATACAACCCAACTTCCTACATCCTTCTGCTTATGAATACTGCACGGAAAAATTAAGGCTTGTTTCGTAACACCCAAAGAAGCTATAAGACTCATCTCAGCGCTTTTCTACTCACCCTGAACTCATCCAGCATAGGGCCCTCCACCTGCTTCAAGTAGGACAAATCCAGACGGCGCTGGTAGTCTTCCAAATGCTGCAGATGAAAGAATAAAGTCAATCAGGTTGGGAAATTGAAATGGCTGCAACTAAGCACTGGCACGACAAAGAACTTGAACAATTTGGGAACCCTTTAGGAGCAAGTAGCCTCAATATTTGGTTGATGGCAACTGCACACTATTGTCAATGGCCCCTGTTAGCATCTGCAAGCCCAGGTCTCTCTCACTCCCTCTCACCTGCTTGTTCTCTGCTTCTTTGACAGCCTGGTTAACGTAGTTGAGGATCTGCCGGCAATGATCTGCTGCTTTCTTCACTTTCTCCTTCTCCTCAGGTTGTTCTAAAATGAGAGAGAGATCAAGGTGGCAACCTCCAGGGAACACCCTCCAGGGAATTTCTGTGCTACAGTTCAAAGATGTAGAAGTGCCCCTGCAAGTCACTCCTGTATTCACCAATGCCTTGCTGGAACCCTTTGTACACACAGCTGACTTCAAAGTAAGATCTGCCTACTGCAGAGATGTTTCTAGAATCCTACAGCAAATGTTGGAGTGACCGCCTTGTCTTTCCTCAGAAGAGGCCCATCGTCAAACAGTGATGAAACAAGTAGCAACTTTATGGGATGCGTTTGCAGGCTTATTGATATAACATTGTACTCTGTCAATAGTAATCATGCTACATGGTCAGTCACAAGGTAATTATTGGGAACAACATTTGAACACACATCGCCAAACCTTTTTAAAAAGCCAAATGACAGAGTTCTACTCTTTACTAAGTATTAAAGATCCAGAGAGAGTCATTTCTTTTCATTGTTCAAGGGAAGATGTGAAACTGAGGCAGCAATGAGATTCCTTTTAAAAGGAAACAGAGTTCCTTTGAAAGTCAAACTGTTCCTGCAAATGGCCAAACCCCCAACAGAAAGAGCCACACGATACCTGAGTATTTTGCAATATTATCAAGCAGAAGGGGGTATTTGGTCAGCCTCTGCATCTCAGTGGGAATGATATCTTTCAGCTGCAGTCGACGACAGAGCGGATTGCTCTCAGCATCCTAAATTTAAACAGCATAATAACCGCATTTGTCATTTTTATTAAAACTATAATTACCTGAGAGCGCACCCTCTATTCATCACATAAATGTCTTGCTGGTTCACATTTCTGGCAATTAAATACAAGTCAAGGAACGCCAAGATTTATCAGACAGACAACACAGTCCCGTTGTATCAGGCAATTACTAAGAGGAAAGGCTCATCACAAAAACTGGTGGTGGCTTCCTTCCCTCATTACTTCTCACTGACTTGATATCATCAGCAATCAATCTCAGTCACTGACTTAAGAGGAGACATCTTACTCTCTTATGTGATGTAACCCCTGCTAACTGGTTAAGAGGCGCTTTTTCAAGTGGGTGCTCTTTTATTTAGCAGGGGGAGAGTAACTGGCCCACCTCACCCCAGCAGTGTCTTTTCTAGTGGCTGTCTGCTGGTGTTGCATCTTTTTAGATTGTGAGCCCTTTTGGGACAGGGAGCCATTAGATATTTGATTTTCTCTGTAAACCGCTTTGTGAACTTTTTGTTGAAAAGCAGTATATAAATACTGTTGTTGTTGACGGAAAAGTGCAAGATCTTCACCAGAACTCTAGCAACTCCTGAAGTGCCTAGGATCTCCGACAACCTTAGCAAGGGCCCTTCGTCCATGAGGAAGGGCGTAAGCCCAGACCCAGCCGCTTCCCCCCTTTTCCAAAGGAGTGCTGCGCTTGCTCTAAGACAAATAATATGTTTTACAGAAGGAGGATATAAAAGCAAGCTCTATTGGGGGAATTTAGAACCTGAATGCTATATATAATGTCAATGAAGAAGGTCTCTGTCAGTCTAGAAAACTGACATGGACCAATACAGACTGGGTAGCCAATGAACTTGGCTTGCTCCATTTGCCACAGGGATGCTCTGAAGAAAAACTTGGCACAATTGCCTGTACACAGTTGGGGCTGGACTAGATGACCTCCATAGTCCCTTTCAACTCTAACATTTTATGGATTCTATGCCATGGCCACACTACAATCAAAATTGGTTCACATTTGCTTGAATCACAACTTGAATAATTCCCAATGGTTCTTGGAATACCTCCCTGAGAAATGATAGTACAAAAAATGATCCACCACGAAGTGAACATACTAGATCTAATCCATTATTTTACCCCCGTCGACAACCCCTGCTCGTCCTGCAGCAGGCATCAGCCAGATCTAGGAACGAGCAAGATTTACCTGGACAAAGGTCTGGAAGCGAGAGTCCTTCTTCTGCCTTGATTTAATCACCTCCAGAGCGAATGGCTGGTTGCTACAGAAGGTGGCAGTGGCTTGCTTCAATTTCTCCTCCCCTGCTCCACTGAACTGAGAGAAGAATTCAAGGAAATCAAGCATGAGAAACAGAAGGGCACATGAGAGAAGTCATATGCCAACGTAAGTATCAGCATGCACCAACCTTATTCTGATAATAAAGAAACTGTTGCAGGCCATGATAAATAGACCTGACAAGCCTATCAGGAGTACATCCTGCTAGACAGGTGATAGACAGGAGTGTATCTTGCTGTAGTCCTTAGCACCACTTCCCACTTTGTTCCATCTTCCTACATTGGAATCTGGCAAGAGGGATTCCGCCTGTGGCTTAAATTCTGAATGCTTGTAATGACTGACTCATGTACAACTCCCCAGAATCTTGATACAGATAATGCACAAAGCACGGCAAATCTATGCCTGGGAAAATGGGACACAACTCAGTTCTAAGTGAAATCATGATAATTTAATTACTAATGCATCTGTATCTTGGAGTACTTTCTGTTATAAGAGTAGGATAATAGTTTGGGTAGTGATTTTCAACCTCTCTCATCTCACAACATACTGATAAGGTGCTAAAATTGTCACGGCACACTGTCAGGTTTATTTTACAATTGACAAGGCACACCATGCTGCCAGTAGGAAGGTCACATTCCCCCAATGGTGCTACTAATAAATGACCCTCCCCAAACTTCTGTGGCACATGTCCAGACCATTTGAGGAATACCAATGTTGTACAATGGTTGAAAATTGCTGGTTTAGGGTGATGGATCAAGAAGCAGACTCAAGAAGAAAAAGTCAAATCTGTTTAGCCATGAAGCTTTCTGGATGACCCTGGGTCAGTCTCTATCTTGCAGTCTAACCTACCTCACACCATTGTTGCAACAAGGGAGATGAGACACATACTTTGCTCTGAGCTCTTTACAAGAAGAGTAATATATATAATGTGAAAAATAAATAAAAGTTTATCTGAAGGACTGGAAAACAAACAGTTTTTAATAACCAAATCAGATCTTGCATCTACATGGAATAAAAGGTTCTCCATTCACAAAATGAAACAAAGATGTGATCAAAGATTCTTTCTCCATCACCTCCCAAGTACTGTTCTGGCAACTTTTAAAGATAAAAAATAAGTCCTCTGCTTTTTGCAGGTCACCTTTACACTAAATGACTCATTCATTTATTGTTAATTGAATAAAAAAAGCACTCAGCTAAATAAATGCTTCATGAGAAAAGTGAAACATGTAGACCATGCTGAGCTCCCTTCATCTTCCAACAATTCTGACTCTACCAGTTCAATGTCATTCTTTCAGAAATGAAGAATTTTAGATAACAGGTTCCCAGATAAGACAAACTACCAAGAGTGACCTGTGGCTCTATTCACCATTTCATTGTCAATCATCTTCAAGAAGCATTTCATTTTTTCAGAAACAAAAGAAAAACAAACAGAAGTTCGGTTTACCCAAGTTAATAAGTCCTCTCCAATTTGATCAATAACAGAGGTCTCGTTCCTCTTTCGCACAGCTTTCATCTGCTCATTCAATCCAGCTGAACAGCAAAGAAAAAGAGAGGAATGAGCACCAGCTTTGGAAATAGCGACACAATAACCTCATATACAGTGGCCCTTAATGGACTTCAGAGTTCCAAAGTGAAAGAGCTTTCACATTCATGCCAACATCAGGTTAGCCAGCTCAGAGCTTTTACTTGTTCTATGTGTGGAGCTCTCCCCATCCCAACCCCAGTGTGCAGCGATTGTTAAGTACTTGCTCATAATTAACTCTTGTCCAACAGAGCTTTGAATTAGGCTAAAAAAATGCTTTAAAAGTCTCCAGTTATTCAAGTTTGAACCTTCTGTGCTCTACATGCTGCTTCTCCCTGTTATACCTCAACAACATCCCCACGGTTCCCTCTTTGTTCACCACCTTCTGGCATCAAATCTCCTTTCTAATGACAAACTCCCCCCTCCTGAAAAAAAAAGCCAAGGGGAAAAAAAGCTCCCTTGACTTCCACAAATTATCAAGAATGAATTTAAGAATAAAGCACCAAAACCAAACGGGATTACAGGAGGTCAGCATATCTAGTTTTAACCTTTTTATGTATATTGTTATTTTATTGGTTCAAAATTTCATTTCTGTAGGTGCTTCCAACACAAATAAAGAAAGTGCAACAAAAACCACTTTTGGAGTCTGAAAGCAGAAACTGAACTTTTTGTTTTTTACTGCTGTCTAAGAAAAAGGGGTGGTGATGGTAGACATTCTCCAAAAACCGATGACATTGTTTGGGAAACAATACAAACATTGTGGAAACCTGTCTTTCAGTCAGATGGAGAGTGATCCCTTGACTCTCCACTGATTTTGTTATTAACAATAACGGGAGTTTAATGCATGGTTTTTAACATCAGCCTTGATAGTACTGCTGCCTACAGTATCTGGAAGAGTTTCTTTCACACTTTAGAAAAAAAGGGAAGGCACAGAGGCAAACCAGCAACGTAGGAGTCCAAAAATGAGAGCTCATACCCGAGTAGAGTTCTTGCAGCAATCTCTACTTAAAAACATAAGAAGAGTCCTGCTGGGTCAGGCCAAAGGCCCATCTAGTCCAGCTTCCTGTATCTCACAGTGGCCCACCAAATGCCCCAGGGAGCAAACAAGACAACAGACACAATCTGTGTCCAGGTGCCCTTCCCTGCAACTGGAAATCAGAGGCAGCTTGCCTCTAAAACCAACAGCTTGCACATACCTACTATGACTCGTAACCCGTAATGAACTTTTCCTCCAGAAATTTGTCCAATCCCCTCTTAAAGGCATCCAGGCAAGATGCCATCACTACTTCCTGTGGCAAAGAGTTCCACAAACTAATTACATGCTGGGTAAAGAAATATTTTCTTCTGTCTGCCCTAACTCTCCCAACACTGCACACATCCATCATCCTGGGTTATTCTTATTAGTGCAAAGCCATCCGAAAGGCCTGTGCAGTCTATTAAAGCTGTTTTGACAGAAGCAGAGTTAAAAGCTGGCCCGGATGCACTTGCTCACCATGAAGCTGAAGAATGTCCTCCAAATTAGAGAATATTTTCCGCAAGTCGGAGTGAGGCAAGATCCCTTCACGGGAGACACGCTGATAGAAGACCTGGTCCAGAACCTTCAGTTTACGGAGATGGGCGCGCTCAGTGTAAATTAACTCTGTAAATGAGCAGAACAGAAACAGAACAGTTGCAATGACCCCTATATAGGGGGGGGGGAACCTAAGATGGGAGAAACTGAACACTTTAAGTCTGGAGGATACACTTTGTTGAGAGTCTAAGAAACTCGGAGTATGCAGGTCATGCCTTGTTATCCACTGCAGTTCCGTTCCAGAACCCTCAGTGAATAAAAAAAGTCAGTGGATACCAAATCAATAGAAAAATAGCTTTAAAGACCCATTTCCAGGTTTCTTTCTCGTTCATGGCCGCTCCAGACTGTACTGGTATAGATGCTATATCACATTCAGTCACTAGACAGGGTGAATAAAGGAATCCAGTGAGATGAAATTATGGCCGAATGCAGTATATTATCTATAGCAGCAGCTTCCAACCTTTTCCATCCCACAGCACAATGACAAGGTGCTAACACTGTAAAGGCACGCCATGAGTTTTCCGACAATTAACACACAGCACTGCCGGTGAGGGGCTCACATCACCCAATGCCCCTACTAATGAATGACCTTCCCCCCAAACTCCTGTGGCACACCTGCAGATCATTCACGGCACACTAATATGCTATGGCACACTGGTTTATACTGATGCATTCTGGGGTGACAATGGAGGAGCAGAAAACCCAAAATTGGGTCTTTAAAGCTATCTTTAACCCCTTTAACCCACATAACTTGAAATTAAGAAAAATCCTTAAGATCATGAGAATCATCAAAACTGGGGATTTCCAAAGAACCTCTGCTGCCTTTCTTCATTCTGAAAAGTGCTTAGGCTTGCCTTGAAACCCTGTCTCTTTCCATGTTCCCCAATCCCCACATCTGCAAGCTGAACCAGCCAGCCTCCATCTTGCATTCTTAAACAGGTGTGCACCTGGAGACAAAATCTGAAACTTGAATAAAGCCCAGTTCTACCCTGACCAAAATGAAGCTGGCAGCAGAATACTGGGAGCCGAGGGAACTCTAAACTATACACGGTCACTGCAAGACAAACATGAGAGGTGCTCTAATGAACTCACCATTAATCACTTCTTGGCGTTTGATCTCAGAAGGTTTCAGGCCAAGCAACACCTCTCGGCTTACAAGTTGCTGCCAGCTGGGCGGGTCCGTCTCCATGTCAAAATCAAACAGCTCATCTTCACTTTGATTATCCCCAGTACCCACACTGTCCATTCTAAGAAAAGGAAATCTTCAGTGAACTCTCTAAATTCAACTCATGAAGATACACCTCCTTTTCATTCTCCCCCCTCCCACAATCCTGTAATAAATTGCCCCCAAGATTTGATCAAACAAGTCTGCCTTCTGGTCAGAAATGTAATCTTGCAGACTGTCTTTACAGATAAATAAATGTTGGCAACCTTCAGTCTCGAAAGACTGGTACAAGCCTACAGCACCTGGTATTCCCAGGCGGTCTCCCATCCAAGTACTAACCAGGCCTGACCCTGCTTAGCTTCCGAGATCAGACAAGATCGGGAGATAGTGTTCAGTATAGGGAGCTGGTTGGCAACCTTCAGTCTCGAAAGACTATGGTACAAGCCTACAGCACCTGGTATTCCCAGGCGGTCTCCCATCCAAGTACTAACCAGGCCTGACCCTGCTTAGCTTCCAAGATCAGACAAGATCGGGAGATAGTGTTCAGTATAGGGAGCTGGTTGGCAACCTTCAGTCTCGAAAGACTATGGTAGAAGCCTACAGCACCTGGTATTCCCAGGCGGTCTCCCATCCAAGTACTAACCAGGCCTGACCCTGCTTAGCTTCCAAGATCAGACAAGATCTGGCATGTGCAGGGTAACAGATAAAGGCCTTTGCTAAAAGCTCAGCAGGTCTTACTGTTAGCCCCTCTTAAGCAATCTTCCTTTTACATTTTGAGTAAACATTGGTGGAGAGAGATTAAGTGAAAGATAGCATTGAAGGTCAATGAAAAGGGCTGGAGACTTCACTTTTCCATTATAACATCAAGGTGTAAGAAGAAAATACAAGCTCTGTCAATCTACCAATTCTGAAGTACGTCTGATGCTATTAGCTTCTTGCAGCCACAAATCAAGGAGCAACCTCACAACCTTCACAATGACACAGAACCCTCAGTCCTACCCTGCACTCGGGTATCAAGGCACAACTTAATAATACTGCATCCTGAATGTTTCGCCTTTCCTATACAGAGGACACACATAGCAGACTCCACCACCACATGGGACAAACGCTAAAGACAACAAATAGAGGACACACAGATAAGTTACAAGCGCTGCTGGTCCCCACCCCCAGCACTCAGCCTAGCAGCTAACTCAGGCAGTATTACCAAAATCTACTTTAAACACATTGAGACTTGTACTCACTTGCGGAAAGATTTTGGCGTTCCCAATTCTGCTAATCTGGAAAGGAAATAAATTCAGTATCCAACACTGTGATTGATACAGCAAGTCAGTCAGTGACAATACCTTATGCGATAGCAATTTTACAATACAATTTGAACAGTACAAACAGCAATTTTGCAGTGAGCTCTTGGTATCCATAGACTCAGCATCTGAAGATTCCACCATCCACGGATGCAGATCTTGCGACTCAGAGGGCCTCCAGGATGCAACCAGAAGCCACGTCCAGTTATGTCAGGCCCACAGAGTGATCTGTGGGCCCAGCATGGCTTCCAGAGGGCCTGGTGTGGCCCTAATGCGAGTAACTGTGGTGCCACGCTGGTCTCCCCACGAATTCTATCATACATGGATTTCTGCATCTGTGGGTGGTGTAGGAATGGGTCCCCTGTGCATACCGAGGGCCCCCTGTAGTTGCTGGCTTAAGGTTCCCGTCTCTCATCAGAGAAAGTACTCAGTACTCTTAACCTATGAGAGCCTCATACAACAGGGACAGCTACAGGACAGTTAAAATGAGGATGGTCATTAACTTCCCAAGTTTCTGAACAGATCAATGTCCTAATGAATTCTCCCTCTCATCCAAGAGAAAAGAGGTTGGCCAGAATTGCCTGCTCCAAGGCTAAGATATACCTGTCCAGCTCCCCCTCTTCTTCCTGCAAATGGTCCAGTGGAGGGGATGGAAAATCAAACATGGTGTTAGGTGTGCGGGGTGCACTATCCACAGAGTCACTTGAAGATGGAGGTTCTCCAGCTTGTTTTGCCCCTAAAACAAACAGGTTAGGGGAGGTCAGAACAGCACTCCAGGTTTCTCAAACTTTGAAAATCAGATGCATTTCCTAAAGTTACTAGGGTTTCCACAACACCCCCTCGGTTTGTATCCCTGTGCCGCTTAATTTCAGCAAGAAGTGCCTGTCAGGGTCTGAGATCTGTCACAGGTGCGAGGGGATTGTGGCCCACCCTTTGAGAACGCTTGGTGGTAGTTTGAAATTTCATCTTGAATCTAAGTAATATGGAATAAGCCCAGCCTCGCTACTATATAGCTTTTTTATTTTTTATAAAGACGCTCATCTTTGTACCTATTTCACTGTCTTTGTTCCCTTCCTGGGAAGGAAAGGTTCCCGCCTGTGGAGACATCGGATTAGCTGGCAGGTAGGCCACATCTGTGCCATCGCTGGATCCACTCTGGCGCAGTTTAGCAGAGTCCGGTGGTTCTGAACTGACAGAGGAGCTTGTAGATAAGTGCTTAGGATGGCGCAACTTTTGTATTTCCATGGCTCTGCCTACTGGATAGACACAAAGCAGTTAGTGCTCGACAGATCGCTCTCACCCATATGACGCCTCTTTTCCTGACCCTGAAGACCCAGGGAGAATATTTATGATTTAATTTTCACCCCACCTCTCCTTCACAAAGTGAGTGCCCAAGGCCACTAGCAACATTCATAAAATAAAATCCATCTAAGTACAATAGAAAACAAGACCCACACAAGACCCACAGCATAAAAAATAAGCTACATGTATCAGCTACAGGACAATGGATGGGAGACTCATAATAAAGAACAGGTGGCAACAAAATCGTAAATACATGAAAACAAAAGCAGCAGTCACATTTGTAGATTAAAGGCACAGTAAAAAATGGCTTTTATTCAGAATATAGGAAGCTGCCTTATACCAAGTTACTGGTATTGTCTACTGGCAGCAGCTCTCCAGGCTGATGAATTCTCCAAATAGTCATTTTATGTATTTGCTTAATAAAATGAATATACCATACGTTTTAAATAAAGTGTCCCATTATAATTAACAAATAAGACAGCTCATTTTTAGCACTGTTACAAACTCAGTTTGACAACATTCAGCGTTCATAAAACACAGCCAGACTGGTGGATGGGGAACAGTGTTCCTTTTGCTAACATACTTGCATAGCTGTCATGGCGGCTTGGCCTCCTTGGGGGTCCCAGGATATTAGGAAAGACTCTCCTTTTCTTTTCATCCCCTTCTTTCTCTTTCTTTATACTTTGCTATAGTTGAAGACATCCACAAAGAGAGCAACTGTTAAGAACTCCCGTACGCAGCCATTTAAACAAGACCACAATTTTGTGTCCAGAACTACTGACATAGGCAGAGTGTCCTGCAGCTTTCTAAATCTGTTTATCTATACATTCAGTGTCTTAAGAAAAGAAGAGATTGGTACCAGTAGAGGTATGGCTGGTTCAAAATATTTGGTGCGCAGGTCAGAAATTAAGTGTGTCCCCTTTCATTAACTGACTGGGGGTGGGGGGTGAATGGACGCAATCTACTACAAGTTCTCTTACACAAGCCCCAATGAAAAGAACA
Source organism: Tiliqua scincoides (assembly GCF_035046505.1). NCBI lineage: Eukaryota > Metazoa > Chordata > Lepidosauria > Squamata > Scincidae > Tiliqua > Tiliqua scincoides. The sequence goes on from NC_089831.1 coordinate 23,393,053, forward strand.
GGAACTTCATCAAAGTTCTTCTCTTCACAAAGCTCTATTAGTTTCTATGTATACTACCCTCACAATGTCTCATAGAAGGGTGACCTCCAAGTAAAGGCAAAACCAGGGAAATCGCAATCAGTTAGTGCTGAATGCTGCTTCTAAAGGAGCATAAGAACAAAAGAACAGCCCCACTGGATCAGGCCATAGGCCCATCTAGTCCAGCTTCCTGTATCTCACAGCAGCCCACAAATACCCCAGGGAGCACACCAGATAACAAGAGACCTGCATCCTGGTGCCCTCCCTTGCATCTGGCATTCTGACATAGCCCATTTCTAAAATCAGGAGGTTGCACATACATATCATGGCTTATAACCTGTAATGGATTTTTCCTCCAGAAACCTGTCCAATCCCCTTTTAAAAGCATCCAGGCCAGATGCCGTCACCCCATCCTGTGGCAAGGAGTTCCACAGACCAACCACACACCGAGTATAGAAATATTTTATTTGTCTGTCCTCCCAACACTCAATTTTAGTGAATGTCCCCTGGCTCTGCTGTGAGAGTGTAAAGAGCATCTCTCTATCCACTTTGTCCTTCCCCTGCATAATTTTGCATGTCTCAATCATGTCCCCCCTCAGGCGTCTCTAGGCTGAAGAGGGCCAAACGCCATAGCCTTTCCTCATAAGGAAGGTGCCCCAGCCCAGTAATCATCTTAGTCGCTCTCTTTTGCACCTTTTCCATTTCCACTATAGCCTTTTTGAGATGTGGTGACCAGATCTGGATGCAATACTCCAGGTGTGGCCTTACCATCGATTTGTACAATGGGTCACATCACATCACATCTCAGCAGGGTCATATCTCTCTTTTAGGGGACCTCCATGCTGTCCTAGTACTTCCTACTGAAGCCATACTGTGCAGCATGGTGCTTCTTGCCAGCGTACAAAGCCATCTTGAATGACTGGGCTATACTCCATGATGACTTTGCCATCATTCCAGTCAACCACGTACTACTTTATTTTCTACTGAAGAGAATAAAACCCTGCACATCTCAGAGACCCTCAGTTAGGTCCTGTGTTACCCATTCAGAAACACAGGCACCTTCTATTGAGACAAGACAGGGCAGAGACACTGACTACCAATGAAGAACATGGTGACTTTAAATCCAATGTTTGCCTTGCATTAGTTTGCCTGCCTGGCCACCTCAGCCCCCTGGCCTCGTCTTTCAACTGCAAACGGGCCCCCATTACCTTTATCTTTGGCAGAAACCCAATTCGTCCCCGCTTCTGATCTAGACTCCTGGGTTCCTTGACTCTCACACCAAGGTGCTTCATGTAGGCGAGAACAACATACTGCATGCTTGAACTGTAGGCAAGCCCAAACAGAAGGACACAGCAGAGTTAGAGAGGACCAGAAAGAAGCCTGGTTGTGTGAATAAAATAGGGGTAGTTCAACAAATGATTAGTTTTTCTGTTCAGTCAAGCACTGTTCTGGCATTGGGACAACAAGCCATGCGAGACTGGCAAATACCAGTCTTCATTCATTCAACAAAAATTATATCCCCCTCATTTCTTTCTATAGATTATCAAAGTGACTATTATTAAAACCTGCTGACAGAATCTGAAATGAAAACTGCTTTTAGAACCTTAACAAGTGAACTAGAAGCTAACAACTGTTCAAAACCTGCCTGTAAACTTCACAGACCTTTGGGGCAAACTACAGCAGGGATGGGGCAACAGCTCAACTGAGCACAAGGCTTTGCAAGCAGAAAACTCAGGTTTAATCACCGTCATCTCCAGTAATAATGAATGTAGGGTAACAAGGCATAAGACCCTCGAGAGACAGTAAGAAAGAACAGTTCTAGGTTAGACAGCGTAAGGGAGATTGTGATGTAGATTAGTATGTAGGGGTGCAGGATATACATATTTTAAATAAATGAATCATCTGTTATTTGTCCACAGAGCCAGCAGAGGGCTCTCTCAGCCTGCTAAGTCCACAAATACAGAGGAGTTTAGCTTAATGTGACACAGACACTACAACAAGTCTGTTTGATTACCTCTTCTCCTCTTCTATAGGCTGAGAAGTCATCCTGCAAGGGAAAGAGGCAGAAGAACCTTGTTAGAAGCAGTTGCGTCATCCTCTTACTCTTACTTCCTCCAGTTTACATCTACCAGGTGCTGTACTGTCCATCAAGCCAGACTGTTCCAGAAGGGTACTCTGTTCAAGCTTTTCTTTGGTTAAAAAAAAAAAGCTTGAAGTACCTGTTATATAAGTGGAGATACACAGAAAGGTGATCTAGGGACATCACTGATCCTCCCTAACAGTGGTGAGCATACAAGCTGACCATGACAGAAACAGCCACTTTGTTCCAAAGTTTGTGCCTAGTTTCTGGTAAAACCGATATGCAGGAGGTCTGGTCTATGCGATATGCAGAGCCTCCGTTTGCCTGAAGATAACGTCCAAAGGTCGCCAGTTCGAGGCCACCGGCACCGTGAATGGCGAGACCTTGAAGCAGGTGACAAGCCCAGCCGAGTCATTCCACCTGCTCTTGGCGTGAGCGAAGAAGCATCTTGGCTGCCCTCCATGTGAGAGATGAAGGAGCTGCTTGTCTGCTTTGCGTGGGAGGAAACTGGAGGCCAGAACATGATACCAGATCAGAAAAATCCATCTGAAATGTTGTGGTTGTTGAAAGATAGAGCCTTCTTCAATTGTAAAAATCCCTATGGGGATTTAGAACAGCCTCCCTATGTAAACCGCCTTGAATTAAAGTCTGAGGAGAAATCTGATGACCAAGAAAGGTGGTATATAAATACCTGTAGTATTATTAAATTCCCCTGGGGGCTGGAGATAAGAATAGGCCCTCAGTTTGGCTGTACTTGTCGTAAGAGGCGACTAAACAGCCACCGGGTAGATGGGACTCGTCAGCCTGGAAAGGCAGCTCATCTGAGAGAAGGAAAACTCTGATCCCAAACCTCCACTGCCTTATGGCTACATCCAGTTATGGAAAAGGCTTCAGGAGTCAACCTCGAGGCAAAATCCGGAGCCGGAGTCCCTGAGGCAGTTCATGGCTGAACACAGTCACGTTCTGGCAACTCCTGTGACGCCGCTGGAACCAACCGTATTGGCCTCTGCCTTTCCATTGGACCATTTCAGCGACGTGGAGAGGGGGGATTTGCTGCATGGGTAACAGCGTATCCTCCATACCTACTTTACCCAGGCTTCACGCACTGGAGAGGACACTCTGTTCTAGAACCACCATTCAGAGCGTGACACCATAGTCTTCCGAGACTGAAGGATGCCCACAACCAGTATTATTATTATTATTATTATTATTATTATTATGCTACCTTTGAAATTGGAAGGTCTATAACAAGCTACCTTTACTCTTGACCCCCTAACAGGTTTATCCACAATACATCAGACAGACACATTAACCACTGTGTGGCAATGCTCCTGGATCTGATCCTAATCCCTAAAACAAAATTGGGCTAATGGTGGCTGAGACTTGATGCAGTTTTCACTTGCATCCAGCATGGAGAGGAAACTTCCTACAGAGTCTTGTCATTAGGGAATGTAGTTGTGATTAACATCATCAAGCTCCTCTCTTTACTTACATGGAAAGAGAGGGCTGTGTGAGCTTGTGCCACTTGCATACTTACAGCACTTCTTCAATTTTGGTAATGATCTGCTCTGCACACATTCTCTCTTTCTCCAGCGTGGTCCGATCACGAACACGCTCTGCATCCAGCCGCGTCAGCTCTCCTTCAGCCAGGGTCAGTCCCATGCTGCGCTTCTGTCTGAGTACACAGGTAGGAACAGCAGAATGCATAATGCTGTTTGTGGAGGGGGGGGCAGAAGGCTGAAGTAATAAACTCCCATCACTTTGCACTGTCAGCAGGTGCCCAGAAGGCAAGCTGCATAGTCCTGGCTAGACTGCTTCCAACATGCTATGCTTTCACACTACAGAAAACACAGCTAATACATGCTTCATAAAGGTGAACTGTACAACTCCGTAGGTGCAGTAACCCTGATGCAAAGGCCCCACTGAGACCCAGCAAGGCAAACAAATAGAATGAAACGCATTGTAAAGGAGAAATCTGGGAACGCTTGATTAAGAAATTACCGGGCGTCCTGTGGCAGCGCTAATCAGGCTGTCTCCCCAGCAGGCGAGCAAAGCAACATTCAAACCATTCTATAAAACCTGATCATCCAGCACCACAGAAATGAGTGACGGGACTCCTAAGCCTACAGGGACCTTCATACAAACTTTCTGACATAGTGTTTTCACCTGGGCAAGAAGCAATCCAGAATTTTTAGACTGGGATTCCTTTGGGGGACAGGGAACCATTTGTTTATCTAACTATGTAAACTGCTTTGTGAACTACTCCTGTTGAAATGCGGTATATAAATATTCTTAATCATTAAGAACAGTAATTTGGATCAACGGGAAGAAACAAACTCTTACAAATAAATTGAACCTAAGTAAATTTCGCTGGTAAGTACGACAGTTAGAGGGAAAGATTTTCTCCTCCCAGAAAGGATAGTTTACAAGGCTGCTTGATGAGGCAGCTGAAAAGAATCGAACGGGAAATGCAGAGGCCACACCCCTTCCTGCAGTCACTACTGGTGAAGGGGAATAGCCAAACACTGTACACAATGCTAGAACTCTGCAGAAAATTCTACTGCTGTGGCCTATGCTGGCACAGTTCCACATTTGGAGCATAAATGACCAGAAAGAGAACTAGGGTTATACTTCCAAAGCAGACAAAAAGTTAAGTGATCAATAGGCTAAGGACACTTACCTAAAATCTTCAAGGTGCCTCTGGACCTCAGGAAAGACTCTGTCCTGCATAGTTTGAATGTAATGGCGGTGCAGCTCTTCAGGAATTAAGTCTGGCCTTCTCTTTTCTGCAGGAAAATTAATGAAGAGTAAATCTCTTTCTTCGAATGAAGTGGCATGAAGCCAGCCACAGAAAACTATTGGAGCCTCATGCTCTGCAGGCCTTCATCATACAGAACACCTTCATACAGATCATACAGAACATCATACATATGATCATCATACAGATCATACAGAACACCTTCATCAATAGAACACCTTTACTGTTCGTTGCCCACACTGGAACATGCAAGCCAGGATACATGAGAGAGTCTCATGTGAACAAAAAATCTCTTTGGGGTTTAAAACAATCTTACCTAGATCTACAGATATTTCTTCTGGAACTGGAACCTTCAAATTCTGCAACAATAAACGGGCACAACTTAAAACAAATGTAGAAATGTTCATTTCTTGGCAGGACTCAGTCTAGACAAGCTCCTCATTCTGTAACACCCTTCCCCAAATAGCAACAATATCCTTTGATGACACACTGTTAGCAGGGGGCAGGCTGGGGGACAGGAAAAAGTACCAAACACAGAGTTTTCTACTGAGCTCATAGTTCTCTGTCTTATGATTTCCAAGAATGATGTCTAAAAGGATTCTTGCTTGGAAATTGAAGGGACTAGGTTTACTCTGCCTGCAATGCAAACTTTTGGTTTCAGAGGATGTGATGAATTTCATATCCAAATACATGCTATCTGGCCAAGCAAAATTAGATGCAATTTGTTATACATGGAGGGAGAAAGGTAGTGTGTATACTTTGAACCTACCGCAGCTCTCTCCAGGAAGAACTGATTAAACTCAGCAAAGACACGGCGAGTCTCTTTGGAATTTGTTTGTTTATATAGGTCCGCGAAAAGATAACAAAGCTATAGAAGACAAAAAAATAACATTGTATAGGTCTACAAAAGAGATAACAGAACTGTGATATAATAATAAAAAGAATAATGGAAAGAGGGAGGAGAATGCTTAACTCTACCTGTGTTAACTCCAGATTCTACACTTCTTTAAGAGACCCAGTGAAGATCCATAGACAAAGCAAATGCTAATTTAAATTGCACTTTGCATTAATTTCCCTCGCCAATTTTTTTTTAACCATTTCAGAACAAAATAAAAGGTATTTCATCCCCAGATCAAAAAGCTACTGTTCACACAGTAGTTAACATTCCACCTAGGTCTATGTTATAGAGGGTTTCAAAATCTTTCAATTCATGCCACAGGACTGTGCCTGAACAAACCCCTTACCAGTGAAGCTGGGTCAAACTGGGACACAACATGGTGCAGAAAGACGGCCAGGTGAGCTGGGCGGGATTTCAGCAGCTCTATATTCTGGAAACAGCTACACTGCCCATTGATCTGTACAAACAGATGAGAAATTATTATAGGCTAGCACCTACTAGATGTGTGGCCCCCATTTTATCTGTATGGGAAAGGCTACATACAAACTCACTTCCTGTACTTCTTGTTAACAGACTAAACTTCGGACTGCAATTGTCACACAAAACACAAATATACGTGCACTGCTGAAACAGAGACGCCTGCTTTGGCTCGGTCATGTCGTGAGAATGGACGATGGCCGGATCCCAAAGGATCTCTTCTATGGAGAACTCGTGCAAGGAAAGCGCCCTACAGGTAGACCACAGCTGCGATACAAGGACATCTGCAAGAGGGATCTGAAGGCCTTAGGAGTGGACCTCAACAGGTGGGAAACCCTGGCCTCTGAGCAGCCCGCTTGGAGGCAGGCTGTGCAGCATGGCCTTTCCCAGTTTGAAGAGACACTTGGCCAACAGGCTGAGGCAAAGAAGGAAGGCCCATAGTCAGGGAGACAGACCAGGGACAGACTGCACTTGCTCCCGGTGTGGAAGGGACTGTCACTCCCAAATCGGCCTTTTCAGCCACACTAGACGCTGTTCCAGAACCACCTTTCAGAGCGCGATACCATAGTCTTTCGGGACTGAAGGTTGCCAACAGAATACCCAGGAAGCCAAAATGCCTTTATAGAGTTAGGCTGAAATACTAAGAATTAGTACTAAAAGCCATGTTACTTAAGACATTCAATAAGACCAATAAACTTCAGCCTAATCACCAACTGGTATTGGGGGGGGGGGGGGAAATGGCCTTGAGCACACTCTAAAAAGAAGGATAACTACTTGTTAATGTCAACCATAGCAATGAAACGTCATAGCAATGAAATTTAAACACAATGTTCCAAATTTCACTCCCTTACCCCTGCAACAGAGTAGAGACTGCACAGCAATGTCCCCACTGTAGTTACACAAGTATGAAGGAAAAAAAAATAAGTGCCTAAAAGAAACCCCTTAGATCTTCACCTGCTCCTGTTCACCATCAAAGTCCTCATCTTCTGCTCCTATGATTGGAGGTCCCATGCGATAGGAAGGACTTCCAATACTGGACTGAGAGTCCTGCAATTGTCAGGAGACAACAAAACAATTATTCTTTTGTTGACTGCAAGTAACACAATGGAAAGAATTTTTTATTCTTCTTTAGGTATTTTGATAATAAGTCAGGGAAGGGGGGGGCTCTCAGGAAACCAAGAACTTAAAAAAAGATAAACTGATATGGTTTTAATATTGAGATTGTTTAAAGAGCCACTTATTATTTTGTATGTACTGTAATGTTATTTGACAAAATTTTACCACTTTTACTTTGAACATCTTGTCAAAAAAGCAGGAAAATTATTAGTACTAGTTTTATACAAAGCTTAGTTTATTCAGTGTGGTGCATAGCGAGCTTTACTGCTCAAGTACACGAAGTTCTGCTCCACAATAATTTTTAAACATTCAGCTTTAATTATACAGCTTGATTAATTGAATGATTACCATGTTTCTCTTTTACTTCTGTTCTCTGCCCAACAAGGGGCCTGCATCCTTCAACTTGCGCAAGAGAGAACAGAGAAACTGGACCTCATACGCGTAAATGAGGGACACTATCATTGCCTCACCTTTTCCCAAGAAGTCCAGGATACAAGCCGAGATCCTGCCTAGCATGTAGTATGGCTAGCCGGCAACTTTTTTTTTTTTTAATTTAGCTCAATTAAATCTCCTCAAACCATACAAAAGCTTTTCCCATTCCTCCTGTATGCCACCTTAAGACAGTTACAAACTGCAGGTTTGGGGGGGGGCTGTCAAACTCAGTGCCCCGACCCCTTGTTTTGCTTAACATTCAGCCTGAGGAAGAGTTCTGGAAGAGCTTGAATGTTTGCTGAAGAATATGCCTTCTTTTGCTTGATCCTAACAAAGGTATTATTGTGGCTTTTTGATTTTTTTTCCCTGCACCAAATTAAAAACAAAGTCACCAGATGCCCAATTTGCATGATTTCTTTTAATTAGGTACTTGAGACAGTCTCAAAATAGGTACTTTTAGCAAAGAGTGGTGTACAGCGAGCTACACTGGAGAGTATGGGAAGAAGAATGGAACTAAAAGCGACAAGGAAAAATGGGATAGCCTCGTGGGATACAGAATGCCAGTCCCTGAAACTGGGCAAGACACTCCCTTTAAGTTTTTAAAACAAATTGTGAGGATTACATGCTGGTTTCTTAAAACTGCACTTTTACGATATCTAAATCTGTCCAGAAACTAGGCCCTCTGTGGAAGAACTTCAGATGACAAACCCTGTGAGCCAAGAACTCTCTGTTTTATAAAACTTTCATACAGACTACTTTATAGTACTTTCTATTTCAACACTGTACTGCAGTGTTATTCAAACTGTGAGGCATGGATCTTTAGGGCAGTGACAGGAACTCAAAGGGGAGGCGAGTGATGTCCTCTCAGCGATACAGTCACACCCCTGGGCAGAATACAAGCCCGTCTTCTGCCCGTCCTCTGTGCTTTTTTTTAAAGCAGAAGAAACTGGAGTTGCTCAGCTTCAAAAGTGGCTGCTGCTACCCCGCCCTCTTCCGAGTATGCTCGGCTTGCAGTCCTTAACCCTTGCTGATCCTTGTCTGGTTGGTTCCTAGTTCCCAGCCTGGGATCACTTCTCATCAAAGTGAAATCTCTCTTTTCAACCCCCTCCCTCTTCCACTCCCCCCTTTCGATCTCCAAACCTTCCCGCTTTCCTCCCACTCCCCAAATAAAATGCTTCCTATTTTACCAGTCATCAGGACTCTTAAAGTTGCTTCCATGCAGCTGGCAAAGGGGGGGGCGGGAGAGAGAGAGAAGCACACACTTTACTTGGCCAGGTGCAAAAAAAGGGTACTGTTTTTAAAGTGATTTATTAATCTTGTTTGACTGAAGAGAAAAGACTGTATTTTTAAAGTGATGAATCTAGCTATTTGAAGGGAATACTCATCAGCCATTGATGAAGTGATTGCTAGCCCAATCCTATCCACACTTTCCTGGGAGTAAGCCCCATTGACTCTAATGGGACTTACTTCTGAGTAGACATGCACAGGCTTGAGCTGTGTATCTCCTAGTATAGGAGACAAATCAGCTTCCTAACCAAACCCTTATCAGCTCTGATATATTTTCATGGTCTATTTTTGTTTTCCCCACCAGCTGCTGGAAAAATTTAATTTCATTAAATTAATAAAGGGTACAATCCTATCCAAGGAGAATGGGAGAAATGACTAGTTGGATTGGGGTCCACAGGGGTGTGTGTGTGTAATGTTGGTCAGACTGGTTGTTCACAAAGTTCATTTGATAAAACAATTGTATTGGTATGCTTACAAAGTTTAAAAAAATGAGTCCTCCTGGACCAGATAAAATCTACCTACTCCAGCATCCTGTCTCCAACAGTGATCAGCAGCTGATCATTTATAAAGCATGTATACTGCTGTGTATTAATAATATATTTTTAAGATCTGCATTTAATTAATGATATGATTAATATAATTAATATATATTTAATATTATATTATAATAAACATATTATATTTAATATATTTAATATATTTAATATTTCTGGCCACTTCCTGTTTAATGTCACTTCCAGCCCTCAGGAACATGATGGGGAGTCAAGGTCAACAGCCACGGGGGGGGGGTCAAGGGAGACACTGGCCGGAAAAGTCTGAGTACCACTGCTGTACTGCAACAATCAATATTTAATTCTGTTTGGGTTCCATACATTCTTTGTGCCAGATGCCTTCCTTAGGATAAAAATATCAGTTCTCTTTAAAATCAAGATGGAACTGGCCCAAGCATGACTGCAGAGTTTGCCTCTCATGTGCAAGAGCACTCCAGGAAAAAGCAGAAAAAACACTTCAGACCCACGTGCTGTAATCTTTGCCATTAAAAGAAAGGATACCTCCCCCTATAGACACAGAACAGGCACACATGCACAAAGCTGCTGTGCGGTGCATACAAGTGGCTGAAACACACCATTGGTCCACCTCCACTAGTACTATTGAATGAGTGGCAATTCTACAGTGTTATCAGCATACATCTCTGCCAACTCTGCTGCCCAATAACTTTTTAACTGGAGATGCCAGGGGCTGAACCTGGGACCACCTACATATGCGCTACTATTGAGCTAGTGATCTCCCTAAGCTTGTTCTGAAGGTTGATTTTTGACAGACGGCAAAGTAACTCCAACATGTAAAGGACACAAATCTTGACTAGAATACTAGCAAACATTTAGACAAGACAGACTGACTTGGTTCCTGAACATAACCTCAATTCCTAACAACAGCCTTAATTTCTATACAAATTCAGGTAATTGCTTAAAAGAACACAAGTTAGGAACACAAAAGTAAAGGAAACGGGAAAAAGCAGTGTCTTGATAGCAAAACTACCAGAGTTGCTGCTGCCAAGATCTTAATGGTACACTCACTGTATCCTGAATCTCACTCTTCTCTGGGCTCTCATCCAGATAGATCCGCTCCTTCAGGGCACTCCGGGGACTCTGGGAAGAAAACAAACAATAGTCAATTTTCTTCACAGTCCCTGCAATTTCAAGAAATGGGGACCTCAAAAAGAATGGTCACAAACTTGTAAAGCATCTTTTTCTCCCCTCCCCCCCCTCCAAAAAAAATCAGGCCTGAAAAATTATTCCAAAAACCCTAGGAACCAGCCCCGCATATGGGTTCCTGGAATCTTGCATAGTCCTGTGTATCAGGACTTGTTTAAAAAGCTAATCACAAACACTTAATCTGGGAACAGAAAAGAACACTATACTAATGTGACCTCAAAATTCCTTGTCCTTAAAGATCTCAGAATGTTTATAACACATGGAAAGGCAATGAGACTTGTAGCGTTCAATAAAGAAGTGCCTTCAACAATTTAAAGATTGTCTCCCACTTTTTAACATCTTGATTTCAGAGAAAATTTACACATATGTAAAATTTCACTGGTGAAAAGCCTAAAACAATTTCATATACCAGGGATTTTACTTTTTCTAGTTCTAAGAAAATCTTCAACATTCCCTCAAAACTTATACTCAAAGTTGCACATGCGCACATTTGAAACATGGAAAATAGATGGCAAACATCATTCTGTCAAAGTGGTTGGGATGTGATTGTCACACCGGATTCAAGACCTACCATCAGAAGCAATTAGAAAGTGCATTTTTTTCCAGGCACCACAGAGCCATTTGGAACTTTCTACTATATTACAATGGGCACTGCAGCCTGTCAACAAATAAAGGCAGCTATCACACCTATTTAAAAAAATCCCAAGGACAGATTGCCAAAATGGTGAGGATCTGAAAGTTCTTAAGTCAGCAGGAGTAGAAGATTGCAAAATGACAAGTTTTGCTTTCAGATATGCTTCTTATAGGTGTAAAATCCTTACAACTCCTCTCCCCTCACTAAATGCATATTAATGATCTGAAGTACTGTACACTTTTGGTGTACAGTTTCAAAATACTCATTTCTACTGAATATTTGTTAGGAATTTAAAGTTGGAAGCTCCTTGTTTACATCAGTGCAGTAGCTTTCATACATGTGCTGTAGTATTTAAAAACATCAACTTTCTCAAAGGTGTAAGATTTTTAAGAGGCATCATAACTGTGAAAATGGGACAGGGGAAGGGAAGTGGCAGAACAGATCAAGCTACCCGTATAAACAGGTACAACCTCCTGGAGCTTAATTGTCATGATTCAGCCTGGAGATAGGTCAATCAAGAGGCTAGCACACAATTGTTTGAGGATTACATGCCCCAAGTCCCAACTGAGAGAAACCCCTTTGTATCTAGCCAAGTGTTTCACTTAACAAACAATACTCTGTTAACACACTGGAAAGGGACCGAGGACTCTGTGGCAGCAACCAGACTCATTCCCTCTGCTCCATTTGATGGCAAATTGCCCCTTCAAGTTTGAGTCATTCTAACCACATAATTGATTCTTACATGTTCTGAAAGGTACTGTTATTCCCTCTCAGTTCTCTAGAGAAGCCTAATGCTGCTCTTCTCTGCCCAGTAACTGGATACATGCCAAGAAACCACAGGTTTGAAAAACATGGCACTCCTTTACCAGCCTGCCAACCAAGACCCATGTGTCAAGCTTCCTTGCGGCATCACATTCAGTCCTCCGCTCTCTTACTAAGCAGAGCACGCTGCCAATATCTTCTGTGCTTACAAAGGTGGGTGAGGCACTGGGAAGAACACACCTAAAAGTAATTAACGAGTGGAACTGAAACATGAATGGGCCAACTTGGGGAAAACAACCTAGCAGACTTAGTGCCATGCAGCAAATGGCCCTAAATGGAAAATAGCTGGGTTCAAATCCTTGATCAGCTAGGGAGCTCACTGGGTAAGTGACTCTGCTTCAGCCTCAAGCCTCTCTTACCCCAAAGGGCCAAGGTGAACATAAAGCAATCCTAATATCTTTGAAAAGTATTAGTAAAATTATAGGAAGTAGCTTTTAAGGAAGGTATCAAGTAATGGTGGCTACAGAACCCTCCATGATTGCTTCAGACACAGTAGAGATAAGTGGGTGCCCTGAAAGTGTTTCTCTCAGAATTACAGAGGACTGGCCATTCTCCAGAGACAGGACACTGGCCTAACACCAACCTCACTGACAGAGCAAAATGAAGAGGTCTCAGTCCTCACCTCAGCAGTGTCACTATTTGGCTGGGAGCCATCACTGATGCTGGAGTCCCCCTTGTTCAGCCCATCCCCGCTCTCAGCTTCTACCTCACAGATCTCCAAAGACTCTGCTACAAGTTTGGAAGACAAAACTCCTTCCTGAAAACAGACAAAGCTGGGTCACAAACAGCAAGCATCACACAATACAGTGCCTTGGTAGGAGCAAGAGAGGACCATGTTAATGACACATTACCCCTGACAGGAAGGCTATTTGCAAAAACACACTTTGGCCTGTCATTTAAAGGCTACACAAAACATGCACAGAGGGTCAGAGCTTTTCTTATCCCCCAGCCAGACTAACAACGAGAGCGCATGCAGTTTCTCACTACAGTATTTAATATATCTCTATAATGCTCTCCCCATCAATCATCAGCTTCAGTAAGCTCAATTAAAAGGAAGCCCAAGCTGTTACTTGTGTATCCTTTGATTTACTCCTCTCAGAGAGCTGCGTAGACTTGTGCAAACTGGCACAAAATGCAGCTGAGAACAGCTTGCTCCCATACAGCATTCCCAAGTAGGATAGCCTGCCCAGGAGCGCACACATTCCCATTACCTGAGGAGAGCCTGTTGCTTTTGACAACTGCTCCTGAAGCTGCAGGATATGCTTCCTGGTTTCCTGGATCTCCTTTGGCAGTCGAGAAGTGGGAGTGCGGCTGTGATCTTCTTGCAAGGACTGAACAAATTTAAAGGTTTGCAGAATCAATCAACATTATAGTCCCTTTGCTGCACTTATGAACCACTTCATACAAAGCTGCCATGTGATTAAGCTACTGCTTATATTTATTGGTAACAATTAAAAGGTATACTATTTAGGTGGAGATGTTTATGGGAGTTCATTTGCTGCTAAATGGATTCAAAGTCTGGCTATCATCAAAAGATGCCCGTTCACAAAAGTGCCCTCACTCCACCTCCCTCTGTACTCCAGAGTCACCAAGTGATTTAGGGCCCAATCCTATCCAATTTTTCAGCAGCAGCACAACCCTGAGGTAAGGGAACAAATGCTTCCATACCTTGAGGAGGCCTCTGTGACTGCCTCCCCACCACAGGATGCAGTGCATGACCACTGACACAAATGCACCAGCGCTGGAAAATTGGATAGGATTGGGCCTTCTGTCCAGGATTCTATGCCCTTCCCTCTGGAAGGAGAGAGCAAACAGAAGCTGCAGAAGGACTGCCCGATGTCAAAGATGCCAGCCACAGACACAGATCGCCCCTGTTTCTCTTTCAGACACTGTGGGGATCAAGATCGCATGTCTCCCCTTCCTGCTCCTCTGTGCGCAACAGGAGGCTGAAAACTTCTGGGTTTGGTTCTGAATAAATTGGAGCATCCTGATGTTTTCAATCTCTTCCCAATGCATGAGGAGAAAGCCAAAGAGGGAACGTGTAGGCAGGAGGCTTACAAAGGCCCATTTGTGATTTGTCTGAACTGGACCAGAGTGTTGAGCCCTGTTAAAATGGCCACACTGGCAAGCAGCAAGTGATCTGTTCCCCTGGAATATCCCCTCTTCAGTACCTGCAGCCGCTCCTGCTCCTTCTGCAACATCTTCCTCAAAATCTCTACTTTCTGACTATGGACAATATTATTTTCCTCCTGAAAAGAAAAGTTTGCCAACTTATTTTATTCATTTCTAAACAGATCTTCTACTATGTATTTCAGAAGTACGTTAAAATGTAGTCTATTTTGTATTTCACACAACATGTTCACTGGTCCACTTTTATTCCTTTGAAAAAAGTTAAGCATTGAACTACTACTACTACTTTATTTCCTACTACGTAACCTCCCCATTTCAGCACAAAAGTTAACTGAAGTTAAGGGACAATAGTCATGGTGTACAATAGTCAAATTCCCATCATGCAATTCTGCAACAGAACAGATTAACTGCAGAGCCCTCCAGTGCCATCTCAGTTGACTCCTCCTCATGCCTCCATACAAATTACATGATTGAGTTCTGCAGCTGGAGGAATATCTACTGGGACTGTAGTATTATTTGTGACTTGGTCACCAAAAAAAATCAGATGGAGCAAGACAAAAAACACATTTTTCTCCCATATAGTCTAACTAACCCATTTCTGCCCAGAATCCTTCAGATCTTACCCCCATCAGCACTGGACTGGTAATTCTCTCCGTGTTTCCAGATGCTCCAGGTGAGTGAGGGGAAGTCATGATGGGAGACATATGCCCAAATGCTGCTGGATCCACTTCCGAATCAGCCAGTGAAATTTGGGGCGACCCAGGTGGGCGCCCTTGCACAGTGAGGGCTACATAGGAACCCGCTGTAGAGAGAAGACAAAAAATTCTATTCACTTTTTGGTCATGTGACAAATCAGGAGAAAGTTTCTCTCTCATTTCAACCACTTCTTCAACCCAGAACATCTGCCACGGCCGTGGCTACCCACTTCTCTATAAGAGAAGATAGACTGATAAGGGCAACAATTTGCATTATTAAGTAGGAACAAAGAGGTTCTTTAGGCATGACAGTCATCAAATATTTGGATGCTATATCCTATATCCAATGGGATGCCTATCCTATATTGGATGCTGTATCCTATAAATTTGCTGAATAGATTTGTCAAGGAAGGTACTGGGAGAAGCCAGGCTGGTCAAAGGGAGTAGTGCCTAGTGGTTAGCACTCATGCACTTCTTCCTGCTCTACACTATCTTTTTAAGACAGCTGAATGGGGAAGAAACTGGTAGCTCTGTCTGCTGCCACCAACCCAGGTTAAAGAGACCAGGCAGAAGAGTGTCATGTGGGGGAAAAACCCTAACTAGAAGAACAAAGAAGCCTAGGTGTTCTTATTTAAAATCAAGAACACCTTGAGCATCTGGGAACAATCAGATGTGATAGACCACTGCATTACCTATGAACATGGGCTAGGTAGGCAAGAGTAAAAAAACAACTAGTTATTATTAACAGTATTTATATACCGCTTTTCAACTAAAAGTTCACAAAGTGGTTTACAGAGAAAAACAAATAACTAATGGCTCCCTGTCCCAAAAGGGCTCACAATCTAAAAGATGCAAAAGAACACCAGCAGACAGCCACTAGAACAGACACTGCTGGGGTGAGGAGGGTCAGTTATTCCGTGTTTAGTAGTTCAGTGTTTCTCAACCAGTGGTACTTGTACCACCAGTTGTACTTGAGGTTGTGTCTATTGGTACCCTTGAGACCCCATGAGACCAGCAATGCAACATGTCAAGCAACAGTAGGAGGCTTGGCATGACAGGCAGAGATCCAGCATGCACTTTCCGTGCGCTCAAAAGAGCCCTCCTGTCTGCCCTGAGCCTCTTACCAGTGTTTGCTGCATTGCGTCTGGTCTCCCATTCAGAAGTAACTAGCGATGACATCATCACCAGTTACTTCCAGCAGTACTTCCAATAGGTGGACCATGTAAACTGGTGCAGTGGGGTACAAATATTGAGAAACACTGAACTGATTCATTAGAAGTCCAGAAGAAAAACAAAATGAGAAGGGGGTTTGAAAAAGTACAAGCAGTCTGACAGTACATGCACTCAGTTGGATTGACAGAAAGAAAAGGCTTGACCAAATTAGGTACTGTAACTAGTAAAATCCTGAATATGGAGTTGAGACGCCACTCAACAGCAAAGCACACAAAGCCCCCATCTATGCAGCCTGGCTTGGAGTGAAAGAGCAAACCAAGCAAAATTAATTTCTGAACATATATATCTAGAAATACAGTCCCTGTTGCTAGCTACTTACATTGTTCCCAGGAATCTCACTCCCTGTACTTACTGGAGGGTAAATGGATGTGCCTTCCACAAACTAACACCAGATCTCACAGTATATCTTGCAGAAACATCCATGAGCATCCTTCTGCTACAGCATAACCTAGGTTTGATGCCTAATTGAAGGAGTGAGAGCCACCTGGCCACTCCATCCCACCCCTTTACCCAGACAGGTTTGGCTGTCCAATCAGTGGATGCATGCCAATCTCAGTAGGAGCTTGCCTATTCCAGACAAGGAGAAAGATGCAAATCACAAAAGTGTACAGTTGGCTGGTAATGGAAAAACAAGGAGAAAAAGCAGCTTCAGGAATATGACCGAACTGCTTTTGGACCACAAAACGTTCACATAAGCTTCTAAGGAGTTAGATGTGTCCAAAAATCAGGAAAAAATGGGGGGGGGGGGAACAGGGCATTTAAAACAAGTTTCAACAGCAGCATTCCTATTCATAAGAACATAAGAACAGCCCCACTGGATCAGGCCATAGGCCCATCTAGTCCAGCTTCCTGTATCTCACAGCGGCCCACCAAATGCCCCAGGGAGCACACCAGATAACAAGAGACCTCATCCTGGTGCTCTCCCCTACATCTGGCATTCTGACTTAACCCATTCCTAAAATCAGGAGGTTGCGCATACACATCATGGCTTGTACCCCATAATGGATTTTTCCTCCAGAAACTCGTCCAATCCCCTTTTAAAGGCGTCTAGGCTAGACGCCAGCACCACATCCTGTGGCAAGGAGTTCCACAGACCGACCATGCGCTGAGTAAAGAAATATTTTCTTTTGTCTGTCCTAACCCGCCCAACACTCAATTTTAGTGGATGTCCCCTGGTTCTGGTATTATGTGAGAGTGTAAAGAGCATCTCCCTATCCACTCTGTCCATCCCCTGCATAATTTTGTATGTCTCAATCATGTCCCCCCTCAAGCGTCTCTTTTCTAGGCTGAAGAGGCCCAAACGCCGTAGCCTTTCCTCATAAGGAAGGTGCCCCAGCCCCGTAATCATCTTAGTCGCTCTCTTTTGCACCTTTTCCATTTCCACTATGTCTTTTTTGAGATGTAGCGACTAGAACTGGACACAATACTCCAGGTGTGGCCTTACCATCGATTTGTACAACGGCATTATAATACTAACCGTTTTGTTCTCAATACCCTTCCTAATGATCCCAAGCATAGAATTGGCCTTCTTCACTGCCGCCGCACATTGGGTCGACACTTTCATTGACCTGTCCACCACCACCCCAAGATCTCTCTCCTGATCTGTCACAGACAGCTCAGAACCCATCAGCCTATATCTAAAGTTTTGATTTTTTGCCCCAATGTGCATGACTTTACACTTACTGACATTGAAGCGCATCTGCCTTCCCTTGGCATTATGCCGAATTGCCTTCAATCACATCTTCCCAGGGACAGGCCCAAGTCCCTGAGCAACCTTCAACCAGTTTCAAACTGAATGTACACCTGTCATTTTGCAGATTGTATGAGGGGTCTCAATTACATGAGTTGAACTGTTTTACTCATCTAGCCCCCATACACTTGGCAACAGTAAACTACAATGGACTATCACTGGTACAGTAGTCATGGGTTAAACTGCTCCTTTTGAAATAGCATCTGCCATCTTATCAACTCCACCTGCTTCAGCTGTAGTGCATACAACCCACCAGAACAGGGTGGGTACAGCAATCCCAGAGTTAATGTACAGCATTCAAAGGGTTAATGTGAACTGAATAATGAACCTCAAGACAAAAAAAGAATTACACTGTAGGGTCTGACAGATAAGCAACTCTTGATTTTCTCAACTGCTGCTATAAAACAAGCAGTGGAAACTGCACACAGTTAAACAAGTACAGCCACCCACTGTCCTCAGATCAATATTTAGGACTCTTCCAGAGAACATCAGATTCTGCTTTATATTTTATTCCAAAAATGCACCCCCAAGGACTTCGGATAGGTTAACAGGCAGATAATAGATCACTAGCATAGCTAAAATCCAACAACATACTGCTTTCTGGGTGATTCAGGACAATTCAACCTCCACCACACATCCCAAATACATCTCAGGGATTTTAAGGAGATTAAACGCAATTTGCAAGTGTTTACTCACACTTTATCAGCTTCACCACCTCCAAATGATTTGAGTGTGTTACCAGAGTCCCATTCACCTAGGAAAAGGGAACAGGATTGTCAATTGTGATTTGTGACACTGTGAAGATGACATGAAAGAACTCTACCCTACAAAATGAAACCTGGGTTTCATTTCCTCCATGCTTTTTAATATAAACTAGTATTTTCCTCCAATATCGCAACCCCCGCCACACACTCTGCAAGATCTAGCCAACTGTGCAAAACATTCTTAGTCACACAAATCAGACGTTCAACATAACGATAGCAAAAACCTTTGAAGTTGTTCTTTTTGGCTATTTTACAGCCAAAATATCTAGACCGACTGCTCATGACCCTGACCGAGGGCTATTTGAGAAATGGTTGAAGCGAATTCCAATGCGCAGCCCTGAAGCAGAAGTTCTAGCTCTGCCTTCCCCTACCCGCACTCCCAGCACTTAAAGTCCTTTTAGCAGACATGAAATTGAAACCTTGTGTCATGCACATCAGCTTACAAAGCAAGGTTATGAAACCAGAGTGCTTTCCATGAAGAAAAAAAGTCAACATCTGGCAACAGACAACTCTCACTTACTGCCAATTCTAAATATAGGAAAATACACAGTGCCTCAAATGTTCCTGAGAGGTAGGTTTTGGCAAAACAACGATGTACTGATGGGGACCACTGAAGCATTCCTCTCTCTCTCTCTCTCTCTCTCTCTCTCTCTCTCTCTCTCTCCATCCAGCAGCAATTTACTCCTCTGACGACACTAAATGTTCCTACCTTAATGATTCGGTCACCAGTTTGAACCCCGGCCCGCATAGCTGCTCCATCTAGAGAAGAAAAGAATCAGCCATTGAGAATTCAATCCATTTTTGTTTCCAGAATTTTTCTGCTCTGGTGTCCAAACAAGGAAAAAAAAGAGCCCCCATTTCAGATAATGTGTCTGCATGGCATGCACGGAATCTGGATTCACACGCATTGATTACGACATCATGCTGTCTCTCACTTATCCTTGCTCCTTCACATCAGAGCAGAACTCCATCCAGGATCACATGGACCACAGAGTTTACATTACAAGACACTACCAAGGGACAAAATTAAACCCTGCTTTGTTTTACTGACTAATGCATCAAACTCGTAACATGGACAAGATGCACCACTATTCTCTCTGCTTTTCCTTCTGCCCCTAAAGTAGTGAGACAATGGCAACCCATCCTTACAAAAGTTAATAGATTGCAAGATCCTAGGACAGCAATTCCCAAACTGTGGGTCAGGACCCACCAGTGGTCACAACCTGATTTTTGGTGGGTCGCAAAACTGACAAGCTGATAAGGAAAATAGATTGAACCCTATGAAAATCAAAACAAAGTAGCATGTGTAAATCTATTTGTGAGCAGACGAACGTATCTCAGTCCACTTCAAAGGCAGGTTGAAGGGAACACAATGGCACCAGAATGGTCTGATCCAATGAATGCAGGCCCCAACAAACTCAAGAAGGAAGTCCCCCTCCCCAGCTGACAAGGAAAATGTACTGAAACCTATAGAAAGCAAAACTGAACCACACATGTGTGTTCAATTGCAAGTAGGCAAATGTGCCTCTCCTCTTATTGAAGGCCAGGCAAATGCAAGGCCATCAGAGTGGTTCTGATCCAATGGAACATGGAGCTCAAATGCACGCTCCAAATGCGCCCTCCCCCACCATAGGAAAAAGGATAAAAGCAGAGGCTTGAGAGGTTGGTAAAGTAAAACTTTTTTTGCCCATCTTGTAAAGCTAGGGGTCTGAACACAGTGTCATTTTAACAAGTGGGTCCCAGTGTAACAAAGTTTGGGAACCACTGCTCTAGGAAAATAACATGTTTGACACTGCAACCCATCCCATACATACAGTGTTACAAAAACATGTGCTGCATAACAATAATAATAATAATATTTACATAGTGCAAAGCATTTCACATGCATTTTTTTGATGCTGTCCTTATAGCAAACCTGTAAGATGAAGTAGTATTCTTATTCCTGTATTACACCTCAAGATCTGAGGCTAGAGGCTTGCCTAAGACTACCTAGCAAGTTCACAGCAAAGATGATATCCAAAACAGGGAAGCTCAGTGAGCTACATCAGTTGCACACAGCAAAGCAGCAGCAACAGTTTGTGAACCGTTCAGACTCTGGAACTGAACAACTTTCCTGCCATGCGATGCAGCAAAGCTTTATCCTCATGTAGGCTAGTAGTGGCTACAGCAATTATATATTTAAACATAACTGCAAAACTATTCTTTACTATTCTTTTCATTTATGCTCATTCCATACAAAAGTGATAAAATGGGAGAGACTTCCAAATACATGCAATGTGTGTCAAGTATACACCATAATTTTTTTTACACTCTTTCCTTTAAAATAAAATTCACACTTTACATATTTTATATCCAGCAACAGTGTTATTTCTCTTTGGGTACTGTATTCCCAGGAACAAAAACTCTCCTGTGAATCTGTTCTTAGTGCAACTTTGTGATCCAATTGTAATGGCCACACATCAAAAGGTATTTTATTATAGAAATTTTATCCCATGGCATATATATTCCACTTTAAAATCGTAATATATGCATATGATCCATTTTGAACACACATTAGATTGTGAGGGAACAAGCTGGTACACACAATGGTTACACTGCAGAAACCAATGGCAACTCTTTGCAGCATATTTTTACAGTAATCAGAAGTGAAAAACTGATAGTTTAATCTAAACACAATTTTTGAAATATACGTTTGCTATATTACAAGGTACAAAATTTTAAAAAATAAAATATGGGTTATAAGCAGATACAAATTAAGTACAAGTTATATAACATGTGAAATGACCCTAGCAAGTCTGCTCACCTTCTTTTACGGATTGCACAAAGACTGGATTGTCTCCACTGACCGTCAACCCAAATCCATTTTCATCCCGCTGGATAATAACACAACGTTGAACAAGACCTGTACAGGGAAAGGGAACAAAAGGTAATGGGGTAGGCATCGGACAAAAACCTTATCCTGCTGAAAAACGATCAATCGATCTACAGAATGGAACCTATTTAGGAGGTGCACAGGAACAAATAGGGAATCAGGCCAGAAATAAGGAAATTGCAGGAAGTCATGCTTACAACATTGATCACAGGACACAGAGCTACAGCAAAGTACACTAATGTGCTGTGGTACATTCACCATATTTTGAACAAGTAAAAATCTTTGTTACAGAGAGGTTGACCTACACCATACAAGCAACAAGCACCCTCCCTTGTCATAAACCCTATCTCTCCCTCAAAAGCCATGGACAAACCAACCACTATCAGGTCAGCATATGCAAGAGTATCACCAATAAGCTACCAAAATGGTTAAGTAGTGGAAGGTGATCATATTCCCTACATCAGTGGTTCTCAAATTGGGTCCAGGACCCACCAGTGGGTTGTGACCAAATTTCTGGAAGTTTGACAAACTGACAGGGCAGTTCAGGCCATATGCATGAAGTGTCAAACAAGCTACTATTTTTTGGGGGGGGGGGAATCAGGCAGTAGCCTTTAAAAAGTTTGAGAACCACTGGCCTACATATTCAGACTGGTTCAACAAACAGTAATAGCTTATGTATCGAAAGCTGGACAGCAAAATACTGGTCTGGCCTCTTTATCCACGGTTCCGAACCCACAGTACAGACATCATGACTAGCCGTCACCAATGGACAGACAGATCTACCCACCCCCCCATGGCCACTGTCCCACTTCAAGGATATCATGCTGTTACTCTGCCTTATATAGCATGCTTATGTTTTAATTCACAAAACAGGCACAATACAGCAGTGGGCCAGGGCAGAAGTCCATTATCTAACATTTCTAAACTGTGAAGGATATAGATCATTACAAATTATATGCAGACTGCCAGATGCTTTCTTCAAATCAAAATCTGCTTTTCAAAAAAGGCAGCAAATTATCAGCATCCTTCACTCTTTGTGATGTGCAATGTCCAAAAGCATCCCTAGGAATTAAATTCACAATGCAAATCCAGTTCATAATTTAAATGCCACCTCAGAAATATGCCACCTACAGTGAACATTGACCATATCACCACAAGAAGAGGCTGATGCTGGCCAACACTTGTTTTTGCACAGGACAGTCAAATGTGCTATCCCCATGCCAATACAGATGTGCTCCAGTTATCTGTAGGGGTTCCTTTCTGAACCCCACCTCCCACCCCATGGATATCGAGAACGCTCCACATGTGCGCCGATTAGTGCGATTTTAAGGCTTACCAGGGCAAAGATTCTTCCTTAAACGAGGTTGTTATAAGCTTAGCAGCTCATAGCAGATTGCCCTACTGCAGGTTGGTTACTTTAAAAAAAACTACATGGAGTTGAACAGGAAGCAGTTAATTTCTGCTTCCTGTTAACTTCTGTGTAGTTTAAGCAACCAGGCTGCTGGGAGGTTGCTAAGCTTATAGCAACCTCATTTAAGGAAGAATCTTTGCCCTGGAAACTCTTGAAATCACACTAATGGACATGCACAAGGGGGGCAGAGGGCAGTAACCGTGGATAAGTGAAAGCACAGATATGGGATCTATGGATATGGGCCTCTTCCCTGTATTTGTATAAATGAACAGTTTCCTTCCACATTCCATGTATAGCAAAGTCTACCCAAGTTTGTTTGTTTACTCTTTTATGTAAGTACAATACTTACATAAACTGTACTCTTAAGTACAGTTTTGACATCTCTACAGGGAAATGTAGATAAAAAGCAAGGCATTAATTTGTTTCAATTTTGTTGCTTAACTGTTTCCTTACTTCTGGTTAAGCGATAACTATACACAAGATTTCTTCTGTAAACCACGTTTCATCAATTCAATATTTTCTTTGTACACACAACCCATATTTCTGTAGGTCCATTTGTACTGCTTCCATTGTATCTGCCTTAAGGTGCACAACTGTGTCTGCTCTTTTAGATTATAACTTTGTGAACACTAGTCCAATCCGGACAAGCCATATATCAAACGGGAGAAAATAATTGGCTAACAAATATGTAATATACTTGAATTAGCTACAAGGAATAGTTAAACAGTACTTCAGTCACAATTCTTGCAATAATTTCTGGGGGTTTTGTCATAAGCACCCCTTATAGCAGTTAACTCAGAATACTCTACAGCCAATATGTGTTTTATAGTTCAGCTCTTTACCCATGTTAGTTTATTATAATTTCCAATTGGTTTATTATTTTCCAAGCTGTGACCATTTTCTTAAAAGTAGCCTAATCCATGCCATGCAGTTGTTTTAACCCATTTTTGCACAGCCCACATGTGTGCACATTTGATCCCTGTTGTGTATATGCAACATTGGGCAGAAATGGCTTAAGTGACTGTCCTTTACAAGTCACTTTTTTGAGGTATGCAGACATCAACATGTTTGTCATCTTATGTAGAACAGACATGGATGTCCACTTTTAATACATAAACACCAATAACTCATTTTCTAAAGAAACTTTTGAATGTGGGCTGCTCTATTACCAAGGTGCGCTGCAGACACCAGCAATATAGAGCACTATATTATTTCCTTGCAGATACTTAAATAACTCAGTCCATACCATTTTCAGCATGAGAAGGGAGAAAAAGAGATAGCATAGCAAAAGACCACTGGAAAGGAAGGAGAAATGGAACATGTACAGCTAAAACTCAGCCACAGGCACGGCTTCAACAGGAAGTCTCAGAGGAAGCAAAAATGCCTGGGGTAGGAAGCCATGTTTCATTATACTACATGAAAATCCAGGACACAGCACAGGCAGAGGAAACATATGATAGATAAATTCTAACAGGCACACAACACATTTCCTATAATCAAGACAGATTAGTGATTTCATAGAAAGCTTTATGGGAGCCGATTTCTCACAATCAGACCAAGGAAGAGTTTCCATCAGCAAAGGTCTGGGGGTCCTTAAACCAACACTTAAGACAAGGCACTGCGTTGCAGCTTCTTAAAAAGGATAATGTGTCATCTTCACAGAAGTAATATTATTGCTCCTTTTTGTACAAGGCTCACGTATGGCTTCCAGGGGCTGGGGAGAAGAATAACCATTTCCTAATGAGATTCCAAAAAAATCTAGCTCCTCCTTTTACAAAAGAAAAGCTTTCTGCTCAAGAGATAGGCAAATCACCCTTGAGAGACTGTCAGTTAAGTTGCAGAGTTCTCTCAATCAGAACCATTCAAGAAACAAGTTACCCATAACTGAATTTGTGCTGAAGTTTTCAGCTTGAACATGCTTTTAGTTCTTTGAAGTTTACATATGCCTTGTTCTGACTGAGTAAAACTCCAGTCGCCCAGTTCTTAGGGACCAAGGCAATACCAGATATACCAGATCAGGTGGTGCTATCCTGCCTTTAATGATCCCCAGATTTAGCACTACTGCTTACATTAGCGTCCAGCTCTAGCTATGGGGTCATTACTTATGTCCCCTGCCATGCTGCTCAGGTTGGCCTTCAGTAGCCTATCTTGGCAACACCATTATCGAGCCTGGTGCACTTGCACAGAAGCCAGCAAGGTCAGGAGTCAATTTTGAAGCCAGACTACCTTGAGTGACAAATAATTGGGTCCTGGACTTTTAGTATTTTACTGTATCCTGGGAGGCTCATTACTAGTTCGAGTCCATTCCATCCTACAGCATATAATGATTCCGCAACAAAAAGAGCAAAGACAGCCAGTACAGGTCTCTCATTTCTATAAACAACAGTATTTACAGGGAAAAGTACAAAATAAGAACTAGGTAGAAAAGGAATAAATCTAGGAACTGTTCATTTTGAGAGGAAAGTTGCTAAAAGCAGATTGCAGCAAGCAACTATTCTAGGTTCAACATTAAACATATCCTTCTTGAGCAGGTTCAACACACCCTGACACGATTAAGGAGACTATGGAGCTGAAACATGACATCAGGAGGCACCTGTTTTATACGGCTGTCCTATCATCCTTGCAAGAGATACTTACCCACCAAAAAAAAAAAAGCCTAAGGAATGCTACAAAATTTTAATGGTTTTGGATTTATCAATTTAAACTAAATTTGATCATTAACAAGACAAGTGACAGGAAGACAAGAGTTAATCAGATACTATCTTGCCAGACAGAACCACAGAGCAAGTGCCCCTCATCCAATTCACTGAAGAAGTTTAACATCTTGAGCTACCAAGCCACCCATGCTTGTGCTGCACACTTCTAAGTGTATTTCTGTGTACTTCTATTTATTTTCTATTTGTTGAAAGGTCAGGAGAGACCACAATGGAAAACTCTTCTAGAGCTGGCCCAAGACCTCCTGGCACTCAAAGTGATATGCCAAAGGCTGTCCCCCTTACCTTGTGATGTGCTAGCCTTTGCCCTTGTCTTAAAAAGGAAGTGAGGAATAGAAAGTGGTGGGCTAGAGTGTCCCCCTCTTCCTTTCCCAATCAAGGGGATGAGAGGAGGAGTATCCACGGAAATGAGTTGGCAGATGGAGGTGGAAGCCCTCAGCCAATCTGCTGTCTAGGCCAACCTCACGGACGGTCTGACATATGCCCAGCATGAGTCTCTTCAGAAAAAAAATGCAACATAGGCCTAACAGTACTTGTGCTAATTAGTCCACATCAATGTAAGACTTTGGAGACTTTGTTCTCCAGCTAAATCCTGAAGAACGTTCCAGGCCAAAAACAGTTTTCCTAGGAGGAAATAGAAAACAACACAGAGGACGAATGATGGTTTGCCACATGGGGGTTAGTATGAGTTAGCATCCATCAGCTGCAAGCTTGCACATTTAAGCCACGTTAAAAGCTGAGTTCGCTTCCCCTGCTGCAGAGTGAGCCAAGCATGGCAGGTAAAGGGCAGAGACCTTGGGCACACACAACAACAGCATGGAGCACACTGAACAGAGGCACAAGGCTGCAGCAGCTGCTTCAGCTTACCATACGTCTCGGATCTACTCTCCTCTGAGCTACACTTTGTCTTCCTGGAGGAGCTATCTGCACGAAAGCAGGAGAAAAGGAGAAAGATATAGGAAATATGGAGACCAACGTGGGGAAAAAAATTCATGAAAACTAGAATGGCTTGTGCAATTGGGTTAATTCATGCAAAACACAAATAAGATATGAGCAACACAGAGATGATAACATTTTGAAACCAGAAGTGTGACTTGTACAGATAACACCATACTGTAAAGTGCTAGTAAGAAAGAAAAAAATAGATACCACAATAAAGCTCTTTTCTACACCAACTACTAAAATGAAAATATATTCTATACATGGTTAACATACAAACACTGTTCTAAAGCACCATGTTCACTGATGGTGCTGTATAAACAAACAGAATGAGCTGCTTTATGCTGGGTTTGATCCATATAGATGAGAAATGGCAGCAACTCTAGCTTTTGAGAAAAGCTTCCTTCCTATCCATGTTACCCAAGATCCCCAGAAAGTCTAGGGATCATATAATGATTCTCCAGAGCAAACCACCAATACCTAAAGATATAATTGTCAAAGGATCCTAAATGCCCAAGATTAAAAGGTCTAGATGAGTTTTTCTCCAACTGTGGGTTGAGACCCTCTAGATGGGTCGTGAGCAAAGTTCAGGTGGGTCCCCATTCATTTCAACGTATATTTTATTTTCAACATATTTGACTTGATGCCACCATCAAGTTTACAGTGACTGCATTTGAGGAATTGTTACAGATCTGTACTTTTAACATGTGTAAGTTTTTAACAATGGTAGTCAAAGGGGCTTACTCCTGGTGTGAATTGAATTGCAGCCTTTGGAATGTTTAAAAAAAATTCCCAAATGTTGTATTTTTTTTTAAGCAGATCAACAACTGCTTGGGAGAGTTAGGAGGGTTCGTCTTCATTTTAAATAAATTTTTACATTTATACTTCTTGTAAACTTTTAATTCTCATAATCAAGCTGTGAGGCAAGTCTTTACTCACTTCAGCTTGAAAACAGAAATGAGGCATTACCCAGTGAAACCATGACCAAGGCAGAACCCGAACCCAGGTTGTTTAAGTTCAAGTCCAAACAACTTCATGGATCTCAACCAGCAAATATTAATAAAGAGCCTTATTCGAACATGGCAAACTTTGAGCTTGGTCACTTAAAGGCCCATCTCCTTCCACACAACCCTGCTGACCCTTTCATTTGACATACTCCTCCAGGTGCACCAAATGTAATGACCAGAAAGAGGGTCTCTTTTGGCTGTTTGACTCCTTAAAGGGAACACCCTCCCTGGAGAAATTCATCAGAGGATTATTTGCCTAAGCATTTCAGCTTGTTTTATAACCAATTTCAGTCTCATGGTACAAGTACCATTTACTAACATTGTTAAAAAAAATACACATAGTAGCTTGTTAAAAGTACAGGTCTGTAACATTTCCCCAAGTGCAGTCACATATCATGGTAGCGTCAAGTCTAATATATTAAAAATAAAATAATGAAATGAATGGGGACCCACCTGAAACTGGCTCACGATCCACCTAGTGAGTCCCGACCCACAGTTTGAGAAACACTTTAGACAGTACACAACGGGTAAGTGGACAGGACTCTTGAAACATGTCAACAATGCACGTTTAGTCCTTGTCTGTCTTGGCTGATAAAAGCTGTTGGGGGGAGGAAAGAGGACACGGGTCAAGTAGGCAGGAAGAATGATTTAATACATCTCTGGGAAAGGATGTGGTACATTCCTACCTTAAAACAGAACTTGTCTACCCCCACCCCCAAATGCCACCATAACGAATAATTACTAGTCCCTAACCTCCCATTTTTGACCACATAGTGATGACCCAACGATAGGGATCCCTGGAAGACAGTGATTATCTAGACTAGCGATTTTCAACCACTGTGCTGCAGCACATGAGTGTGCCACAAATGGCCTGCAGGTATGCTACAGGAGGGTCATCTATTAGTAGGGCCACTGAGGGATGCAAACTCCCCACTAGCAGCATGGTGTGCCTTGTCAGTTGTCAAAAAAACACTGATGGTATGCCTTGACAGTTTTAGCATCTTGGAGGACGAGGTGGGCTGCAGCACTGAAAAGATTGTTAACCATTCCCCTAGGGGATTATTTACACCAGGAAGTGGACAGAGGAAGTACATCCCCTACTGGTTCTTCTGGACCTCTCACTGGCTTTCAATACCATTGACCACACCTGCTGGAGTGCCTGGCCAAGTCAGAGAGTATGAGCACCATGCAACAGTGACTCCAAACCCTTCTGAAGGGGATACCGCAGAACATGGCATTGGGAATCACTTGCTTAATATCATGGCTATTGGTTTTTGGTACACCACAGGGTTCAATTTTGTCCCTTGTTTAACTCCTCCAGTGTGTTTCAGAGGGTTGGGAAACACTAATATGCAGTGGACACCCAGCTCTCTGTCTCCCCCATACGACACTGGGGAGGCTGTGGAAGTTCTGAGCAGTTGTCTTGAGCCAGTGAGGGACAGGAATACACAAACAAGGTGAACTTAAATCCAGACAAGATACAGTCAAGAGACCTGTGATCTTTAGTCAAGACACCTGTCATTCAGGGTATAGGTTGTCAAGCCTGTCCTGGACAGGGTTGCACTTGCCTGTAAAATCAGACTTACCACAACATGAGAGAGTGCTTTCTACATAGTTGTGCTTTGCATCTGCCCTTGGACATCAGGAGGCTTCCCCTCTGCCAACACTCTGGTGGTGGCTAGAAACCAAATTATTCTCCTTGGCTTTGGGGGTTTAGTTTTTACTTTTCCCCTTGCTGTTGATTTCAGATTTATGGTGCCTTTTCAAATTCAGTTTTACTGTTTTTATTATTGTTTTATCTTTTGATAAATCGGGAGGGGAAAGGAAGAACAGAGGTATTTTTCTATCCCTGGGAATTTCATATTTAAGAATAGCCTAGGGAGTATCAATAAAAACAAACTTGACCCTCTCTTCAGTTACATATCTTTGCATATCACATTCTATAGCCTTCAGAGTCAGCTCTCACCTGTTCCACGATCTCAAGGAACAACAGACTAAACAGTACAGTGCAGAGACAAAAAGCAACACAGCACATGGGGCCAAGAGGCTCACCCGCAAGCCAGTCACACAGTTAGGAGCACACAGCAGTCACTGGGTTAGTAGGTTGGGGTGGGTGGAACCTTCACATGCAGACTAATTTCCAAGACAGGATTAGACTCTGAATGCAACATAGATGGTCTACAAGTATAGGGAGAAAGAAAGAAAGTGAACAGATATGTCCTGTTAAGAGTGCTTTTCTGTTTAAACACAGTTGAGTGCAACTTCATTCAGAAAATTGCAAAGGATGGTCACTGGCTCCTACAGTACTTTTAAAACACTTGATCCAAAGACAAGAGTAGCCTTAGCAGGTTAACTAGCCCAGTACCTTACTGCTGATAGTCTCAGATGCTATGAAAGAAATGGCACTAACAGCACACTCAATAATCATCAACAGTTTTTGGTTGTGTGCTTCCTCCTCCCCTTGTGCATGGCAACCAAGTTCCTCCGGTTTGAGTCAACTATAGTGTACAAGCAGAGGAAGTATACAAGCCCAGGGTTCCTGACTGCTTATTCACACAGTACCAAACCACACATGCAAACTGAATAATTTAGTGATAACATATAAGTGCAAAGGAAATTACCAGGAAAGGGGAGATTAGAGCATGGAAGTGATACACTGTTGTATAGATTAGCACATCAAAACTCTTAGCAACTCTTCATTTTGACTGTTCCACGTGTGCAGATTTAATCACATGATCTGCTCTTTAGACCACCAGTGATTCACACACAACCCTCATGTTGTGGGGATGGGTCACCATTATGAGTCACCATAATCCCCATGTTGTCAGGTGGGTGAATCAGCATATTTGGTTTTTGCTTCCCAGTCCTGCAAAAAAAAAATTCCACCTAAAGGCAGCTTACTGAAGGACTTCAGTCCATGTTGCATTGTTCATTTCTGAAGCCTTAGGGTCAAACTGCATGAGATGCTGGAGATCCATGACTGGAATTCTTCAAAGCAATGGGCTTACTTAAAAATAGACTTGGAAGTGGCTCAGATTTTGATTGGAGTTGCAATGCTGAGAATGGAAGGGAGAGCTAACTCTTCCTGCCCATCCCATGCTGTTTCCAATGTTCACTCCAGCCAGGCAAACAGCTCAAAAGATGGGAGGAAATTTACATGAAGAAAAAAATTGTATAGTGAAAGGGCAACTATATCTCCCCACACACCTCTAAACATCTAAGCTCCTACAGATACTTTTAACTAAAAATAAGAACCTTCCATACTGTATATAGTTTGACCCTAAACCTTCCAGACACTCCTTCAGGCAGTGCTCTGTTCAAATTCATAACTAAAACTCTATACTTCTGCATAAGCCTTAAAAACCCTAATGCAGAGAGATAGCAACTTAAAGGAGCTACAGTTCGTCACAACCAATTTCATAGCAGATTCCAACACCACCATCCTTCACTTCAGTTATCACTACAGCCATCCATTATATACCTAACTGAAAGGGCACAGCTGTAAAGAACATCATGCAACGACATGCATGAAAAAGATACCTGAAAATATGCAGTCAGCATCAAAGAAAACCAGCAATAGTGCCTGGATGTTAGGCTGCGTGACTTTTTATTATTCTAAAAGTTGTTAGCTACAAAATAATAGACTTTTGCCAGGTAGGCCATGAAGATTCTACCTGTGGGGTCAAAGTCATGGGCACTGATGCAGCGTTCAACCTTCTGCTTCTTGTCCGCTGGAGACTCTCTGCTCAGAATGCTGCCGTGCCTGAAGTTAAACGAACGCAAATGCAGAGTGAGCAGTCACAAAAATTCAGTCATTCAGAATTTAGAAGTCTATCAAATTATAAGCACCATATTACTCTGCGGGGCTGTAAGAAAGCTCAGCATCACACCCATAATGGGTCATTAGTTTCTTAGCAATATAACCAATAATCCAGGGTGAAAGGTCACCTTCACTTTTACTCTGAGTATCCAGGAGCTT
The DNA here is from genome assembly GCF_035046505.1 of Tiliqua scincoides. Lineage (NCBI taxonomy): Eukaryota > Metazoa > Chordata > Lepidosauria > Squamata > Scincidae > Tiliqua > Tiliqua scincoides. The sequence continues at coordinate 23,424,784 of NC_089831.1, forward strand.
CCTAAATCTGAATGTAATAATTCTAATTTTTTTTTTAATCTGGTTCTACAGTAAAATGGGAGGAGCTCCCCACAAATTTCTGGGGGAAGCCAACTGGGCATATACATGGTTCAACTCTTCTTTCACAAAGAATGTATCTTGAGCAGTAGCGTTCTGGGGATCCAGCAGAGCCCACAACTGGATTTGAAGGTTCATGGGACAGTTATACCTTCTAGCAGGGGTCTCCAAACTTTTTGGCTGGCATCAAATATCTGGCGTGGTGTGGAAGGTTGGAAAAAAAAGTTTAAATATAAAATTTAAATAAATAAATTAGAGATGGAACTAAGATGACTGAATAAATGAATGAATAGGCTCATTCATTCAACCTATCTGGCCCTCATAACACCCTCCAGATGCAACCAGAGCACATCTCCAGCCATGTTCAGTTGAGTGGGCCAGAGTCTTCAGAGGACAAGAGGCTGGCTGCGGGCCGGACAGATGCTTGTCGCAGGCCGCATCTGGCCCCTGGGCCGGGGTTTGGAGATCCCTGCCTTCTACCAATACCTGTTCTACTTATACCAATGCCCAGCTAAAACCTGCATAGATAATAAAATCCTCACCTTGTAGGTTTTTTGAGGGGGAACCTGAAAAGCAAGAAAAGTAAAAATTAGAATCATTTGTTGATAATGACTTGACTCGCTTCATATTAAAGGATTCAAAGTTGCATGTTACTGATTATTCCTTTTCATTCCCATCATTTTCATTTGAATTTAGTGAATAAATTCTCAGATTGAGAATAAAATAAAGTCCTATTTACTGTTTTGTGTTTCATAAACCACCAGTAATTTTTTTTTTCCTAACTGATGCCACATCACCCATAAACTGCTGTTCCTGGCAGTGCTTCTATTGCACAAATAATTCTTTTCTAAGCTCCCAAAATCCAGTATAGTGAACCCTCAATTTAAATGATTACAATTCAACAGACTTTGAAAAAAAGACACCATCTACTTCTTTAATAACTAATCATATGTTTTGCATATGTGCATTATCATAAATGCATTTGGATTTAAAAGATTTTCAGCATTAACGGCCATTGGTCTGTCATATAAACCACACACACACACCCCCGTTTATATCTGGCACAGATTATTCATTTCTCCACACAATCTACCATGCAATCACAGATACATTTGTAGTGCAACAAAGCATTAAACGCATTCACAGGAAGCCAACTCGCAAGACTTCTGCACTGTCACAGTTCAGACACTCCTTCAGTGCTTGTCTCCACCTAAACTCTGATCAACTCCCTTAATGACTAGTTGAAATTAAGTGATTTGTTACCGCTATTGTGACTTCAATGCTTTCCTTAGCTATTTAACAGCCCAACTATAACCAACTCTCCACTGTCAATGCAGCCCCGAGGTAAGGGAACAAACATTCCCTTACATTGAGGAGGCCTCCATGACTGCCCCTCACCACCAGAGAATGCAGCACATGCCCTACTGGCACAGCTGCATTGGTGCTGGTAAGGTGGTTAAGACTGCACTGTGAGACAGTAAGAAATGTGGTTATAAATCACCATTGTGCAGCTAACACACATTGTCCTATTCATATATTTGCACGCAGCCAGTCCCAAGCCACAGAGCATGACTGAACAGGGAAGCAACTTAACTTTAAAAAATGATACAATTCGCTTAATGAGTACCAGTAATTATGGCACATCCCCCAACACTGCAGCAAAACACCTGCCAGAAATGAAAGCAAATTTGGTCTGGCGGCTGCAGAGGTAAACACACTCCTAAATGCAGGCCTCATTTCCCTTAGTCTCTCGCCTCCTTACACGAGAATGCCAGTCACCAAACAATGCCACATGCGTCAAGGGGGAGCCCTGCTCCAAAGGGATTTTGTGATAGATTCCCGAAAGCTGCAGGGCTGCAAGCCAGTTTCCCCAGTTCCATTCTCTTTTTCCCCTCATTCACAAGGGAAGGGAGAGAGAACGGGATATGGACACAGGGCAGGCTGTGGGTCAAGATCACAGGGAAGCCTCACAGGTCTATACACATCCAGTTCATTCATGGAAGAGAAGAATCTAAGCATTTTACTTCGTCCCTCACTTCAGTATAAATACTTTCACTTAATGCTTAGCAAAGCCAAAAGAATATAATTAAGTTGGATCTAGGCCTTTCCTTTGGTTAAGGCACTGATCAACTCCCTTAATAAATTTTTTAATGGTCTCTGAAACCATCCACAAAGCAAAGAACTTTTGCATTACATCAAAATGGATATTAAAACGTCTAATTTAAACACCTGAAACTGTAAGTACACTCATGCCTATGCATCTGCGACAGTTCCATTCCTGGACACACACCCCCAAGATGCCAAAACCAACAGATAATGAAATCCAAGGGGTCAGGCACCCTGTAATCCTACGAACATGACCAGAGCTATGCTCCAGTCGCATCCAGTCTCCGAAAACCGCAACTTTTGGTTTTCAGCCAAAAACCAAAAGTTGCCATTTTCAGCCTTCCACAGGCCTTAGAAGGCCTTCTGAGGGTCGGGGAGGCCAAGATCAAATTTCCTGGCCCTCAAAAGGCCCTCAGGACCTGACCAGAGCACAGCCTCAGTTGCATTTGGAAGGACTAGATAAGCCCACAAGTTCAGAATTATGGGTCCTGAATCTGTGGATAATCAGTATGAACCTATACAACAGGGTATTTTCTCATATTTTTTTAATGTTCATAGCACTAACTAGTTGCTGAAGACAGTCTTTATATGTATAAATAAGATCCAAGTGAGAGCTTCTGAGCAGTATAAGAAATTAGATAACCTGTGTGTCATTACAAAGTACAGAAAATTTCAGCGTAGGTACTCAAAGAACAAAATACTTCTGAGAGAATGAAATTCATGCTCAGTGTTGCATTTCTACCATTTTCCCCTAATGCTAACTTTTCCTTCTTGAACTGGCATGACAAGCTATAACTTAACAAATTCATATACCACTTCTCTTTAAAAAAAATCACACAAAGCAATTTACAATTAAAAAACCAAACATCCACAACTAAAGCTAGCAAGACGACAATCAGCAGCCAAAAATTCAAAGATTCCAGCAACTAAAAATAACATGCAATAAAACAGCAGAACTAGGCTAAAACCAATTAAAAGCTTGAGTGAAAAGGGAAGGTTCTCAAGAAGTGCCTTAAGAGCATTTAGCTTGTAACATGGACCTTCTCTGCTAGAGTGTTCCACAGGTATGGCACCTACCACAAAGAGGGGCCTCGAGAGCAGTTATGCTGACAGCTGGGCAGAGAGCTGGGCCTAAGATGTTGATCATCAGCTGCATGCAATTCTATACAAACTCACAAGATGATACAAGCACCTTGAATGGGGCTCAGAAGCAAAATGGTAGCAATGCAGATGGTACAATATCAGCATGAGGTGTTCATGATGAAGCACACAGGACAATAGCCCAGTGCCTGTATTTTGTAAAAACTAAAGCCTGAATGTCAACACAGGATGGATAATCGAGGCTAGATTTAGATTCTCTAGACAGGACTGCAGGAGGCAAAACAGACATACTGATAAACATTCTTAACCACCATTACCAACTCCTGAATAGCCAAGGGCAGGACAGATCCAGAAGTATTCCCAGATTGCTAAACTGAATCTTCAAGGGAACATGACCCCATGAAATAGTGACTGTACACCTTCATCCCAAATGACAGAATTTCCAACCAACACCTCCTACTCTTCTGGATTAAATTTGTTAACCCTCATCCAGACAGAACAGGCTTCAGGCAACAGTTCAAGGTTTCAACTGTCTCCCTGGAACCTGCAGGTATAAAAAAGAGGCATCGCTGGGTGTCATCTGCACACAAATGACAACACAACTTGAACTTCCAGATCACCACTCCCAGAGGTTTTGTGCAGATGTTGAAAAGCATGAAGAATTCAGAGCATTAGGGCATCCCACAAGACAAACGACATGGGGCCCAAACTATAACCCATCAGCACAACCAAAGCCTCTGTAATACTGTATCCCTCCAAGAACCAGCTTGGCAAGCAACCCAGAAGGATACTGTGGTTGACGGTAATGAAAGCCACCAAGAGGTCCAGAAGAATCAACAGTGTCAAGCTCCCTCATGTACCTCCTGGCAAATGTCATCAAGCTGGGCAACTAAGGCAGTTTCAGTCCCACAAATGGACCTGAAGCAAGACTGAAAAAGATCTAAATCAGCATTTCTCAACTTTTGTCCCCCGTCGTACCACTTCTCAGGGTCCACCTATTGGAAATACCACCGGAAGTAACTGGCAATGGTGTCATCACAAGTTACTTTTGGAGGGGGAGGCCAGACACAACATGACAAATACTAGTAAGAAGCTCAGGGTGGATGGGAGGACTTTTTCAAGTATGCAAGACATGCAAGCTGGAGCTCTGCCCAGTCAGCCAAGCCTCCTACTGCTGCTTGTCATGTTGCATTGCTAGTCTTACTGCCAGGCGAGGGGGGTCTGAGGGTTCTGTGAGTACCACTGGTTGGGAAACACTAAATAGTCACTCATGTCCAGGATAACCTGAAGTAGCAAGGCCACTACCCTATCAGATTGCCAATCATTGTTAACAATTGGCCACACCCAAAGTTGTCTGCACAGTGGTCATAACTTGGCCTCTTAAGAAGGAACCACTCAATGCCTCAAGAAGGAAAATCACCTCTGAAGTCCAGATGTTTAACCTTTCCCTGGCTGATCTGATGAGCCAAGATGGTCAAAGACCTAGGCCCTACATTTCCACACAGTTTGGCAACATCCTCAGGACAAACAAGCTGAAAGTTAACCATACCAGGAGACTCACTAGCTGCATTCAGTTCAGACTGTCAAAACAATGGCATCCAAATCTGAAACTTTCACCTGCAAAATGTAATGCAAATTGGTGACACTGCACCCTGTTTAGAGCACTATACAGCATATGTAATGGGACAGGTATGCATCATAGTCCTTGTTTTCACCAACATCATCTTCTATGTTTTACAAAAATGTGTTTCTGAGCCTTCTAAAAGCAGTGTTTCTCAAACTGTGGGTCGGGACCCATTAGGTGGGTCATGAGACCATTTCAGTTGGGTCCACATTCATTTCAGTATTTTATTTTTAGTATATTAGACGATGCTACCATGGTATGTGACTTCATTTGGGGAAGTGCTGCAGCTCTGTACCTTTAACAAGCTTTGATGTATATGCTTTGAACAATGATAGTCAATGGGACTTACTCCTGGGTAAGTGTGGGTAGGATTCCAGTCTAGGATTGTTAAAAATCTTCCTGCTTCATGATGTCACTTCTGGTCATGGCATCACTTCCAGTGGGTCCTGACAGATTCTCATTCTAAAAAGTAGGTCCCAATGCTAAAAGCTTGAGAACCACTGTTCTAAAAGGATCACTTTTCAACTTACTGGAGACTTTTCGGCGAGGCCTGAAGACCTTGTTGTTTAATCAAGCCTTCTGACTTCATGGCCTTTTTAACATCTTTTATACATCTTTTAGTTGCTTTTTACAGGCTTGATTCCTCTAAGTACTGCTGTTTTATGCTCTTTTATTCTGACTTTTATCTGACTACTGTTTTTATGGGTTCTGCTAATGTGTTTTTAATGTGTTTTTTATCTGTTTGTGTAATTATGTTTTAATCTGTTTTATATGTTGTTAGCCGCCCTAGGTCCCTTTGGGGAGAAGGGCGGGATAGAAATAAAGTTTTATTATTATTATTATTATTATTACTGTATGACAATAGGATTTTTATAATGCAGTTTGCAGAAATTCTGTCAGCCTAAGAAGGGTGTTCAAGTGATTCACACTGCTAAATTTACTCACTGACTTGATGTTCCTGAAGCAGCAAAATAAATTTTTAGTAGAATAGGACAGCAGATAAGTGACTCATGTAGAAATCATTTCTGGTATTATTTGCTTTGGATTTCTAGCAGTTCTACAAACAGATTGAGGTTCCACCATCAAAGCAAAAACATTCAGGCTTTAATAACTTAAGGACGCCTAAAAATTTATCAAGTTCTAACTTTTGTTTCCAGATTTCACAGAATTATCAACAGTAGGCATACCCAACCACTAAAGCCACTAAAGACATCAATAACATCTTTCTATTCATTTGAGTTTAGGCCACTGAGACTTGTAGCCAATGCTTCTGAATTTTGGAAAATAAGCAGCTAGAAACTATAGCAACAGACAGACAGCCAAGCAGTTCATACATTTTTTTCCCATCTGCATGCTACAGTGAGAATTAAGAATAACCAGTGTTTGCCATAACAGTATCTGTGAGGAGAACCAGCATAGATATAAAAAATAAAGCAACAGTACATTCCAAGATTGGGAAGGTTTTCTACATGGAAATCCTTACAAACACCACAACTATGAGTTGCTAACTAGTACAGTCATTTTACCCCTAGAAAGATGTATGGGAGTTCTGGAATGAGGTGACAGAAAAGCATGGAAAGGAAATGTGTGACAACATGACTTGACTGCAAATTCAATCTGGTCATGCAATACTAGTAGAGGAGATGACATTAGTGGGCAGAGCTGTGTCTACTCGTATAACCTTTACTTTTTAAGCTCCACCAGCATGCAATGCAGTCTAAATATTGTGGCATTGTTTCTACCATGTATATGTACCTTGTCAAGGAACTATGCCGCTTTGGAGGGAACACACTACCATGGTATAGCTCTGGCTGTAATGTTCATTCTACTCATTATAGCCCATGAGCCTCCTCTGCATCCCCAGATCCCAGATTTCATTCAAGAGACTCCTAAATTCTTCAGCATTCACAATCAAAGTGCTTCTTATTTTTTATACACTTGTGTTTTGCCGGTAACTAAGCACAGTGCTGCTCTTGTTCCAAGCATATAGATTAATATCCATCTCAGCAGAAGGGTTACAGAAATGCTGAAGACAGAGAGAGTGGGAGTGTAAAAGTCTTGTTACTGAAGTTTCAGCCACAGTCCAGCCATTCAGCTCCTGCTCAAGCAAGTGCCTCAGCACTGTTCCATGACACAAGTCCTTGGATTTTTCCAAGAGCTGATGTCAGGGCCTTTCACGGAGAAAGAACTGCATTTACAGAGCAGGAGAGGAAGGAGGGCTTCCCCGGGAGCTACTCTCAATGTGGTCATTGTGTTGCTTTGGAGCCGGAGCCAGAGCCCTGTGAGTGGTTTTAGTTGTTGCAGAAATTCTGCTTTGGAAGAGGGAGGTTTCACAGCCAAACATTTCCATCACCAAATACTGTACTTCTCAAAGGGATCAACATCTACCATGGGTTGTTCATGCCACAACTAAAGCCATGAACTATTTTAGTCTCACTGAAGCCTGTGGAACAGAACTAGTCCAACCTCTGAGTTCTACAGCTAAATATCTCTAGTTTGGAACTGCAACCTTAGAAGAATCGTGACACCAAACTTTGCTATCTCAAAGGCTTCTCAAGACCCTGCACAGAATACAAGTATTGTTCGGTATCAAAAGGGTATTAAAATGGGAAAAAAAAGAAGCCTTCCAATTACTATGTGACATTGCTGCATTTTTTAAATTTCCAAAACCATTTAAACTCAGCTCTGAAAAAACATGAACCTGAAGCTAGCAGCCAAAGATCTCCCATCAAAATCATGAGTAAATGTAAATTCCACTGACAACTGAAGCAGAAGTTCTCAAAAGCTGCTTCCCTAGGCCACATTGCAGCAAGCCCACTAGTCATGACTCAGTGTCCTGGCTGGGAGACGAGTACATAGTGAGGAGTATGTGCAATGAGAAGGTGATAAGATCTTTATTTTCAAATGAGATCAAAACAGTTCATCTTTGTACTTACCTAAAGTAAATATGGAAAAATAATAATAATAATAATAATAATAATAATAATAATAATAATACAGGTATTTAAAAACAGCAAGGAAATCTGAAACATTACAGGTCACACCTTCAAAAGTCTGATAAGCATATATAAATATTAACTATTCCTATCACCTATATTTCAGATGCTTTGGAAGCAAGAGACTCAAAATGTACAGCCATTCAAGTGTACCATGTAAACTATGACCATGAAAATTGGTACTGAAAATAGAGATGATTGAAAATATTTGTGCAGAAGCCTGTATAGAATTGAGGGGGATACTGAAAAAAGAGGTAGATATAACCCAGTGTAATACTTCGCAAAGTTCCTCAGATAATGTTCTGTACAGGATGTCAGGGCACCAGGATGCAGGTCTCTTGTTATCTGGTGTGCTCCCTGGGGCATTTGGTGGGCTGCTGTAAGATACAGGAAGCTGGACTAGATGGGCCTATGGCCTGATCCAGTGGGGCTGTTCTCATGTTCTTACAGATACTTGTATGGAAAGGCAAATTCCCAATAGTTGCCCTTTTGAGAAATCTGACCCTAAACTGGCATGTTTGGAACTGATCAAAAGAAATGACAAATATTTGCAACTCCTAAATTCCATTAAACAATGCAGCATATTTCAAGAGTTTGTTATTTCAACCAGCAATGAGAAACCATGTCCAAGAATGGCTAGCACAGGGGTGTAAAAACATAAGGCTTACAGGCTGAATGCGCCCCCTCCCTGTTATAATTGGGATCTCTCATATCTTGAAAATACGAACCAGATTTGAACACTTTCTTTTGTCATTTGCAGCGAATGAGTTTCTAGCTGAGAACAGAGTTCTTATTTCTGGCCATCATCTGCTTAATGATGTCACCCTCAAATCTGATGAAGAGTTGAGAACAACCAAGGTTAGATCCATACCAAATTCCCAGTTGAGAAAGGTTACAACCACAACCAATGCTCTTTGCAATTTTGACAAGGAGTGAGTGGAGTCCTAACTGAGTTGTGAGGGGAAAACTCTAGAGCAGGGGTGTCGAACTCGTTTCATAAGGAGGTCTGAAGTTACCATCCATGGTGCCTGCTGAGGGCCGGAAGGTGATATCATTAAGCAAGAAGTGACATCATTAAGCAGATGATGGCCAGAAATAAGCACTTTGAAACTCATTAACTGCACATGACAATGTGCAAATTTTGTTCATATTTTCAAGATATGAGAGCGCCCAATTATCATGCTTGCAGAACCCAATTATAATGGGGGCCGGATAAATTGCTTTTGGGGGCCTCATTCAGTCTCCAGGCCTTATATTTGACACTCCTGCTCTAGGGTGCTCGGTGATGACATTATCGTCAACAAACTCCAGAGTGTCATAAGTAGAAGTGAGCTTTTCTGGTTTTATTTTTTTGCAGATTACTTTTTTAAACAAAAAATAAGAAGTGCAGAAAATCGTGTTGTGTTTTTTCCCCCAAGCACGCATTTTTAAAAATTATAATCGCTTTAAAAGTGTACAAGGTAGGTGATATAGTGCCAGCAGATGAAGTCACATGCATATAGAGGTGTTAGAGAATATGTAGATGTGTTAGAGAGTATGTAGATGTGTTAGAGAACAATTTTAATTCTTTTGCAGATTTTGGATGTTTTTGCCTTTGTTTATTTTTTTACAAAAAATAAAAAGTGAAGAAAGCATTGCTACATGTTTTTATTTTATTTCACCATAAAAATCCCATCTCTAGCCACAATGGAATCTGAGCAAGGCTAAGGTTCCAGCTGTGTGGTTTGAACACTGACTACAACCACCATCCACAACAGGGTTAAGAAACTTCTCAACATCTATCAATCAGCAAGAATCTGTTCTCCAAACAAGCCATTTTAGGGTTATGGTGGTAAATATAATGCTGAACAAGAATGGGAAGGGTGGATCTATGAATAATAAAATCTCATTCTCAATTTTTCGTTTCTCAGATTTTTATACCGCCATTCCTCCAAGGAGCCTAGGGCGGTGCACATGGTTCTTAATGTGAAAACAGAAACAGAAGGCGCAAGATAAAAGGAAAAACTGTGAAAAAGAAAACCTCTCCTGTCTTTTGGAGGGGCTGGAAAATCTCCATCCTCCAAGCCTCACCATGAATGCTTTGTACTTATGCAAAGTGGCTCTTTTGAAGTTTGAGTAGCAGCCCTAAAGTTCAAATTGGACATACATGCTCCTCCAGAAAAACAGGAAGCTTAAATGCTTAATAAATGAAAAACACACACCATATCCTGGGCTGCGATCCTCAGTACACTCTCCAGGTACAAAGCCCCATGGAACACAACAGAACAGTGGTTCCCAAAGTCCTACTCAGACTTTGGGAGCTCCATAAGTCTTTGCGTGGGTGGGGTGTGGGGAGAGGAATGCAATCACCATGATCATGCTGCTGCCAGGCAGGGAAGGGGTTTTTAAACTTACCTGGGGGTCACTATGGCTCTCCAGGGGGCCTGGGGAGCCTGCAACCCCCTCTGCAATCCTCCCAGATGGTTGGAAATGTTGTTAAAACATTCACTTCTTGTTTCAGGAAAAAAGCAGAAGTGATTTTTTGTTTCTTTTTACAATATTTCCAAGCTTCAGGAAGGGCTGTAGTGCGGAGAGAGACATAGTAACCCCCAGTTAAGTTAAAAACTCTTCTCTGCCCCAAAGCAGCACAATTGCATTGCTACTTATTTGGGAGCCATTCCCCTTTAAGAGGAATGGCCCTTTTCCAGTTCCCCAGTAGATGGTGACCCACCAATTTGAAAATGGCTGCAACAGAACTTACTATTGTGTAGACATGCATACAATTGTATTGTTTTTCCTATATAAAACAAATTTGGAAGGAATCCCAAAGGGAATAATCTCCATTCTAAAGAAAACAAAAACAAGCAGAGCAACTACAGTACTGTTGTCACAATTTCAAATTTGCTTATACAACAAAACTGTAGATTCATTTTCAGGTACTAAACTGAGCTGGAAGATATTATATCATCATAAAAGAAGAAGGGGAGTTTTAGAAAAGGAAGTAGTACTGCTGGTCAAAGCTTTGTTCGCAACTTATTAGCAGATATGCCTCAAACACCAAAAATATCTATTTGCAGTACTCATTCATCTGTCTGCAGTTTTTGATAGCATAACATTATTTCACTTCAAAATACAAAGAGCAACAGAAGGTTTTCAACAGCAAACCAAATTTTCTACGCAGAATTGGGGAAGAAGGTTAGAGTAGGAATGGAAGGGAGTGTATCAGATAAAAGCTCCACTTCAGACCTCTATGCCTAGGAAGTTTATACAGGTGCCTCCTTCTATACCGCTGGGGGATCCATCCCCAGCAGATAAGGGAAGCACAGATACAGGGGAACCTTATATAAAGTACAATACTCCATGCCCCTTCATGCCCATTACCTTTGTTTTCCTTTACTAGCTGTAGAAGCACACATTTTCTTGTTTAACACAGGAACAGTCTCCTGCTTACCTGAGGAATGTGGCATGCGGGCAGAGAGCCTGCATGCTAGAGGGAGGAGACTAACCAAACTTAACTGGAAGCAGGACAGTTTCTCCTAGTGTGCAGGCTGCCTGACTGCATGTTGCGTGCTTCAGTCAAGCAGGAACCAGTTCCTAAGTTAAACAAGAAAATGTGAGCTTCTACAGCTAATAAAGAAAAACAAAGGAAATGAACACAAAGGGAGTCCACAGAGAACCATGGATAAGTGAAATTGCGGATATGGGGGGGCGCACGTAGTTAATTTAGAAAATTTAACTACTACATAAAAAATATTGCAGAAGTAGTTGAATGAGATAAGCAGGAAAAAAAATCAGCAACCAATAACACCAAAATAAACACATACAGAACAGGTGTCTAAAATAAACCTTTATGCTCTATTGGGATAATAAAAGGTTCCAAGTCCAGGGTAGTTCAATACACAACTTGGTGCATCTAGTGGAGACCCTCTCCCCAGGGGCCACTAACCTGACCGAAGACAAGCTATCAGAGGGCTACGACTGCTGAATCCTAAGCAGTGAGGGAATGCATATGAAAGAGGATGCTTTCAAAATGGCCCAGTCTGGACTGTAAAGGAAATTTTACCCAGAAACAAACTGGTAGTCAGTGGAGTTCATGTGGGATTGCTATTATAGTATATGCTCCCTCCACTAGACAGACTGATGCCTTCACTAGACTCCACCAGACAGACTGATGCCTTCAAGGATAGCAATAAAGTTCAGAGGTTAACAAGCCACACACATGCTCTAGCAGCCAGATAATTTTTCTTTAAAAAAATAAAAAATAAAAAACCAAGTACATTAACAATAGCTGTAGGATCCTTGCAGTAGCCAGGAGAAATGCATTACATATAGGACGGCAAAATTTGCTGTGGCTATCCCATACATCGGGAAGTGAGCTTTACATGAATGATCTGGTGAGATCTCTCTTAAATCCTTTAATTATTTTATTATTGAATTATTTTATTGGAAAACACAATCAGGTGTTTGTTTTCGCCATCATCTGTGTCATATTTTACTATAAAGATCTGTGGCTAAACTGAACAAAGAGCAGAAGAGTTTCGATAGCAGGGAAAATATGGAATGAAGAAAGGGATAGAGACACACCTATTTCATAATTACTCCAGACAATTGCAGTAATGCAACATCTTAAATCAAACAGTACAAACAAGGACATTGTTTTGGATTTACATATTATCTGTCCTGGTTCATCTCTGTACTACTTGCTCTCTTAAAGAATATGCCAACAAACCAAACGGTAAAATTTTCAGATATCATTGTTGACAGACTAAACCCTTTGCTCAAGAGGCTTTTGTGAAATCAATGTTGATTAAGTCAGCTCTAAAACCAGATGGTCCAATCCTGTTCAGAACAATGAATTGTCAGTTCTCAGCGAGTTCAGAGAGAGGTGAAGGCTCACAATGCCTTGTCTAGTCAAGCACAATACTTTTGCACTGCTACACTCTGAAGACAGGAGAATCCAGAACACTGTTTTCCTATGGAACAAAAAACAAACAAGCTGCTTCCTTTATAGCCATTTCCCCTCAAGGAAAGAGTTTCATAGCCTGCTCACACATCCATACATTGACACAGTTGCAAATGGATACAAAATGACACTCTCCATGTTATCACAAAGTCAGGCAGCATCTTCTCAACACACAGACACAGACAATTCATAGCACTGATAAGACAAGAGATCATCCAAATTCGGCATATATTCTGAACCAGCAACATTATTCCAAATGCAAACTCACTCCTCCACCCCAATTTTTAAAAGAAAAGAAAAGCGCTTTTGTGATCCACAGCAGTCGAGTTTTAGAATGGCTTAAAACAAAGCTCCACTGGTCTGCTTTAGAAGAATGGGTCAAGTTTATTAAATAAACCTCAGAATTTAAAAAGAAAAGAAAAATATAAACCAAGCTCCCCCATCCATTTCTGTTAAATCAGGAGTCTTGGTTGCTAAGCACAGACATTTTCTTACGCTGCTGTGGGGTGGAAAAAGGAGACACACAGTATTTTCAGAATTCCTAAATAGCAATTGTTCAGTGCTTGATCCTCAAATCACCACCATCCCATGGAATGTTAGTCTCACCTACAAGTAAACCACAAGAGCTGGCCAGGTGGCTCAAGCAAAGAGGTACGAAGCCTCACTTTCAGCCGAGGATACAGGAATGAAAGGGGGAGAGTGGAGCTGCCTGCCTGCTTCTATGTACAATGCATCTTTCCTGGCTGTCAGAACCTTTGTTCTCAAATCAAGGCTGAGCTTGGAGTTTTTGGTTTTGTTTTTCAATATGCTTTTAAAAGTAGAAGCTAGACCACAAAAAGAACAAATCCACAATTGCAACACAGGAATGTACGACACAACCTGTTCCCTTGAAACACCCCTACCAATAAAAGAACATGGTTTTTCACATTTTATTACCTGGAAAAGCTATTTTCAATCCCTATTACCACAACATACATCAGAAAAGGAGGAAACAAAGACTTTCAGAGATTACCTGAAATGAACTGGGTGGGGACAAAAATCAGACCGCAAAAGCTATTTCCAAAGAATAAACTGGGCCAAATCCTCCAAGAAAGCCAGTTCACCCCATCTGGTTTTGGAGGCTCTTTAAAAATGCTTGGCTGATGCTCCTGAAAAGGCATTTGGTCAGTCCACTTGGGAAAGAGGCAAAAAGAGGTGGAGTTTCTTCATATCTCTTCCCAGCTATTACCTAAGCCAAGGCTCAACACTGCGCTGCTAATGGATAGGCAGAAAACAGTAAGGAAAGCTTAAATCTGAATATTCAGTAATCCTGAAGGGAAACTGAATTTAAAATACAATTCAGAAACCTTATCACAATAGCAAGTAGGGGCAAGGAATTCACTAGTAAAAGACATGCAGGTTAGAGACTTGTGCTTCACAGAGTCTCTTTCAAAGGGTTCGCATCTTAGAATAGGCTTTAGGCTCCTTAAATGAAAAAGGATTCATATAGTATGACTGGCTATGTAATAGTTATGTCTTCAGATTTTCAACTCTATGACTACAGTTCTCCCTTTTTTTGAGTGAAATGAATCCACTCTGCCTCCCAAAATATAGCTAAGCTCACTAGCCATGGATTTTACAACTGTGCTTCTTAGCAGCAGCAAGGAGTTGGCACCGAGTATTAGGGTTTTCCACTGCAAGTCTCACAATCTTAGCATGTAACGCATCTTTAAGCACTAAAAGGCACCTTGGAGGAATAGGTTGAGATAGGGAGAAAGCATGCCTTAAATCCATGGCTACGTATCAAGCCAAGCCATTAACTGAGAGCTCTGTTCCCTCGCAGGAACCTTCCTAGTGAGCCTGTTTATGGCTTCCCTAGTTGGGACACTGGTGAACCTCCCAACTTGTTCCTCACTGTCCAGGTCCTGTTCTTGATTTCTTGGACAGACTGGTTGGCTGTGATCTTGGCTACACCCAGCCACAGCTCCAGTTGCACCTTGTACTCAACCCCTTTCCTGGTTCCCATTAACTCTTTATATCACTAACCACTTGAAGGCCTTGTCTGCCCAGTAGAGCTCCGATCCTGAATCTTCAGAGGTGGCAACTGCCAGCAACTAGGAATCACATTAACAGTGAAATTGTGGAATTCTGTCCCTTCCGCCCCCAGGATGGAGGTCAGCAGGTCAACACAAAGCAGCCGGCTCACTGCTCTTCCGGCAAGGCAACCAATTCAGCCGTGGGGAAGGAGGGCAGCAGTGGAAGGGCTGTTTTCTTTTTCTGCCCCAATAAACCTAATTAGGATTGTGAGCAGTGCTGGCGGGAGAGAAATTTCTTCACGCTACACTGTCTGTTTGTGTTTGATTAATGTAAATCTTCCCAAGGCTTTAACCATGCCCCAGGCAACACTCTGTTAACAAGCATCTTGCAGCTGAATACAGCAGAACCTTTATTTTTTTAAAGAGGAAATGTTTTCAAGGTTTTCCCTTGAAATCATCTAGTCTCAGTGACATAGTTCAGTACACTGAACCCTCAGGTAAACATCTTGCTTCCAATGTGAGAATGTAGTGACATCTGACCAAAATATAGTCGTCCCCCCCCCCTCTGGCACACTGCTTTTTCATAGTCTCATTAAAACTATAAGACCTAGAACCACGCCATCCACAACTTGAAAAAAAGGATTGAACGAGAAAATTGTAGAATGCCATTTAGCACAACATGAGCTATATAGAGCAGTGGTTCCCAAACCGACCCACCAGCCTGGGAAGCACTTATTCCTGGCCCCTTAAAGGAGCAGGGAGGGGGGGAGCAGGCAGTGATGCAATCCCAGTGATGCAAACCTCAGGATTGTGCCCTGGACCGGACAGAGCGAGTTTTCAACTTACCTCCTGCCGTGGGTGCAGGGAATCCCACAGGTGCTCTGCAGGGCTCCCCAAAACTTAGAAATATTAAAAATACCAATTGGACACCACTTTCAGTTTTCAACTGTGAAATCGGAAGTGGTTTTCAATTGGTATTTTTTAACATTTCTAAGGCTTGGGGAACCCTGCAGAGGCATCTGTGGGGCTCCCGGCATCCCCCAGAGGCCAACGCAGGGGAAGCTGAAATTCCCCCTCTGTCCCTGGCAACAGCGTGATCCTGGGGATCACATCACTGCCTTCTCCCAACCCCTGCCAAGACTTAGTGCTTCCCAAACTTGTGAGGAGAAGTTTGGCAGCCACTGATACAGCAGAAGAGACCACAACCCAGCAACAGAGCACCTTTCTTTGCATGTAGAAGGTCCAAGGATCAATCCTTGGCCTCTCCAGGTAGGGCTGGGAAAGACCTACATTCCTCTTGCAGACGACCTTTGATTCCAAGCTCAGATCAAATATCTCAGGCTTGACAGAACCTTCAGAAACAATCACAAGGCAGAATGAAATTAGAATCATTTCCTACTTTGAATGATCCAGCAGACTCTACAGATGCTGCCAGGAGGCAGAGATTAATCTGAATTCCCCCCCACTGCAAAACATCTACATATAGTACTTGTAATCAACAGTATTCACAGAACATAGGACTCTGATCTCAATATACTGAATAGTTCAAGGCATTGCACTCTCACCTTTCACCTCACATGGCTTCATTATACTGCCTCAACACTCTAACTTTGGAGAAGTTTCCACTTCTGGGCTTCACAGGGCCACTTCTATACATGGGACAACAGAGAGGTTCTGATAAGGAACAAAAATCCAGACAAGCTCTGGAAGGAGATCTGTTCCTCATTCTTTACATTTCTCCCATGTACTGACTAACCACAACACCACAGTTCCCCTGGGTGTAAATAGGTATAATTTTACTTACTGAGGATTAATGAAACCCCTGCCAATGTTAGTCAATCTTGACTCTTAGAAGACAAGTGAAATATTCACATATCATTGAGTCTCTCTTTGAAATTGTTGGGTTTGCCAGGTTTTAGCTGTTAGAAGTGGTCTGATTATTTTTAATCTCTGTTGGGGGGAGGGGAGTCAGCAGTCCAGCAAGTCAGGGGTGTCAAACATAAGGGACTGTAGGCCAAATGCAGCCCCAAAATCAGTTCACCTGACCCCTTTTAAAATTGGGCTCTGTGATTGTGATCATTGGGTTCTCTCATATCTTGAATATATGAACAAGATTTGCACATTTTCTCTTCTGTCGTTTGCATCTAATGAGTTTCGGTGTGAGCACACAGTGCTTATTTCTGGCCATCACCTGCTGAATGACATCACTTCCTGCTTAATGAGTCACTTTCAGCCCTCAGCAGGCTCCATGAATGCAAACTTTGGCCCTCTGTATGGAACAAGTGACACCCCTGATCTAGGACAGCAAAAAGACTTTGCAACTCAGCATGGTTACTACAGATCCAGTGCAGTAATTTCAAGTTCTACCCCAAAACTCCTGAGGTGCACCTGCAGACCATTTGCGACACACCAATGTGCCATAGCACACCGGTTGAAAAATGCTGCACTACACCTTCCTGGCTCTCTATTAGTGTAATACTGGTGGTCGAATAAGCAGAGGGGACATCGCTGCCCTTGATTTTGGCAACATCTTAAGAGGGGGAGCTGTATTTTTTTTTTACTATGCATCTGTATTTTTGTAAGAGAATGTCAAAGACAATTATGGACAGATGATCAAGTGAAAGAATACTTACCAGTAACTTAAATTCTTACCTGATTAAAATGACCCTCCCCCCCCAAAAAAACTGGCTCTCCTGCTGGTTATGACAAGATATTGTAAACACTTATGTGGAATTCACAGACCTTTACCCCAAGTAAGGGGCCAGGCATGGGAAATGAGCAGCTTCCCAGAGCTCTGCACAGCGGATATCAAGAAATCCCTAAGGAGAAGAACACTCATCACTGACGGAAGCTGCAAGGCAGTGACAAAGTACAGTGCTGGGACTCACTAAAAAGGCTCTGGTTTCCCTTCTGGAAGAATTTATATCTCAGTGCTACCATACAAGCAGCCTGCTACTGAAGGGTGTAAGTGAACTTAGAGAAGCTCAGCTCCTTAATGCATCAGGCTAAGATGACAATGCCAACAGAAGACTTTTTAGAATTCTTATCCAGCAATTTTCAACCAGTGTGCACATTGCTATGCCATGAATGGTTTGCAGATGTGAAGGAGTTTGGGGGAAGTCATTTATTAGGGTTATTGAGGGATGTGAACTCCCCTAGCAGCAGTGCAGTGTGCCCTGCCAAGTGTCTAAAAACTGACGGTGTACCTTGACAATTTTAGAGCATTGCCAGTGTGCTTCGAGATTAAAAAGATTGAAAAATCGCTGGTCTAATCAGCATTCAGAACTCACGACTAACAGGTGAAAGGACACAGAAGGAAGTATGGCAGATGTCAGTGGGATTTGCCTCCCACATACATGAGCAGAGATGTGAAGACTGAGGTGGGAAAACCAGAGAAACTGGGGGGAAAAATAATTCCTTCATGGAATTTACTGAGGGGGGTTAGTTTCAGCTCCTCAGAACAGTGAAGACAATTGCTGATAAGAAGATATTCTGCTTTTAACCCAGACTAGACTGCTCCTCTTTTACGAGATCATGCCAAGGCAGCTTCTTGAAGCACCCCAGAATTGACTTCTAGTTACTATACAACACTGACAATACATATGGTGATGTTGGTAGCTTTGCCAAAACAATGAGCCCTTGAGGAAAGACAAGAAGGGACTTAATATTTACAAAAAAAAAAAAAAGTACCCAAGACACCAGCAGCAGTGGGTAGAAAAGACTGCAGAAGCCCAGCATCTCCCACAGCACAGGAGGTACAAATACCAGCAACTTCGCTGGAGATAAGCAGCTCTGGAGCTGGCCTGAGAATTCATATACATCTCCCAAGCTCCCAGTAGGAGAGGCAGGGCAGAAAAGATAATAAAATGAACTAGTAGTATAGACTTTTTATCTAGCTAGATAAATATCATCCATGCTAGCAAGTCTTTTACCAGCCAACAGCTGACCCATGAACAAAAAAAAAATCTTGTGGCCTGCAACTCACTAAATTAAATTTTGAACTATGTACAAAGAAGCAGACCAAGAAAATCAGAAGTATTTGGAAGCCCAAGAGAAACCTCAAAAACTAGGAAGAATAATACAATAGCCATGTGCAGGCAGAATCACCCTGTTTGATAACAACAAACCGAAATGTATGGGGATGTGAAGGGAGGAGAAGGAGAGAGAGGGGGAGGAAACATGAACAAACAAGGAACAAAAAGAGGAGTATCTTCCCAGAATAAGTTATTTGCAAAGCTGTCATTCAGCAAATACAAGTTAATCATTCTGGATCAATTGATCAAGAAAAAAATCCCTGCACTTGCAAATATAATTTCAGAATAAATCCCATGAGTCAGTGGTTCTCAAACTGGTGGGTCATGACCACCATTTTGTGAAACACTTCCCCCGTCCCTTTAAGGGGAGGGGGAAGAGGGGAAGGCAGAAACTGGATCCCCAGGATCGCATCATTGCCCTTGTTCCTCCCTCACAAGGACTTACTGAGGGAGTAAAGCTCCCTTGAAGTTTGAGAAACGCCGCCATAAGTCATTCTATGCTGGCCTCAACATTAGACCAGCTCACGATAGGATGACACAAGTTTATGAACAGATTACTTCGATTTAAAACAATACACCAGCACACTTAAGTCTAGATGCAAACACCTAATACCAGAAAGTAGCAGGATATATCCATAACCAAAAGTAACAATACCTATTTTTAGTCTCCCAGTATCTGAAAACACAGTTCCATTCCCCAAAGCGGTTTCAGACACACATTCACCTCAAGGTGGGACAACTAAAGACCAATATCCAAAATGAAGTCCAACCACACAATATCAGAACCACAACAGCTGTCCATCTTCCACTAATCCAAAACAAATCATGTCTTATCACTAATAAAGTCATTGCAATTAACTTTCTTCTTGCACTGATAATTCTACATTTCCCTCAAGTCAATAACCAACAGTCTTTTCCAGGCTCTCTACCTCCCCTTCTGAAAGTCATGTCTGACACTAGTAATCAAAGTATTGGATAAAAAAAAGTTTTAGTTTAACTCTTCATGGTAAGCATAGGTTGGCTGGTTTATTCGACAAAGAGTGGTCAATCCCATTACATAAATGAGCATTAGGCTGCTCTTATAAAAACTATTTAAGTGCACTACTGGTAGTCTCATTTTACAGGTGGGCAACAGAGATACAAAGGCAAGGATGCTCAAGTCCACCACAGCCTACACTGACCCATACAGATCCCAGCTTAACATTTCTGCCCAGTGTTAAATACACACAACAGGGACCAAATATATACATAGAAGTTTGGTATTTTTCAGAAAGTGATCAGGACACAAGTTAGTTACCATTTGACAACCAGGTTTATGCAGTTAGTCTCTGGAGTCCTTTTGAACAGACAAGCCAGTTACACACTATGCCATTCCTAATATTCAGAAAGTCTGCAAAGCTAAGAACCACAGTGTTGACCTGCTATATTAGCCAATTTATGAGTGTTCATTCATAAACATCTCTCACAAAATTCCAAATTAACTGCAGTAAGCAAAGGTCTGTGCATCAGTACCACCTGAAGGAAACATTTATAACCCAAAGTAGATTAAAAGACACACTTTTACTTTCCACAGGAAGTTTGTCACAGACAAAAATACCTTTTGGATAATGGGGGCAGGTAAAAAAAATACTTTTGGACTTCAGGGTGAGGTCCCCTTCATGAAGCAGCTTGACAAATGCACATTATTGTTGGCCCAGATTCACAACATACTCAGAGATTTTAAATACTGTATACAGCTAGAATATCTAATAATGGTACATTTGATTCAAGGGTATTAGCAATCTTACCTCAGTGACTGTATACCAGGAACACCCACCCCACCAGTGACATTCATTATGGGTCTACTCCAACATGTTCACAGGATGATATTTTCAAGGATACTATTATCTACCCTACGTTTCCAGAGTTGATTGCCATCACTTTCAATGGATGTCCAAGTCAGCCATGAATACATTGCTAACTAGACCTAAGTATAGTTGCATAAATCATCAGGTACACTGATTCCGGAACTCTTTCATCCTTTTCCATGCACATGTACCAATTCTATATATTTATTTACACAAACAAACAGAAATGTCCATTTATTGAAACACTTAAAATCCTAGCCATCTTCATTATCTGCTAAAAAGACAAATCTGAAGCTCATTTATACTTTATCTGCCAAGTATTAATGGGAAAAATGCAAAATCTTTTGTAGTCAGAATTCAACACACTATATATACTGCTGAGGAACACTGTTAATCTTTAATGGATTTCCACCAAAATGCAGTGCAGGAAGTTTTCAGCTTCAGTGAATCTAACCCTGGGGAAATCTTACATGTTAAAAACTGATGGAGGTAGCCCCTAAATTTGAGGAAAAAACTTTTTAAAAGTTTTTTTTTTTTTTGGTCATGCATTAGCTTATTTCTAAAAGACTGAAGCATTACTAGCACATACATTGCATACATACTGGCGAAGCTTTCTCCCCACAAGATGCAAACCACAGCAGTGCTTTCAACCATCAAACATTATGCACACAATCAACATGCTAGAACAGTATTTCTCAAACTGTGGGTTGGGACCCACTAGGTGGATCGCAAGCCAATTTCAGGTGGATCCCCATTAATTCAAAGTGTACTTTATTTTTAATATATTCGACTTGATGCTATCATGGTATGTGACTGCATTTGGAGAAATGTTCCAGAACTGTACTGTAAACAGGCTACTATGTATATGCTTTTGATAATGATGGGGCTTACTCCTGGGTAAGTGGGTTAGGACTGCAGCCTCTGGGATGCTTGGGGAATATTTTTTCTTTGTATCCATGTACATCCACCAACTTCCCTTTAAATGCTAGTTGACCAGCAACTGCTTGGGAGAGTTCTTTAATTTAAATAATTTTTTAAACTTATTGCAAACTTTTAATTTACTTGATTTGATTTTGTTGTATGGGATGTTAATATTTTTCCTGCTTGATGTCACTTCTGGCCATGACACCACTTCCAGGTTAATGACATCATTCTTGATGGGTCCCAACAGATTGTCATTCTAAAAATTGGGACCTGGTGCTATAAAGTTTGAGAACCACTGTTCTAGAAAGAAAGTAGTAAGGTGGCTGGTGCTGCAGCACCATTCTTTCACATAAGCAAGCTGCACAATGTCCTTGGGAGAAAGGCCCCCATATGAACAACACACTGACATCACTGCAACATTTCTGGAGCAAAAAGCACAGCAGTAAAGCAATCAGAAACAAAACAGTAAAGCAGTAATAACCCTCCCAAACACACACAGTCTGACGGACAGCTGATGTAAGCCTACTATCTACTTTAGGCAAAACCACTGATGTTGCTAGCTACAGAATTCATGTACATCCACCAACCCAGCAAATTCCCTTTACAAGCTCTTAGTCTGGGAGCAGAGACTTCTACCAACAAAGATTTCTGAAACAGTCTCTGCTTTGATGGCATCCACCAGAGACCACTCGTAGCTCTCTTCAAGTCGCTTTACTGTACTGCATTAACAATTACTTTACTTGCTCTGTTTTTCCTTCTTGCTTATTTGTCTCAGCTGAATGAAACAGAGATCACAGTTCTTTATTTAAATAAATAAGCCCACAGCTACCATTTGGCATGTCTTGGAGGAGAAAGCTCAAAAAATAAAATGGAGGAATATATTGATGGAAAGATTTTACAAAGGATGCCTGGACTCGGACAGAGTGGAAAGGAAAAAAAAATACATTTTTAATTTGATGTGAGCGTCTGCAAACTGCCAACACGATTTGTTCCGCAGCTGGTCCAGAGACTCGGCACTGTTTAAATATCTCAGGAAATACTGAACAGATCTGAAGAAACCATTTCCTTGCAATGCAAACAAGTGATTGGTAGAAGGAAGATTTTAAAAGTGCTTCTCAGGCACCCTGATGTTCTTGTCACTGAAGGAAATAAGCAGCCTTGACGAAGAGCTTCCAGCAGCTGTGGAAGCATTAATGACAAAAGTGGGATTCTTGTCAACTGGCTGTCTTCCAGATAATGAGATGAGAACAGCAAACTGCCTGTGACTCACAACTTGTTGCAAGGTTATTTTTCAACCCCAGAGCTTAATTATCTGCCACTTCATCAATGACTGAGGAACACTTCCGGGAAAGAGAGAGGGACTGAGACCAACCCTAATTCAGTTAGGCTTCCCACAACAACCACAAATAAGACATAAAATGAACATATCTACTCTCCACATTTGCTCAACGCCTGCCAGCGAGCATCAGCCACATACACAACTGATAACTGATAACAGCCTGCAAATGGATTTCAGTCAGCTCCACCAATCTTTCCACAGCCCATGGGTGAAGCTGCACAGCTGAGAGCTCCTCTAACCCTTGCCAGTTTCCCATCTGAAAGAGTGGAGATAACCTTTCCTGCTCTTTTCAAAGCACATACAGAGCTTCAAGTACGATAAAAGACTTTAGGAAAATCAAACATGGACATTTTCCCTGAACCTCAACACTACAAGCAAAAGTTAAATGCTTGAATCACTTACAACAGCTCAAACTTTTCCTTCTTTCAGATAATCACATCACATATGGCCAACCTAGGCATGTGGGGATAGATCAGCTTAATAGAAAAATATTAAAGGCAACAAAGATCTTGGTTACAGTAATGTGCACCTGGATCACAGGTAAAAGATGGTTATGGGGAAGAAGGGTAATTTGGAAGAGATGAAATAATTTCACCCACATAGAGCAGGCAAGTTGCAAATAAAGTAAATGCAGCGAGGGGAACTTGCTCATACATTACTACCCCATAACCCAAGGGTTCCCAAACTGCGTCGTGACACCCTTGGGAGTTCAGGACCACTGGTTGACTGGCAGTGAGACTGTGCAGGCAGCTACAGATGGAGGTCAGACGCTGCTCCTGCATGCTGTGAAAGGCTCTTCCACTTACCCTGAGCCTCTTACCTCCATGGGTACTGTCCTGGGTGGTTACCAAAGCAATGATGTCATCGCCAGTGACTTCTGTATTTGCAGCTCGTGGGGGGCATCGCAGGATGGTGTAAATTGGGGAAACACTGCCATAATTTATTCCCAAAATCCATTTTCAGTTCTTTAGGTTGTCCTGAACAAAGTATCTGCATTCAGCATGTGTTAGTAGTCACAAATCATGCTGCACAAATGCACAGATAATAACTTCTCCAATACAGAAACTTAACTCCTTCATAGAGGTTAGTTTGAGGTACAAACAATGAAAGTTCTAATTGTTGCATAACTCTATACAGGTAGGTCCCTGTATACACAGATCTGGGGAGCCTCCCATACAACCCCCTTAATAACGTTGAGGACTTCACAGTTCTCCCGTGTCAGTGATTTCCATATCGGGGGGGGGGGGGCTGAAACCAATTCCCCATAGATACAGGGGCCTGCCCGTGCTGCCTTTACAGCCTCAGACTCCACTACTTTAATGGTAATTCAGGGTTTCCAAATTTAGTATTAAAGGGCACGCCCATTTAGAAATTTCTATCTACCAGAAATTTCAGTTTCAATAACAAACCTGAGGATAGCTTAATGCATCGGTTCAGCATGGGCAAGGAGATGAAACTTTTCAAGGATATAAAAGCCACCCCCAGATAAAGCCTTCCTCAAATCAGCCAGCAAAAATGAAAACAAGAATAGCAGCACACACACAATACCAAGAGTGATCAGATCACCACCCACAAGAACCACTTCCACTTTTGAAACCACAAAAGACTGCACAAGGCAAACCGCAACTGATCATTCTGATTGTTTCAACAGACTGTGGGATCATGTCGCTAGCTTGAAATGCACTCGTGATGCAATCTGAAGTGCTTCATGTTTAATCCTGGAATTCATATTTATTCCAAATCATTGGGCGGATGAGTTTCCTTAATTTTTCTATACGTATCACTGAATAAACTTCAAGTATATTGCTTTGGTTTTTAAGTTGCTAATTTTATGGCAGTGTTATATACCACTCTACAGCATGAGGTGGACTATGCATCTCCTGTCCATCCCTCCGTTTTCTTCTATCTCATGGTCATTAGATTTACTACCCTGTTCTTACCCAACAATTCTGGTGACTAATTATATTAGAGAGACAACCATTTAACATCCTGTGACTGAAGACATCTCCATTTTTAACAATTTACAAGCTCTGCATACTTGCTATCTTGTCCAGCATTGCTTGCAAGCAGTTCTAATGTTGATAGCCAACACTCGTTTCTCTTATTCGATGTTTCAGAATCCTACCATGAAAAGCACAATGTAAGGAAGTTGACCCAAGAACAGAAAATAAACACTTCAGTTACACAGATGATACGTGAACACGCAGAAGAGTCCCAAATGAGAACTAAAATGTGCTCAGCAGCAATATTGAACCTGTGGCCACTTTAAATCAGAAGAATCAAGTGGTAAAACCTTTCTGGACTGTACCATTTCAGCTGCAGGGGGGAGGTGAGAGAATCTGCAAGTCTGAATGTTTCTTCAGCATTCCAGAGAAAAGAATTTCATCTCTTTTTAATCGTATGTGTAAGGAGTACTGTAAACTGACCCCAAGAGCCACAATCAGAACTTAAATGTTGAAAGTAAAATAAATGTTAAAAGTAAAATAAATAGGATTTTTTTAACAACTAATACACGAACAAATTTGCAATCCTGCAACTTTCTCATTTCCACACACAGCCTCTCAAAGTACCAAGCCTTTTACATCTGGTAAAAGCCAGTACATCTGGTGATCTTGCCAAGGTCAAGTGACCCTTCCCTATCCCACTAGATTTCAAGATCACTTCTTCCAAGCATCCTCTAGAATACTAGCTCACTCAAAATTCCACACACAAAAAAATGCCTAAACTGTTCATAGACACTACTATCAGCTTTAATTTCTCAACCTTGGAATTCACCCAAGTGTTCTGCCATGTGACACGACAAACCGGGCCTCTGAACAGAGCAGGTCTGAGATCGATTTCCTACACAAACAGGAACTCTCTGAGCCGTACCAGGGCATAGAGCTGCAATGAAAATTGCTTGAATAAGTCAAACTTATCTGCAGCTCAGAGTTCTGCACAGGAGAGGCTTAATCCATTCCAAGTGAACTGCCCTTGCAAAGCCACACCTCATTCATGTGGGTACAGGCAGACAACTAGACAGTTCTCCCTTTGGCAGTTTCTACATGCCATTTCTCTATCCAGTGAGAGGCCCTTCTGGTTAATTCACACCTTGCACTTCATGCCACATCCCCCAATGAGATCATAACAGAGAAGCCATATAATTTTGCTGAGTTTTGCTGAGTTGTTTAAACAAGTTTAGAGGCTTAAGTGCATCTCCCAAGTCAGCACATCCTGTTGCAATCCTAAAGAGGACAATGTGTTTCTGACGGAGACAGCAATACTTTGGTCATTGACAAAGAAAGTCAAAGAGCACCTGATAAACATTATGACAGCCCAGGCAGACTGGACTACACAAAAACAAGATATGAACTTGAATCATTTGCATGAACTTTTCTATCCTACAACACTTACTTGATGCTGCCAGTTAAGAAGCTCTTGCTGCACTACACAACACATGAAGAGAGTCAAATCAGGCAGCAGGATACATGACTTGTTCCCAAGAAAAGCTGCATGACCTTCTAAAACAAACAAGTGCAAGACTAATTTTATGCAGGCTTTAACAATCAGGGATTGGGATGATATGCTGGTCCAGTTTTTGCAAATAGCCAAGCAGACAGGATGGGATACAAACTGAAGCAATAAGCACAACCCTTCTAGAATTTGATTGGCTTGCAACTTACGAATTATAAGTTTGGAGTTGTGCAAATGGCAGCAGGTACTTTAGAACAGGCGAATGTGGTTTGAGAAATGAGTTCACATATTCTGCAACGAACTCACAAGATTTATGCATGCGGCTCTAGAACCTTGCAGGATGTTTCCTAGGGATGCAAAAGGAATAAATCCATCCTAAAGACCAGACAGTCGACTTCCTTATCCTGTCTGTTTTCATTGCAACTTTGTACTTACAATATGCACAAACATCACTTCTTCCTGCTTGCGTTTTAAACAGGGTTCTTTGTGCTTAATTTCTTCCTTTACAACAATATGCATCATTACGGCGTTGCTGGGAAGCTTTGTTACAAACTGTACACCTTTCCTTCCCCCCTTCTTCAAATGAGAACTTCTTTCAAGATGAGAGTAGAAACATACAACTGCTTGTCTTCTGACCTGCACATTCTTCCTCACAAAACAGAGAGAGGTTTGGACTTGTTTATTTTAAAGTTTATACACCATTTCTCCATCTGACTGCTCACAAGGCAATAAAAAAAACTCTTTAAGGGATGCAAATCTGAGGCAGCTTTAATGTTCAAAGAATCCAGACAATTTGGCCCCGCCCATGACTTGACAATGTATCCCAGGTTTTGCTTTGTTTCAGTGTTTTGTTTTTTTTTAATGTTTTGGTCCTTAACTCTTAAAATTAATGTTTTAATGCCTTGTTTTGATTTTTTTTCCTTAATTGTTGTGATGCATTGTACATTTATTATGGAGCTTTGTAAGCCACATTGAGCTTTGGCATGGATAAAGTGGGATTTAAAATTTTTCAAATAAAATTATGGCAAAACAACAAAAATTAAGCTGTGTGACACTGCACCAGATCCCAGTTGAATGAAAACACTCTCTGGTCTATATACTCAATGATTTGCTTAACATATTTACTCTAGAAATGTATAACCCAGTTTTTGACCAGAATACTTAAAATAGTTCATAATATAAAACAGTGTACTGTATACAGTTCATAGTATACTATAGTAGTACATATAGTATACTATATATAGTATTATATACTATACAGTATACTGTATACTATTCCGACATGACATTTTTATTTTATCATTTTTCCAAGGAACTCAGAATGGCATGTGTGGTTTTTTCCCCCATTTCTCCATCTTATAGTACAGGGGTGCCCAAACCCCGGCCCAGGGGCCACTTGTGGCCCTTGAGGCCTCTCAATGCGGCCCTCAGGGAGCCCCCAGTCTCCAATGAGCCTCTGGCCCTCCGGAGATTTGTTGAAGCCCACACTGGCCCAACGCAACTTCTCTCAGCGTGAGGGCGACTGTTTGACCTCTCGTGTGAGCTGTGGGATGAGAGCTCCCTCCACTGCTTGCTCTTTCACATCTGTGATGCAGCAGTGGCAGCAAAGGAAAGGCCAGTCTTGCTTTGTGCAAGGCCTTTTATAGGCATTGAGCTATTGCAAGACTCTCATTCATTCATATAGGTTCATCTTTAATATATTCATTTATGTAAAGTTATGTAAATTTATTCAAATTTTAAATGTAAATTAATTCTTCCCCCCCGGCCCCCGACACAGTGTCAGAGAACTGATGTGGCCCTCCTGCCAAAAACTTTGGACACCCCTGTAATAGTACAACAACCTATAACACCCATTTTCAACCACTGTGCCATGGCACACTGGTGTTCCGCAGTGTCTGTTCTAGTGGCTGTCTGCTGGTATTCTTTTGCATCTTTTTAGATTGTGAGCCCTTTTGGGACAGGGAGCCATTAGATATTTGATTTCTCTGTAAACCGCTTTGTGAACTTTTTGTTGAAAAGCGGTATATAAATACTGTTGTTGTTGTTGTTGGTCCTCAGGTGTGCCACAGGAATTCGGGGGAAGGTCATTTATTAATAGGACCAATGGGAGATGTGAGCCCCCACTGGCAGCATGTTGTGCCTTAACCATTTTAGTGCCTTGTCAGTGTGCCGTGAGATGAAAAAGGTTGAAAATCATTGGCCTATAGTAAGGTAGCTTTGGCTGAGAGTGTATGTGGCAAGTCCCAAGTCACCTAATGAGCTTTATGGCTGAAGGGAGAGTTGAACCCGGGTCTTCTTTGTCCTACTCTGACATCATTGTACAACATCATATAAATAATATTTTACTCAACATAAAATAGGAGGCACTATATAAATAGCTCTGCCAAAGTATTTATAGACCTGTGTTAAATAAAGTTAACTTGTTTAAACAAAAATATTTTATGGCCATCTCAAGGGTCATACAAGCAGTTCTGGCATATCCCTGATGGAGGGAACTCTACAACTGTGTTGACAACAACCAAAAAAAAAGAGCCGTTTTCTCTAGTAGTGACCAGCCTCATTTCCAATGGAAGCTGCACCTGCAAAATGGCCTCACTTCTAAATGTTGAGGTTCATCTAGGTATATATTGAAATTGTTGCTTTGAGAAAAACTGGATGCAGGCCGCATAAGGTTAAAAAGGTAGAAGGTTGGACTGCAGATCACTTACCAGAGGAGCTCTTGAACAGATAAAATACGCTCTGTACCTTAAAGTTGTACCTTATGAACACCTTTAAAGAACTACAGTCACACTACACAAGAATGCAGTACAGTTCTGGTTATAGATGCTTGATTATTCTGATAAAGAGTGCCATCAACACAGCACTAATAATACCACAGTGTTGTTTTTTTTTTCTGTCTACATAAGGTTGTTGGCTGGTACAGAAGGAGGACAAGAAACATTTGAAAAAAACCCTGCACCAGAACACTACAGATTTTAAAAATACTCAAATTTAAAAAAAAATCACAAGCAGCTTTCACATATAAAAGTGGTTTAAAAGTGTGTCCCTTCAGTGTTTTCATAGCCATTGTGAAGTCCTCACTTCTCCCTCTTCAGACAGCCAAATCTGAAATACAAGGACTCCTTAAGTGACTTGTTTTGGGCTTTAGTTGGATCCAAGGAGGATGTCCTTGATGAAATGGAAATACCTCGAAATCCACTACTACTCCAAACCTTACAATTTTCTGTAAGCATTACTAATTTATGTCATAAGTTCAGTGCAAAGGTTTACATACATTTGGCCAACAGACTCCTACCTCCACCCAAATAATTACTTCAGCACCCACAGCTTTTTTAAAAACCAGAAAATCAAGCTCCAGTTCCCTTCAATCTGCTAGCAATATAATAAAAGCCTAGAGATAACTGTCGAGTTTTAGCTCATAGTAATGACCAGAGCACACAACTTTTACTAGAAAGAGAAATTAAATAACCAAATAGAGCCCAAAACCAAACCAAGAGCCCAGATACACATGATAGATCAGGGGTGCCAAACATAAAGCCCGGGGGCCGAATGCAGTCCCTGGAAGCAATTTATTCAGCCCCCATTCTAATTGAGCTCTCCCAGTTTGATAACTGGGTTCTCTCATATCATGAAAATATTAACAAGATTTGCAAATTTTCTTTTCAGTCATTTGCAGCTAATTAGTTTCTATGTGAGAACAAAGTGTTCATTTCTGGCCATTATCTGCTTATTGATGTCACTTTCTGCTTAATGATGTCACTTCCTACCCTCAGCAAGCACCAGGAATGCTAACTTTGGCCCTCTGTATGAAACAAGTGTGACATCTCTGTGATAGATATATAGTTTAGCTCTGCACATTTTAGAGTTTAAGGCAAATAGCAGATGCAGATGGGTGGGGCAGTAGGAGGCAACCACAGAAGACAAGAGCAGACTGTTACCCCTTCCTGTTGCACCCCTAATGACAAGTGTGCCCAAAAAACTATTGTCCCTAGAAGGCTTAACTGGCACTAGCAGGAAGGGCAAACCTGGACTAACTGGTAGAATTTGTGACATACCACAGATGGAGTTACTGATTAGTCCTTTGCTTCTTAGCTGTGTTTCAGGAAAGCAAGTCCCTCATTAATGTAGGACACTATTTTATGCATTAATGCAATACACAGCATGAATTGGTCTCACAAGAAAATTACCCAGACCAGGGGTGCTCAAACTTTCAACTTTAGGGATGCTGGACCTTTAACAAGCGTATAGAAGAGAGAATTTCAGCAGGTGCAACTTGTCATCCCACAGATGACAAGCTGCACCTGCTGAAATTATCTCTCCTACACAATTTTAAAGGTCCAGGATCCCTAAAGTTGAAAGTTTGAGCACCCCTGGCCCAGACCCTCTGTCAAGGAAAGTCTCGACTTTGCTACTTAAAATGGCAGGTTTGAGACTTCTCCCTGCCAGTGAATGAAGCAGCCCAGTCTGCTGCTTCACCCAGCTGGTTAGGTGTTCACAGGTCACTCTTTTGGCACTCTTTTACTGGCATGAACTACAGTCACAAAAAGAGCACCATAAGGATGTTTGAGAAGGAGAAGGGAAGAAAGGGATATTCTCCTTTGGATCTCAATGCCAAAGGAGGGGCACACTAACTCCTTTCAGTATTATCCCCTATGTAACCTCCACAACACAAGAAATATGCCCTGCATACAATAAATGGCACAGCTGCATGAAAATACAGCAACAGCAAATTTAAAAAACCATGAAGATACATTCAGAATGCTTCTGCGCTGCAGTAACATGATAAACCAGAGCCCTGATCATCTTTAATATTTCCGAATTCCATCCTAGCCCTGGCTTGCCCAGCAAAGGAGAAAAAAAACCTCCTTTATCTTGTTCAACCATGTACTGCCTGCCACAAATGACAGAACACAAAATGTCCAAAGTCAGTTACCTGTTTGGAGCCTAGAAGTTGTTACAGCTACAACATTTTGGAAATGGAAAAATTTAAAAGGAACAAGTTATCTAGCTTTATGAACAAGTAAGGAGAGATTATAGAGGTACTGAATTTATAAGATTTCATACTTTAAAGAGTTGGGGTGGAAGAATGACATTGAATGGCAGTGACACTGGAGAAATTCCCTATTTACAACTTTAGGTGCCCGCTGTCCAAGAAAAACTTATGTCCATCCTGACTGCACATAGATTGAAAAAATTAACACTATACAAAGCAACCATACAGAAACTTCAGGAGAAATCCAAAGGTCATCATTATTTGGGACTTCATAGGTCACAGACAAGTAGTAATCAGACCAAAGCAGAAGAAAAAACTTGCAAAATAGTGGTCAGTGATAGAGACTTGTCTGTTTGACTGTCACCCCTCAAACAAGGAACTAAGGGTGATTTGGCACCATTCCACTTAAAAGAGGATGGTGAATGTCCTTTTAGGAGAACTAGAAGGGGTCTCCTCTGGATCAAGCAGCATCACTTTCTCTGGGGGAGATGAAATTACTATGGCCCCTTTAACCAAAAACAGGTAATCAGACAGCACCTGGTCTCCTGTCTGAGCCAGGGTGAGTCACACAGTGGGGCTAAGAACAGGGATGGACATCTTGCTTCTCTGAAGCCTTAGTGCCACAACTGAGTTAGGCAGTTTCCACTGCAGATCGCGCTACAATTCAGTACACTTTTCAATAAAATTGGGTGACCCAGACTGATGCCATGCGTCCTGATTGGATGCAGAGGCAATTGCAAGATATATAAACACATTATAAAGGCCCATGGGTAGCTAGTGGTATGGGAAATTTTAGATTTATCTTCACCAAAAAGTAAATAAAGAACACTTATCAGCTACCAAACCAAACTAATCCTAGGGCAGTCATCTGCTTGGTTCCTGGCATTAAGAGAACTGCAGAGTAGGCACAGGGCACATGGCATTGTGTTTATAGTCACAGCTTAGGAAGGGAGGGGCTATGAGAACAAGCACCTTATCACCATTAGAAGGCAAGTTTCTCCAGGGCAGAGGTCAAGCACAGTGGCACAAAAACCTAAGTTTCGTACTATATCATTCACTGTTCTTAGCACCCCTGGACTGAAAGCCAATTTTTACCAGCATTAGGAAGTGTTTTAGCACATGTAACAAAATGCTACACAAGAAACACAAGGAACGTCAAAAAAAATTCAGGAAGAGGAAGTCTGTGTTATGATACTGGTCGTTCCAGTAGGGTAATGGCGAGTATCTCATTTCAATATCAATCAATCCCATCATTGCTTCCCCACAACATCGTCACCGCTTTTTGCATACGGCTTATTATTAAGAATATTTATACATTGTTTTTCAACTAAAAGTTCAAAGAGTTTTACAGAAAAAAAAAACCAAACAACTACTGCAAATGGCTCCCAAAAGGGCTCACAGTCTAAAAACATGAAGAAGAATAGCAGCAAACAGCCACCAGAAGAGACACTACTGGGGTGAAGAAGGTCAATTTCCCCCTGCTAAATCTAAGAGGAGCACAACTAAAAAAGTGCCTCTTTGCCCCACTAGCAGGGCATTAGTTTCCTATAACTTTTATATACATTATATATAAACTCGGAACAAACAAAAAGCCTAAGTTGAAACACACACTTTGCTGTTAACAGTCTCAAAAAAAAGTTGTGGTGTTCAGATACATAATCAGTTTAG
This sequence comes from Tiliqua scincoides, assembly GCF_035046505.1. Classification (NCBI taxonomy): domain Eukaryota; kingdom Metazoa; phylum Chordata; class Lepidosauria; order Squamata; family Scincidae; genus Tiliqua; species Tiliqua scincoides. Next base: position 23,457,883 of record NC_089831.1, read on the forward strand.
TCAGTCACGTGTACTGCAGAAGAAAAACCAAAACATTCTTTTGTACTGCTTTTTTCAAAGGCTATAAACAGGAAAATGCATTCAAAAATCATTCACGTACGTCTAAAAGAATACAGTAAGCCAAAGGTTGATTTTTTGTTGTTGCTGTTTTCATAGGTTTAGTGTCTTTGAAGCACACACACACACACACACACACACACACACACACACACACACAAGCATCACAACTGGCCTGTCCTGTAGCCAACTCTGAGATTCAAAAAAGTTATCGAAGACAATCAGGTCTGCTTATGCTCCTATTAAATCTATGAATCATCTGCAAAACATACTCTTCAGAACAGCTGAAAGCCACCCCCAGAAGGTCAAACATTTGAACCAAACTTCATTTTACTGCTTGTAATGCTTATGTTTTGGGATGATGAAATAGGAACTATGGAACAGTCCCTAATAGGAAGGAAAATATATACTTGCCAGAGAAAAAGAGGATGTTTAATAACTCCCCCCCCTTCCCATGCACCATTCTTATGTTGGTGCACCTGATCTCCAATATATGGAGCTACACAGGCTTGTGAATTTGAAATTTCTATTTGTTATCCCACCCCATCTGACAGGGTGAAATTAAAAGTGCTTGACTTTAAAAAAAAACAAAAAACAAATAACACACACCACAAGTGAAGCCTCTTATCTAAACACAACAGAGTCCCAACTAACTAGGATTTCTTCCACCCTGCAGATGGGCAGGGCATCTTCTGGGTTCCAAGACTGTCACTGTCACTAAACCACTAGACGCCATGAGGGGACACAGGAGGGGGCAGTGTAATGGGATCCAAACAAGAGGGAGGGAGAGCAATGTGAGTGAGTGGGCAGGGAGGGGTCACAGATTCCCATGAGACAATAGCAAATTTTTCTTCTACAAGAGCAGACAATTCAGCATCTAGTTATATAAAAGTTACTGTATACTAAAGCTATAGGAAGCCAATACCAGCATCTAGTTCTGAAAAACCCCATACAAACCCCACAATAAAGCAAATTACTACTACAACTGTCAGGAACAGAGCTAATAACCCTAATATTTTCTTGTGACATTTTGGAAGCAAGGTGGCTTATAGGATATGCTTCCCAGTTTACCCAGAATGACCTCCCCCCCCCAGATTTTTTCATACAAGCATTCAGTACCTTCCACAAAGTTCAAACCTCTTCTGAAATTAAAGAGATGTTTCCAACAAATACTCCTACTGCCATGTCAGCAGTTTTCTCTCTCTCTCTCTCTCACACACACCACCAACAGACAGGCGGATGGCCTAGTTCAGACCTAATGCAGATGGTTTGATTATCAGCTGATTAAAGATAGGCTTGCCAATTCCAAAAGTAAGCCCAGGCCTGTCAACCTTTGCCCCTTTCACAGTGTTGCAAGATTAAAACTTACATCTCACCAAGCTCCAAATAGTCAAACAGGAGCAGAGGGTGCCCAGTAGACCTTTCCATACTGACCTGTCCGTGACTGCGGACTGTATGCCACTCATTGGAGCCCTTGGCAAGGAGACAACTTGTTAGCCAGTCTGCATTTTACTAGTTATGACTTCAAGCGCATCACGGTCCCTTTCCCACATACACACACACACACAACCCCAAGTTCAGGATCCAGCTTGATTCCAAAGGAGGTACAAATGAATTCAGTTTAAAGGGTCAGCAAGGCTGTTCTTTGCAGTCACCCAAGAGATCCATAGCAGAGAGCGCTCAGGAAACCCAAGAAGAGGGGTTCCCGCTGGATGAAACCCTCCAAGGAGTGAGGAAGTAGGCCTTCAGAGTCATGATTCCATCCTTGGAAAATCCTTTATGTTCCCTTGGTGTGGAACAAACACGCATCTCCGTGTGGAAGGAACACGCAACTCAGTTTAAAAAGGCTGGTCAAGACGGCAGAAAGCCAAATCTCCAGAGTTATTTCCAATCCTCATGTCTGGGTCTTCCAGCATTTGAAAGGCTTCTCATAACGTAGAGACGCCCCAAGACGATGAGACATCGTAACAATTCTTGGGGTTGGGGGGGAGGGAGAGAGAACACACCCCTTTTCTTTGGGTTGCAGGCCTCCTCCCAGCCCTGACTACCCCACGAAAATACAAGGGTGCCTTTTCCACCTCTTTGGGGTTAAACCTTCTCCAGGGTGGGGGTGGGCTACTCTGCCCTACCCCTTGCTAGGCTACAGAAACAACCCCCTTCTTGGCTGTGACTGAGTGTGAGGAGGGGGCAATAGGATGAATAGGGAGCTTGGGGTGCTCTTTATTTGCTTAGAAGGGATGGGGGGGATCAGGGTATTATCTTGCATAGACTTCTTTGAAGAAAGCCTCTTTGGCCCTGCACTCTCTGCGGAAAAAAGGATGAAGGATGAGATGTGGGTGCCCACCCTTTGGACCCGCTTCCTCACAACACTGCAGGCAAAAACACCCTGGTCTTTTATGGGGAGGGGGGAAGAAAGAAAGAAAACAGAGATGGGGAGGGGCCCCTAAAGAGAGGGAACTACACTTTAATGGGGGGGGAGAGCAGGGCAAACCCTCCTCTCTTTTAAAGCCCCACTTCAATGGGGAGAGAGAGATGCAGGGAGCAGACCCACAAAACCCCCACCTTAATGGGGGAAGAGCTGCAGCAGGGCAGACCCCCCCCCCAAAGCTTCCACTCTAATGGGGGGAGAGAAATGCAGCAGAGCAGACCACCCAAAGCCCCCACCCTAATGGGGGGGAGAGAGAGGTGCAGTGGGACAGACCCCCCCAAAGCCCCCACCTTAATGGGGGGAGAGGTGCAGCAGGGCAGACCCCCAAAGCCCCCACCTTAATGGGGAAGTGAGGGGTGCAGTGGGGCAGAGCCGAAGGCCCCCACCCTAATGGGGGGAGAGATGCAGGGGGACCTTTAAAGCCCCCCTGTGGGGATTTCCCAGTGAGACCCCCCACAAGCTGGGGGTGGGGAGGGCAGGGGAGCTTCGCCCTGCAGCGTGTGGGGCTGCGGGCCGGAGTCCTCCAGCCTCACAGTGGGCCCGCGGGGCGCCCCCACCCCTGGGGGAGAAGAGGGGGAGCGGCGGGGGACCTTCCCCCTCCCGGGGCCCGGGAGTCCTGACAGGGGCGGCGGGCGCGGGCGGCTCCTCCTCCCTCCCGCGGAGTCGGCTCGGCGTCGTCCCGCTGACGGAGGGCGGCGGCGGCGGCGTCTCCCTGGCGCGGGGCCTCCTCAGCCGGACGGGCCTCCCGCTCCTCTCGGGGCCTCTCGTCCCGCCGGCCTCGCTCCTCCCTCCCGCCGCCGTCGCCGGCACTACTTAGCCGCCTCACCCGCCCGGAGATCCCTCCGCCGAGGCAGGAAGGAGTCCCGGGGAGGGAGCCCCGCCCCCCGCGAACAGGCCCCGCCCCCCGCGAACAGGCCCCGCCCACCCACAGGGACTCGCTGAGGCCCCACCCCCTCCACACCTACCTGGGAGTAAGCCCCACTCACTGCACTGGGACTGGCTTCTGAGTAGACCTGCAAGGACTGTCCTCTGAGGCTGCCCTGCTCCCCACACTTACCTGGGAGTAAGCTCCTTGACTACAGTGGGAGTGACTTCTGAGGAGACCTGCAGAGGGTGGGGCTGTCAATCACCTATCAATAAACTATCAGTGATCAATAACCTACTGGTAGCCTATTAATAAACTGTTAATAATCCATTAATGAACTATTAGTAATCGATTAACAATGTATTAATGAGCTATTAACAATCTATTAATGAACTGTTACTATATTAATTGTTAACAATGCATTAATAATCTTTACATTACATATTAATGACCTAATAATAACCTAATAATAATTATAACAACAATAACCTAGGGAGCCCATTAAGGACCATCGATATCCTTCCAATCAATAAACTATCAATAATGTATTAATGATCAATAGCCTACTAATAGCCTATTAATAAATTGTTAATAATCCATTAATGAACGATTAGTAAACTGTTATTTAATGATTATTTTAATGACGAATTAATGATATGTTAATGAACTATTAGTAAACATAGGATTTTTCTGTGGCTTGCATTTGCTACTGAGCTGCTACCAGCTGTATGAAATTGAAAACCCACAGCCAGACCTCAGAGACAGCAGAATCTGCAGGGTACATTGCCCTTATCTGCTCAGGTTAGCTCAGTGTTTCTCAAACTGTGGGTCAGGACCCACTAGCTGGGTCACAAGCTAATTTCATTTCAGTGTTTTATTTTTACTATATAGACTTGATGCTCGCGTGGTATGTGACTGCATTTGGGGAAATGTTACAGACCTGTACTTTTAACAAGCTACTGTGTATATTCTTATACATATTCATATACATAAATACATTCTTATACATATATCTTTATATTGTGTTACAAGGATAGTAAATGGGACTTACTCCTGGGTGTGGGTAGGATTGCAGCCTAGGATTGTTAAAAATGTTCCTGCTTGATGATGTCACTTCCACTCATGACATCACTTCTGGTGGGTCCTGACAGAGTCTCATTCTAAAAAGTGGGACCTGCTGCTGAAAGTCTGAGAACCACTGGGTTAGCTGATGAAAAACATGCATTATAATTTTATCTGATTTTTTTGTCCCAAGATAAAACAATCCCCTCTAATGCTGTATTCGAGTAATTCATATGCATTACTTATGGATGCATAAGTAAGTATGCTTTTGAGTGTTGCATACCAAATTCCTGGAAAATGTATAACAATGCATTTTTTCCCCAGGATGTTTGGCTTAAATTCCCCCCATCACCACCACCTCTGAAAATAATCCAGTTATTGACACGCTACAGCATACTGCCATCTACTGGAAGAGATGAGGGCTGCAGTTTCCATGTTCAAAATCTGTAGAGCAGATTCAGGAAGGGGATTGATCCCCCTCTAAGAACTGCTTGCCTTTACTTGAGTCAGGACCCCTAAGGTGGAAGGGCAGTGTCTGCAAGGACAAGGAGGGTTATGCACTCTCCTGCTACACCTGTGGTGAGAGCAAGTGGAGAGACTAGAAAAGTGAGCCCAAAACCCAAGTGAGCCCACAACCATCCCTGCAATAGAGGGACCGCTACCCAATTCAACAACTTGTGACCAAAAACTCATTTGACAGTTGGTCAATTAGTTAAATAAACATGAAAAGTTTTTGTCAACTGATTGATCAATTAATTAAAATTTCCATGTGTGAAAAAACCTGGTTGTTCTAAAGTAAACAGTATACTTTTGGGACTGAGATTGCATCCACATTCGTGTCACAGCAGGAAGTCATCTTCAGAGAGACACTGCAGGAGGAGGGGTTCCCATACAGGAGAGAAAGCCTCTTCTCAGACAGTGCTTCTCAATTGCAGCTGTGTCTATTCAATATATAGATATATATATCCTGATGAATTAGGGATATCTTTTCAGTCAACCACAATGTTTAAATGGATTAATCGATGAATTCACTTTTAAAGCAATTATAATCATAAAGGAAATTCTGAATAAAAACACATAACGCCGCTTTCAGCACTTCTAACTTTGGAAAACACCAAAATCTGTGAACAAATAAAACCATTTTCACCCACCTCTAGAAATAACATATGCAAAACACTCTTATTATGATGGTTCCCTAGAAAGAGGCCAAGAACTGAATGGCAGAAATATGACTTGAATCCAGATTTCTAAAGCCCAATCCATCCACTGGTCTGCTCCAAATGTTTTTATTGTTCTTTCAGGCCCAAATCGTAACCAACTTTCCAGCACTGGCATAGCTGTGCCCATGGGACATGTGCTGCATCCTGCAGTTGGTAGCATTCGTGGAGGCCTCCTCAAAGTAAGGGAATGTTTGTTTCCTTGCCTCGGAGCTGCATTACCCTTATGTTGGTGCTGGAAAGTAGGTTAGGATTGAGCCCTTAATTTTCTTTCCAATTTTTTTTCTTTGTAGCCAGCCCTTTCTCTGAGGACTGGGTATTTGTTCTTAAATGAGAGCTTACCCATGATTCTGCAACAGCCCCCCCCCCACACACACACACAGAGTTCACAAATATTTTTTTTCTTTTGTCATTAAAATATTAAGAGCACAATCCAATGCATGTCTATTCAGTGAATACGGCTTGCTCCCAGGTAAGTGTGGATAGGACTGAAGCTCATGAAACCTGTTGAAAATAAAAACTATGCCAAAGCAATTAACTGTAAGAAATGGTTTGGACTTTAAACAGTCACTGGTTTTAGACAGAAACTGAAAGGGTAAAACAAGAGAGAGAGCGGCGGCCTTTTTTTCCCTAGTCTCATGGGAAAGACTCCCACATGCTAAACAAAAATGGAATCCAGCTCAATTTATTGACTTAGAGAGGAATGGTAAAGGCAAGAGCACAATGCTCTAAGTCTCCCAGATGAATGAACTAGAACTTGTTTAGGATCAAAGGATTGCAAACTTTTTTATTGAGTTTTTCAGCCTCTCTCTGGACCTGGCACTGGGTCTCTGGAGGGGGAGGGAAGCCTCTTACAGGATGAAGCAGAAACCATTCCAAAGGAACGCTTTTTCCTTTTATTTCCATTTAGTCCATTTATTTCACCTTGGCAGAAAATCTATTAGCAGCTCCTTACCTTATCCGTTCTATAATGCAGGAATCTATCATTGTTAAGCCAAGAAAATCACATGGTTAAACACTTAAAATCACAGCACTAGCCAAACTGCCAACCTGACTACCTCATACACACACGGCATCGATTCTCTGTACTCCTAACCATTGACTGAATGCTGTGATGTTGTGGAATATTTACCAATGTTCTAGATTGTCAGGAAGTTTTTGGACTCCACATGACACCTTGCATCTCTTACAATGCACAATAAGGTAGCCCAGTGGCTACTGACCATATTTTTTTTTCCATCAATGGCTTTGTTCTTTTACTGTGGCAGCACAGATGACCCTGGTATGCCAGTCACCTGGGCAGCCATGGCTGGCTGCAAAAGGCCAGAACCTCCAGGACCAATACTGACCTCTGCTCACCAATAGAAATTTCACAACTGAACACACTTATAATGGCCCTCAATGCATTGCAGAGGGCCCCATTCCATCGGCTATGCTATATTCATTTGTTCTGCAAAAGCCAGGAAGCACTCTTGCCCTTTACATCAAGAATATATCAAGAAAACACGTCCTACAATCCGTCATCAACTGTTCAACCTCAGCGGTTGCACGGTATGAAATTGCAGGCTGCAGGGCTGTACACTGATTTGGCCTTAGTGTTCATGCGCATGCCATTACACGCATGTGTACTTAAAATAAGACACATCCTTATTTTAAAGGTTTAGATGCTAGAGCAGTGGTTCTCACACATTTAGCATCAGGACCCACTTTTTAGAATAAGAATCTATCAGGACCCACTGGAAGTGATGTCATGACTGGAAGTGACATCATCAAGCAGGAAAATTTTTTAACAAACCTAAGCTGCAATCCTACCCACACTTACCCAGGAGTCAGTCCCATTGACTATCGTTGTTAAAAGAATATACATAGTAGCCTGTTAAAAGTACAGAGCTGTAACATTTCCCCAAATGCAGTCACTTACCACGGTAGCATGAAGTCTATTAAAAATAAAATATTGAAATGAACGGGGACCCACCTGAAATTGGCTCACGACCCACCTAGCGGGTCCCGACCCACAGTTTGAGAAACACTGTGCTAGAGATACTGGGGAGGAAGCTGAGGACAGGACCAGCAACTCAAAAGGAACAAAATAGGGGCAGGGACTTGCCAGGGACAGGGAACAAACAACAGGGATTGTCCTTGGTAAATAGGAACAGCCGAGTTGTATGGCAAGGCCATCATCCGCATAGCATGCTTGTGAAACCCTGGGGGGCTCTGGCTGGTCCCTGTCAAAATGCTGAACTAAATGAACCTTTGCTCAGATCGTGCAACACAGTTCTTATACGTTCCAAGGTCATTTTTAAATCAGAGGTGGCAGGGATGAAAACTGGGATGTCTTGTGAATGTTTTGCAATGAGCTCTATTCCCTCCTGCAATAATCTTGCCTAGCTTCAAATGGCTGGGAAGGGGCAGGGGGGAAGTGGTGGAAGGCTGCAAGCAACAGATAATGCCTATTCCTGCATATCATTTCCCCACAAATTCATTTCAACGTTCTCTCTTGCTCACACACACACACACACACAAATATGTGTCCCAGTCTGGACTGGAAAGATCAAAGTGGCGCAAATTGCAGAAATTAAGACGTCTGGAAAAGATTGCTGAGGCCTCTGAAATGTGTGTGTACACACACGCAGCAGAGTCCACCATTCCACAGACCCCACCCCCCACCCCAAGCATGCAGTATAGGGGCTGAAAGCTACGTAAGCATGTGTAAAAACTCTACATGTTCTGTCATCTTTGGATGCCGGGGACAGACTTGCTGACAGCGCTGGCCTTTCCCTAGACTCCAAAAACTTCAGAAGAGTCTTTGAACCAGTGTCTGTGTCATTTTCAGAAGGAACACACAACACACACACACACAACAAAATATCAGTCTGCAAAATAAAATGAAATGCAAGCATACTTAAACAAAAAACAAAGAGGGCAGTTAGTTGAAAGAAGGGGTTTTAAAAATAAAACAGCTGAAGTTGTTTGCAAGAAAAGATCTCAGAAAACACCACATGCTGCCCCTAACCAACTGGAAATGCTGGGTGTGGGAACACAGCCATGGCAATTGTGTGTGCAGCACTCGGTTTGTGCAAGAGGGTCCTAAACCAGAAGGGGCTCCACATACAGACTGTCCTTGTCCAATCCTTGCCCCTTGATGTTCACTTCCTGTTTCTGATTAGATCACAAATGTAGAGATGTGGCCATGATCAGGTGTTTCCAGGACATCTTGGCCAATTAAGTTTGGAGACTGATGGATAAAAGACTCTCAACTGGCATGAAGTGTGGGGCCAAGGGGAGGTCAGAAGTGGAAGACACAGCAATTTTGTGGCAGTGGGCTGGCAGATCTCCAGGTAATTTGCTAAGGGTTTCAGACCTCTTATAGCTTTAAAATAGCAAGTACAAGTGGCTTACCTTGTGCAAATTGCTGATCTCTCACAGGAAGGATCTTGCCTTTATGGTCTGCTTTGGGCTACCTGGAGGCATCTGATTGATCATTGTGGGAATCAGGCTGCTCGGGTAGATGGACCTTTAGCTGGCCCATGGGGCTCTTCTTACACTCCTCCTCTGGATAGAAACAACTCACAGAACAGTGGACTAGAATTGCTTCCAGAACTTCTCTTACATGCAGGCCACTGAGGCAGAGAAAAAAAAGACACACTAGAACATTCCTCACGTACATAAAATCTCTTTTATTTTTATAAAATATAATACAAAGCTGCTGCACCCATCACTGGTGGAAAATTAAATAATTATTACACAGTAATTCAAAACACAGTATCTAAACGCCAACCCCATGGTTCCCTGCGGACACTTGATCAAGACACCATGGGTTAGCCCTTACAGATACTGACACCAAACACTTTTGGATTTTTCCCATCCCTTTAGAAGTGGCTCAGCCTTCCTTTCCCATCTCTGGAACCTTTGTGGGTCAGCAAGAGCCAAGCTACGCAATCAGAAACCCCTGGGTATGGAGGGAGAGAACAAACCATAGCTTGCCACAAGCAGTGGTTAGTTCCAAAATGCTAACCAAAGGCAACATCCCACACCATACAGAGCCCACAGCTCCACTTCTGATCTTTAGAATCTTCTGAATTTAGGCTATTAGGCTTTGCACTCAGATCCCAATATTATTTTTAGTCCCCTTATATTCCTCGACAGCTACAGAGGCCCTCCAAGCCAAATCAGGACCACATCTCACATGAGTTAAGGACCACACCAGCTTCTAGTTACTGTAGCCAGACCAGGGACAGACTGCACTTGCTCCCAGTGTGGAAGGGATTGTCACTCCCGAATTGGCCTTTTCAGCCACACCAGACGCTGTTCCAGAACCACATTTCAGAGTGCGATACCATAGTCTTTTGAGACTGAAGGTTGCCTACTACTACTAGAGGTGAGCAAGCTCTAAGCACACACCTCCTAGAACACATAGCTTGATTCTAAGTGCAAATCTATGCATACTGACTCAGAAGTCTGTCCCACTGTTTTTAATGGGGCAGCCTCAGGTAAGTGGGCAGAAGTCAGTGGCCTGTGTCTATGACCTCCTGCTCCAGCCCTGCTAGGAATGCTGTTCAAACACATGTTGGCACAGGACATGCTCAGTGTCTGTAGTGGCCAACAGACCTTAGAAAGGCCAGACAGGTGGGGTATGTGGTTTACAGCCGTATAGGGTGATATAGGGCTCCACTGCTGCCACCTCCTACCACGGTTGATGGAGTTGCTTACTGCCTGTGGACATAGCTACTTCCCACTGTTGTCCAATAAGCCACTCAGGACCCAACGGAGAGACTCACAAGAAGGTAGCAGCAGCAGACAGGCAGGAACCCACCATCATGCTGCCAGCCATAAGTGGAGTACTTTCTCAGTTGACTACCGCTGACGGTGCCCAGGCAGGAATGCTGAGATCTGGGCAGTGGGGCAAAACAAGCCTCCACTTTGCTGCCACTGCTATTGTTGCGGGTGGCAGTCTGAAGGACATGAGTCCATCTGCTGCCCAGTTCAGGGCCACTGGCCTGTGCATGGGCATCCCAGAGCATGGGGGAGTGTGCCAGGGTGGGGGCCTTGCAGGGCTTTGACCCAGAGCCACTCCAAAGTGAAGCCAATGTTAGTGCCAAACAAGGGGATCTGGGCACAGGGAGCCAGCATGCCCCCGCCCAACCACCTTTTCTCCCCATCAGTGCCCAAACACCAATGTGATCCTCTGACTGTTAACACTTGAGAATATTAGAAACAAAGCTTAAATATCAACAGACACCATCCACAAATAAAAACCACCTTGAACGACTACCACACCTGAATTCTAAGGGCTGTTTGAGACAGTACTTAAAAAAAAGAAAAGAAAAAAGGAAGAGGTGCTTTCAGACTGGCAGCCAAGACCCACCATTGTCTAGTTTTTGATGGAGATTTCTGGTGCCTCTTCGGCGTCTTTTTGGGGACAGCGAGCCCCTCGGGGACACAGCACCATCTTCTTCATTTATTGTGCTATGTAAACCACTTTGTTTTTAGTGAAAAGCAGCATATAAGTATGTGCCATAAGGTAGACCACAGCTGCGATACAAGGACATCTGCAAGAGGGATCTGAAGGCCTTAGGAGTGGACCTCAATAGGTGGGAAACCCTGGCCTCTGAGCGGCCCGCTTGGAGGCAGGCTGTGCAGCACAGCCTTTCCCAGTTTGAAGAGACACTTGGCCAACAGTCTGAGGCAAAGAGGCAAAGAAGGAAGGCCCATAGCCAGGGAAACAGACCAGGGACAGACTGCACTTGCTCCCAGTGTGGAAGGGAATGTCACTCCCGAATTGGCCTTTTCAGCCACACTAGATGCTGTTCCAGAACCACATTTCAGAGCGCGATACCATAGTCTTTTGAGACTGAAGGTTGCCAACAGTTCAATTAACCATAGTAATTTTGAGGACTGAGTCACACTTGAGTTGTAATTCTTTGTGGGTCTTCCCCCCCCCCCCACACGTCCAAGTTCACCCCATTCAAGGGTTCACTTCAGCTTAACTGGAAATTAACAGGATGTGTAGGGCATATGGACAAACAATGCCAACATTTGGCTCTGTTGAGTATTGTACCTCCGGGGGTTATGGCAGCTGGAGAAGGCAGTAGCTATGCCAGTGATTTTCACACTGACCTCTATGGTCTTCTCTGTGGTCTTTGCCTCTTGCAATGTCATTTCCAGGAAACTCCTCCAGGTTCCTCAGCTCTTTTTCTAGGGCAACTGTCTGTAGTAATGAATTGTCTATCTCTCTTCCCTCCACGGGCTCTTCGTCACTACAGATAGGTGCCCTAGAAAAAAAATGTTGCAGAACCCAGAAGAGTTCTTTCAGCAAATTTTAACCACTGTGCTCCAAACAGCCACGGCACACTGGTTGAAAATCAACAGGCCATTCCATTCTGAGGGCTCTCAGAAGAACAGACTCAGTTTTGCTAAACCAGCCTTTTCTCTTTTGTTTGCTTTGTCCTGCCACACATTGTATCCCAGTAGTTTTGAATGTGCATCAATGCGTCTTCAGTGTCATTTCACCTATGTCCCAGGAGGCCTGGTCTGCACCGGCACCGGAATGAGGTGGTAAAATAGACTGTATCACGTCAGAGTGCAGTTAGGGAGTGACACTGTTCAATGCTCCACTCCACCCCATAAAAGGCACCCTGCAAGTAAAATGCTAGCTTGTCAGGAGTGAGATTCTAGCCCAAGCTGCAACTTTTCTACTTGCAAGGCAGTCTTTTCTTTGGTTGTCAAAAGGAATATTTAAAAATCTTCCCCTGCAGCTTGAAATGATCCAACCCATTCTACATCCTCAGAACATGGCCACCTCCCTCCCACCTCTCATCTGGACATGTAGATCACATTGCAGCTATCCCAGGGATAACACCTGTCTCACTTGGCCACATGAGTTAAATCTACCTATCACATTTGTATCCCACCCTTTCTCCAAGAACATTAGGGTAGTGTACATAAAAGTTATATCCCATTTTACTCTCACAACAACCCCATGAGGTAGATGAGGCCAAGAGAAAATGGCAGGCCCAAGGTCTTCCCATGAGCTCCATGATCGAGTAGGACTGCGGACCTGGGTGTCCTCTGCCCTAATCCAACACTATCCTCTAGCGCCTCTCCAATATGGCTTTGTGGAGCCAGGCCTTGGGCGCCTGTTACTGCCAAACCGTGAACGCAGACCCAGCTTGCGGTTGGGGTCAATGAGTCTTCAGGTATCCATTGGCATTTGAGTTCATCTCCCCACTCCGCCGGCTCCTCCAAGCATGGTATTTCTTCATGCTTTTCCTCCGGGCAAACCGGCAGATGCTCACCATGAACACCCAAGAAACGGCATACATGATGACGCCCCCAACCTTGATGAACAAAATAGGCTTGGGCGACATCAACACGCAGTACATCAGCCAGGCCCCGACCCCAATCCGCACCCCGGTGAACAGCACAATGAAGAAGAAATCCACCACGTCCCCAGCTAAGCTGTGGTAGAGCCCCTTCTCCCGGAGGAACCAGCGAGCCTGCAGGAGGGGATTGGTGATCTCGCTGCCAAAGATGACGGCATTGACTTCTGCAGCCGACTCGCCCAGGGCCAGAGATACAGTGATCCCCAGGATGCTGACAGTATGATGAGCCAGCATCAGCGCCCCTTCTGCCTGGAAGTAGACACACCAGCCCAAATCAAAGAGGAAGTAGCCCAGACTCATACACAGTGCATGGACCTGGAGAGTGGTGTTGGGCGACCCTGAAATGGAAGCCAAAAGGTGGGTCAACCTGTATTCTGGTCCAAAGAGCCACAACCCTCTCAACCAATGGACTCCGAATTCCAGCCCCATAGTCCAGAATCAGTCGATACATACCTGGGTAAGACATAGGCCATGGGCCATCAATGAAGCCGATGTAGCCAGAGAGGCAAGTAGCAAGGACTCCATGTGTCAGAGTGACCAGCCGGCAGCTCCACTCATAGGTGCGGTTTTTGTTCCGATGGCAAGACCAGGTATAGAGGGAGAACCAGCCAATCAGGCTACAGGCTACCCGGAGGACCATGGAGGCTCCCATCCTGTGACAGAGCAGAGAGGAGAATGAAGATAAATGCACATTAAATCCTGACCTTCATTTGGAGGCCTAAATTTTGCAGGGGATGGAGGGAGGGATGTTCTTTTCAACACCAGAACCAGGGAACATCCACTAAAATTGAGTGCTGGGAGAGTCAAAACAGACAAAAGAAAATATTCTGGTAACCAGTGTGCAATTAGTCTGTGGACCGACTTGCCACAGGATATGGTTATGGTGTCTGGCCTAGATGCCTTTAAAAGGGGATTGAATAGATTTATGGGGGGAAATTCCATCACAGGGTACAAGCCATGATGGGTATACTTCCTGGTTCTTGAAGCAGGCTATATCTGCATGCCAGATGCAAGGAAGCAGCAACAGGATGTAGGTATCTTGCTGTCTTGTGTGTTCCCTGAGTTATCTGGTGGGCCATTGTGAGATAAAGGAAGCTGGACGAGATGGGCCCTTGGCCTGAACCAGCAGGACTCTTCTTATGTTCTTATGGTCAGCCTTATCAGACCCTCAAACACTTCTAGATACAAATAGGGGCTGGCGCTTGCAGTTCTTTCATCCATTGCTTCTAGTGGCACCAGGGATATTTCCCAGTATGGAGGGCAATGCTTGCTCCAACGGCTATGGCAACCACAAGGCATTGCCCTGCTTGGCCTGACTTCTCTGGAAGTGGAGATGGGTGGTGTGGTATGTGCACCAGTGGGCAGCTGCCTGATCCTTCCAGAGAGGCACAGGTTGGGCAAGGAGGGTGCATGGCAACACCCCAACTGTGGGACAAGCTGCCCACTCCTGCACGCAGCGACTACACATGGTGGTACTCACAAAAGTGTTCATTGGCTGTGCTCTTACTGAGCTGGAAGGAAAACACACACCATTCTGTGGACTATTGGCTTCCTTGAGTTACTCTTGAGTTACTCTTGTCTGTTCTAGATGAACCAGAAAATAGGAATTACCCTTGCAACAGGTGATCGAGCACCCAAAATACACCTTGGCATCTGCAGGGTAGAAAACAGCCCAGACCCTGCAGAAGCAGGACCACTTCATGACCTCTTGATGAGAGGGGTGGGAGGACTAAAGCCCTGGGCAGCTTTTCTGTAACAACCTGATCTAGATTGGGACCAGAGCACAAGGCAGAGTTGGGGGGGGGGAGATTTCCTCTGAACCACCTACCCCTGTAGAATTATAACTTACCTGGAATCGTCCCAGAGGATAAGCAGGTGCTAGGGAGTGAGGTGCCAGAAAAAAACAACAACATAAGCAGTCATGTGCATCCGTATGCGCGGACACACACACACAAGCCATGTGCCATGTCAGCAAATCCACAATTATTCTTATTGCATTTAATGACACTATTAGCAAAGGTAACTTGGCCAGCACTTTTTTCTAGCTTTGCACTCTCCTGGCACCCACCCAAGAGGATACTATGACGGGCCAGACAATAAAACCCAGGCAGGCAGGTAGGCCCCCTGGGCACTTCAGCTGCCATTCCCTTGTTCCGACTCCCGGCCTGCCCTTTCACTCCAGCTGTAGCGAGAGTCTCTGCTTCTCCTCCCTCCAAGACATGGAAAGCAGCACTCAAGTTGTTTTGCTTTATTGTTTAATTCTTTTGGATTCTTTCGCACTTGGTTGCTTTCTAGAGGAACCGACTAAAGATTTAGGCCCCTTATATAAATGCCTCTGAAGCTGATTCAGGACCCAATCCTATCCAGCTGTCCAGCACTGATGCAGCGGGGCATTCATGGCATCCTGCGATATTGGGGGGGGGGAGGAGGAGGCAGTCAGAGGTCTCCTTGAGGTAAGGGAATATTACCTTGAGGATATTACCTTGGGGCTGCATTGGCGCTGGAAAGTTGGATAGGGTTGGGCCCACAGTGAATCAGACCCTGGTTCTGGTCCAGTATTGCCTGCAGGGGCTTTCTACTTTCTTTTTCCAGCTCAAGGACCATTTAAACGGTAGATGAGGAGGACTGAGCCTGGAAGAAACTTTTGCAAAGTAGGAACATCTGAAGGGTGAGAAAGCAGAGCTCCTGCGGCCTGGGTCATAAGAGCATAAGAGTCCTGTTGGATCAGGCCAAAGGCCCATCTAGTCCAACTTACTGCATCTTGCAGCAGCCCACCAGATGGCTCAGGGCCCAATCCTATCCAACTTTCCAGCACCGGTGCAGCCGCAATACAGCCCCAAGGTAAGAGAACAAATGTTCCCATACCTCGAGGAGGCCTCTTTGACTGCTGCCCCACCCAAAGATGCAGCGCACACCCCAATGGCACGGCTGCACCAGCACTGGCAAATTGGATAGGATTTGGCCCTCAGGGAGCACACAAGACAACAAGAGACCTGCATCCTGTTGCCACTCCCTTCCACATGGCACTCTAAGGTAGCCTAAAACCAGGAGGCTGCATATGCCCAACATGGCTTGGTGAACTTTTCTTCTAGAAATCTGTCCAATCCCCTTTCAATGGCATCCAGGTCAGGCATCATAACCACATCCGGTGGCAAGGAGTTTCACAGACTCATGACACGCTGGGTAAAGAATTTGAGCCACACCTTCTGCCTGGACTTAACTCCAGCAGTCAGACACCTGTGGAGGTTTGTGGCAGTTCTGCCCAAATGAGCCAGAGGCGCTCTGCACGTGCTCCGAGATGCCCACCAGTTTGTGCCGCAGGACTGAGTGCTGGTTCCAGGACTCAGCCCTGGCCCTGAAACCAAGCTCCTGTAGCGGGACTCGGGGTCAAAGCCTCACCAGCTTTCCAGCCCTGCCAATGGGGTGTGCACTGCCTCCTGTGGTGGGAGGATAGTGATGGAGGCCTCCACAAGGCTGCATTGCAGCTGCACCAGGGCTGGAAAGCTGGACAGGATCAGGCCCTCGGGCTGCGGTCCTATCTCTTATAGGATTATAATCCTATCACTGGGAGTAAGCCCCACTGACTATAGTGACCTGCTCCTGAGTAGACATGCCTAGGATGGGGCTCTCAGCCCTTGGAGAAGCGCGAGGTCCCTCCTGGTGCTCCAGCCGTGAGCCCTGCTCCCTGCCAAGCAGGAGGGGCGCACAGTGGAGCTGCCCCCCACCCCCACCAGCTGGGTGCCCCCCGCCGCCGCCGCCGTCCTGCGCCCCCGGCTTGGGCTGGGCGTCCCCCTTGCGCGCAAGGCGCTCCAGCCCGGCGCGCCGCTTGGAGAGGTTACCTTGGAGAGGGGCTGGCTGGCTGGCTGGCGGCCGGGCCGCGGCTCCTGCGCCTCTCCGTCCCCAGGACCAGCGAGCTCGGGCGGGCAGGAGGCGGCGAGGAGCCCGCGGAGGGTCACCTGCTGGCGGGAGGACCGACCGCAGCGGAGAAGGCGGAGGGAAGAGGCTTTTTATAGCTCCGAGGGCTGGAGGGAGGCAGAGCCAGGCGGGGGTCGCCCTGCACGTTCCCTCCGAGGAGGGGGCAGAGGCGTAGCTGGGGGGGCGAAGCACTGGGTTTTGCAGGGAGCTTCGTCCCGGCGTGCAAGCGGAGCCTCCCCTTCGGAGCCATTCTGGCTGGGGGGAGCAAAACGGAGGAGCCCCCCCTCCAGCCACTGTGCTGGAAGATTCCTCCCCCCCCCCGCCGCCCACAATGGCTCCAAACTGGAGGGGCCGCTTGCAAGCCATGGTGAGGCTCCCTGCAAAACACAGCGCTTTGCCCCCCTCCGGCTATGCCACCGGGCTGGAGAGGTTCCCCCTCCCAGAATGGCTCCAAAGAGGAGGGGTCGCTTGCACACCGCAGTGAGGCTCCCTGCAGAACCTAGCCGTTTGCACCCCCTCTAGCTAGACCACTGGACTGGGGGAGATCTGATCGATACAGAGCAAGAGAGGAGGGGAAGGAGGAGTGTGTGGGTCTCTAGCTATACCACTGGACTGGGGGGGGGTCGGTCTGATCAATACAGATCAAGGGGGGAGGGGGAGTGTGTGGGTCTCTAGCTATACCACTGGACTGGGGGGGGTCTGATCAATACAGATCAAGGGGGGAGGGGAAGGAGGAGTGTGTGGGTCTCAGGCCTGCATTGCGCGCAGAGGAGTCTGCTGAGGTCAGCAGGGGCTCTCGGTGAAGTGCCTGCACCCTAAGCAGGGCTGCTCATCTTAACCCAGGCCTGTTGCAGGCGGGAACCCTTTGGGTGATGGAGAATCTTTCCAGTGGGAGGGAAAAAAACAGGTTTCTTGGCAGCCCAGGTTCTTATTAGGACTGTTTCTTCTTGGCTAATGAACACCTTTGCCAAGGTGACCCTAAACACGCCCCCTCCCCTTCTTTCACACGCCCAGGATGTGCCTCTCCCAGGACTATTGGAAAGGAAGCACCCCCCTCGCATCCAAAAGGAAATGCCTCTTCTGATACTATCTGAGAAGAGGCATTCCTCATCCTCTCAAATTCCTCTTTGAACAGGGCATCTGCTGTGCCAGCTGTATGCACCACCTCACAACAGAACACACTCCAGCAGCCATATGTGTGTGTATATGTATATGTAATTGGCAGTTGTATCTATATGTATTTATTATTTATTTATTTATTTAAAAAATTTAAATATTGGGCAAATGTCCAAGGTGGTTGACAAAGCTTTATAATAAAGTACAAAGTATCACAAACAGGTAAAAATTTCAAGCAAGGCATTAAAACATTAATTTTAACATTACATAAGAGCAGAAGAGCCCCACTGGATCAGGCCAAAGGCCCATCTAGTCCCCCTTCCTGTATCTCTCAGGGGCCTGCGAAATTGGCTACGATTCCTTACAGATCACTGAGGGACAGAGAGCCCCTATGAAATCAAAGCTGCTCTCAAGTTTTCAACCATCTGATAAGAGAGTTTTTCGTACGCTAAGGAATGCTTCCTGCAGGTGGGTGAGTCCTATCCTGCCCAGTGTTTTTCTCATTCCAGCTGTGTCCTTGACTCATGTCAAGCTAAAGCACCACATTATCCTGGTATCTCAGGCACATCAGCAATGTCACACTTCCGGAAAAACAATCCCATCTCAGAGAATGTGCTTTCAAAGTGCATCACTGCCACAGCTTTGCACTGATACTTCTTCCAGGGAATGGCACACAGGTTCTGGTTAAGCCATTGTGCCCCTCCCTAAATCATCCTGCTGCCTGAGTCATGTAGCTCAGCTGTGTGTCAGTTTGCCCTCATATGCCACAGATCTGCCCTGTGGCTGACTGGACCTTTGAGGCGCATCTCACATTAGAGCAACCTACACTTCTTTGCTTGTGTGGCTGTGGGGTTCAGGGGTGTCCCAAGCTGCCTACTTGTCTTATGGTTGGTCCAGCTCCAGCTCTATCTCCATTCCCCAGGGACCAAGCCGTTTGTATTTCTAGTAGGGTTGAACATGAGCAACAGGTGTGGCTTGGCTCATTGGCTGGCATCGTCATGCGTCGTTTGTTTTGCAAGCGCCTCTTGAACCTGTGGTCCATGCGTCTCCCATTTGTGACAGCAACAGGCATGTTGACTTATTCTATTTGTGCGTGCACACTGGTTTCATCCTGTTGATACATGGCAGCTGGAACTGGACACCAGCAGCCACCATAAACAGTAGTGAAACTGAGGCAATGCTGAGAACGGGACAAACAGGTTGTCGGCCTTGATCTGTCCCGAGTCTCCTCTTGAGGAAAGAGGACATGAGCTGATTGGAGTGGAAGAGACCCTTGCATGGAAGGACCGGGCCAAAGCATCTTGCCGGGAGATTAAACAGCTCATTTGGGCCCTTTGTGAAGTGTCATGTGCGCATCACCTGTTATTAAAGGGCAATTTTCTTATTATATGTTTGCCTGTAGACCTGCTTTCTCCAGGACAATCAGCAATGTTTACACTGTGAGTCAGATTGGATGATTACTTCCTGACCATACTCTCCTGCATAACTTTTGAG
The DNA here is from genome assembly GCF_035046505.1 of Tiliqua scincoides. Classification (NCBI taxonomy): domain Eukaryota; kingdom Metazoa; phylum Chordata; class Lepidosauria; order Squamata; family Scincidae; genus Tiliqua; species Tiliqua scincoides. Next base: position 23,477,419 of record NC_089831.1, read on the forward strand.
GTCTCCTGTTGACCCTACTTGACCCTAAGAAATTTAGTGTTATTTTGCATAGAGGAGGAAAAAAGAAAACATTGGATGAAACACTCTCAGGAAAAATGTTCTGGTTTGACTAATTCCCATCTGTGCTACATTTCTATTTTCAGGGAGATTGCTTTTTAAACAGGGGAGTGATGCTGTATACACCTTTCACTCCCTTTTTGGGAGAAAGGCCCTTGTTATGGGGAAGAGCTGCAGCTCATTTGTAGAGCATCAGGGGACAGCCACAAAAATTGAGTATTGGGAGAGTTAGAACAGGCAAAAGAAAATATTTCTTTGCCCTGCGTGTAATTAGTTCATGAAACTCCTTACCACATGATGTAGTGATGGCGTCTGGCCTAGATTCCTTTCAAAGAAAATTGGACAGATTGATGGAGTCCACCACAGGTTACAAGCCATGACGGGTATGTGTAACCTCCTGGTTTTAGAAGTAGGCTGGCTCAGAAGACCAGGTGCAAAGCAGTGGCAATAGGATGCAGGTCTGTTGTGGTCTTGTGTGCTCCCTGAGACATCTGGTGGGCTGCTGTGAAATGCAGGAAGCTGGACTAGCTGGGCCCTTGGCCTGTTCCAGCAAGGCCTTTATGTTTTATATGCAGAAAGTCCTAGGCAATGAAAATCTGGACAGTGGCTGCCATGCAGTGTAGATAACACTAGGCTAAGGCTGCAGTCCTAGACACACTGATCTGGAAGCAAGCCTCATGGAACAGAATGGGACTTGCTTCTGGGGAGATGTGCAGAGGATTGCGCTGCTTTTAAATAATAAAGGCTCAGAGTAGCAGCCACTATAAATACTATTGCATGTTTCATGAGTTTTGGTTTGTCACATGCCCTGAGCTTAATAAACTGAGGAATGTTGGAAGGGAATACAAATAGATACATAAACATGGTATACATTGCAAGAGATGCATGATATGAGCCACGCTACATTTAGATGAACTGGTGTTGGCTGCCAGCCCAAACGTTTGCACTATTACATAGTTCATATTTTAGGATTCTATGGGGCAGCAACCTATAACAACTCTTCGACTTCGCAGCCTCGTCTTCTTTGTTCTCTCTTTGCCCAGGGCTTGCCCCCTTGCCATATCCCTGGGAAGCTCTAACCTGTGGCCATCCCTTGTGAAGAGACAGGGGGGCTTTGCAGCCACACTGAAAATCTGAACGGCGGGCGGGCGGTGTAGCAAAATCTGTTGGAGAGAGGCCGCCCCGAGAGATCAAGAGCAGCTTTCTTACTAGAGCAAGATTAGCAGCAATGATCCCCCTGAGCAGAGGGGAGAGAGTTCTGTATGACAGATTCAGCACATGGAGGCGGCGATGTGAAGATGACACGTGCTAAAGTGGACAGGGCCGTCAGCCACCTTTTGTTCATTCTGTCTGAAAAGAGTCACTGGGATTCTGGAGATCAGGGCTGTGAAGTGCCTTGACATCCTTAGAAGGTAATTAGTAGCTTTCATCCATTCTGTGCCAACACAAGAAGGAAAAAAAGGGGGGAGCCAGTGGTGCAGCTAGAGGGGGTGCAAAGCAGTAAGTTCTGCAAGGAGCCCCTCCCACTCCCCTTTCGGGCCATTCCGGGAGGTGGGAGCAAAACAGAGGCATTCCATTTGCTTTGTTCCCCCCTAGCTATGCCACTGGGGGGAGCCACTTGTGATAGCTGAACTGCTTTCCTCTGAAATGCAGAAGCCCATTTTGCAGCAGGACATGGGAAGTTTGTATACCTTACATCGCTAGGAGGTTACTCTTGCTGTACCTAGTGCCCGTATAATTGGATTTAGCCTTTGAACCTCAAGGTTCAATGCTCCTCACCTCACTTGGAGTTGCTCCCTCTTCAAGTCCAAGAGTGGAGCTGCATTTGATTGGCCTCAGTGACAAGGAGTTGGGAAAGAGACTTCTAGACTGGCCAGGCCAAAGAGAAATACCTGACTTTGCAACCTTGCTTGGTCAACAGACCAGAATCTCTGCTCTAGCCATTGTGTGTAGTGTCTCTCTGAACCTGGCCTCTGGGAAGGCCATCCATTGCCTGACCCCCATCCATCTTGACTCCTTCCTTGCAGTCACTGGGACAGCATTTGGGCTAGAGGGGGCCACCGTTCACCTGCTCCTTTGTTGGGCCTGCAAGCTGCAAACGTTTCTGGTTTTGCCTTTGCTACTTTCCAGGTGAATGTTCAACCTTGGTTTAGGCCTTTCCCTCCAAGTAGCCTGCTGCTTCTGAAGAAATTCTTCCCCCGCATGAGTTCCGTTGGCCAGAACTGCTGTTGACTTGTTGCAAGGTTGGTTGCAATATCCCATCTGATGTTAGCGTGCAGGCAGGTGTCCATTGCTTTTGGGGACCTCCACCCCAGGTCTTTTACTCTTCCAAGTGCAATATTTCTTGAGTGTTTTCCTCCTGGCAAAACTGACAATGTTCAGCAGGAATCCCAAGGACACGAGGTACATAGCCAAGACTCCCCCCTTCAGCACCAAGATTGTCTGGGATGACGTCACCACCGAGTGCATGATCCATGCCCCTCCCACAATCCGCAGGGCCAGGAAGAGGGCGATGAAGAGATAATCCACCACGTCCCCCATGAAGCTGTGATAGCACCCCATGTGCCGCAAAAACCAGCGCAGCTGCAGCAGCGGGTTGGTAATCTCACTCACAAAGATGACAGCATTGACTTCGGTGGCGGACCGACCCAGCGCCAGCACGATGACCGTGCCGCAGATGCTCAGAAAATGGTGAAGGAGCATCAGGATTCCTTCGCTGTTGAAATAGATGCACCAGCTCAGGTCAAAGATGAAGTATCCCAGTGTCAGGCACATCAACCAGGCTTGGAGGGTCGTGTTTGGGTCACCTGGAAGGAAGAGCAAAGGTCAAATGGGTTCTCCAAGAATTGACACTAACCAGCCAGGTGGAGAGGCTCTGCAGCTCAGCATGCAGGAACAGAACTGGCAAAGACCCCCCTCCCCATTTGAACTCCTCCAGAGGTCAGGTAGTATAAACAAGCAGGGCATGGAGGCAAATCACCCTCCCCAGCAATCTGGAGGCTCCATTTAGGTCAGGGGTGTCAAACACCTTTCATACAGTGGACTGAATAGCATGATGCTTGCAGAGGGCTGGAAGTGATGTCGTTATGGAGGTCATGATCAGAAATAAGCCTTTTTTTTTCCTCATTAACTGCAAGTGACAGAAAATACACAAATCTTGATCATATTTTTAAGATATGGGAGAGCCCAAAAATCACACCCGCTGCCCTTCCAGCAGTGACACCTGCGGACAGTTCAGCAGCTTGAGAGCAACTGGTGGTTGTGTTGGGAGAGCCCAAGGGCCGAATAAAGAGCTTCCATGGGCTGCATCCGGTCCATGGGCCTTATGTTTGACACCCCTTACCCTGCACATGCCTGATCTCGTCTGATCTCGGAAGCTAAGCAGGGTCAGGCCTGGTTAGTACTTGGATGGGAGACCGCCTGGGAATACCGAGTGCTGTAGGCTTATACCATAGTCTTTCAAGACTGAAGGTTGCCAACCAACCTGATTTAGACATTATAAGCCGGAGGCAGGAGGTCTGGTCTAGAGGGTAGAGCCTCCATTTGCCTGAAGATTAACATCCACAAGGTCGCCAGTTCGAGGCCACCGGCACCGTGCGACCTTGAAGCAGCTGGCAAGCTGCAGCTGAGCTGTTCCATCTGCTCTGAGCGTGGGAGGATGGAGGCCAGAATGTTAAACCAGATCGGAGTGTAACATCTTGAATGTGGTGGTTCTTGAAAGAGAGAACCTTCTTTCAATTTGTAAAAATCCCTGCGTGGATTTAATAAGCCTGCCTGTGTAAACCGCCTTGAATAAAGTCTTGAATAAAGACCAAGAAAGGCGGTATATAAATACTGTATATTATTATTATTATTATAAGCCACTGACAGTCCTCCACGATTCTGATGAATCCTTTCTTAAATTCATCAGAGCTTGATGGAGGGGCAAATGCAGGAGATGCCAGAGCTTGAAATGAACCCCTCACATGATCTAGGACAGTGTTTCTCAAACCTTGGGTCGGGACCCACTAGGTGGGTCGTGAACCAATTTCAGGTGGGCCCCCATTCATTTCAATGTGTATTTTATTTTTAATATGTTAGACTTGATTCTACCATGGCATGTGTACTATGGGGAAATGTTACAGATATGTACCCAGGTAAGTGTGGATAGGATTACAGGCTTTGGGATTTGGGGAAATTTTTTTTAAACAGATCAGCAACTGCTTAGGAGGGTTCTTCATTATTTTAAATAAATTTTTAAACTTATACTTATTTAAACTTTTACTTAGGCTGCAATTCTAACCACACTTTCCTGAGAGTAAGCCCCATTGAACAAAATATGACTTACTTCTAAGTAGACCTGGTTAGGCTTGTGCTCTTACTTACATAATTGAATTGTTTTGATTTTCAGATGGGGGTGTTAAAAATTTTTCCAGTTGATGATGTCACTTCTGGCCACGGCATCACTTCCAAGTTAATGACATCACTTCCAGTGGGTCTCAACAGATTGTCATTGTAAAACATGGGTCCCAGTGCTTAAAGGTTTGAGAACCACTACTCTAGGATGTGACACTGGGAATGGTTGTGGACCTTAGAAGGCTCCAGGTGCTGCAATAGATATGCTCTTGCTCCATAGACAGCTCCTGTTTAGAAATGGTTTATGCAAAATTGTTCCATGATCAGATGCCCTGATTTTTTCGGTGTTCTATGGCTGGGTGCACTTTACTATTCTAGGCTGTAGGCACAGTGAGAACCCGCAGTTATGCCACTCTGCCTTGGCCAGCTGCCTTCACCAAGACTCTAAATGCCCTGATCTCTGGCTTTTAATCTTCTGCCTTGAAAGCATGCCCAATTATTGCACCCTAGAAGGAAAGCAACCCATAATTCAAATGTGTTGAGAGCACATGAGTCCCGGTGACCATTCTGTGCCCCTGAGCAGTGCCTCTTTCACCCTGCCCTCCTCCTGCTACTGGATGCAAGTGATGAAAGGGATCTGTGAATAGTGTTGGTGGCTCTGATGGCACTTGGCCAAATAGCTTAGATGGAGGCATTGCTCCAAGGAATTCTTGGACAACAGGTGCCTCGTGAAGCGGTTAAAGCCCTAATCCCAGTGGCGATCAGCAGTCAAACTAAATGCAAGAGGGCTTCCGAGGACACTGCAAGGCAGATTGACATGTCAGGCTGGCAGGAGGGGGGGTCTGCAAAGGGGAGACAGAGGTGAAGCCCTGAAAAGGGGCCAAGACCAGTGTGGGTGGTAATCTTTAGCAAGGTGGCACAATGTGTATTTTTTGCATTCCAAACCCACTGAACCTTGGGCAGCTCAGAGAGGCATACGTATGCGGTTTCCCCTTTTTTATCTTCACAACAGCCCTGTGAGGTTGGATAGGTTGAGAGAGCGTGATGGACCCAAGGCCAGCCAGCAAGTTTCATTGGTGGGTGGGGATTTGAACCTGGGCTTCCTTGTCCTTAGTCCGACGTGCCACAATGACTTTCCGTTATGCCTCGTAGGGTTTTAGGCAGCATTTCATGGGGGGGGGGAATGCTCTAGCCCAGTGATGGCTAACCTTTTAGAGGCCGAGTGCCCAAACTGCAACCCAAAACCCACTTATTTATCACAAAGTGCCAACACGGCAATTTAACCTGAATATTTCTGGCAACTCCTGCGATGCCGCTGGAACCAACCGTATTGGCCTCTGCCTTTCCATTGGACCATTAAGAGCGACATGGACAGGGGGGATTTGCTGCATGGGTAACAACCTATCCTCCATACCTACTTTACCCAGGCTTCGCGCACTGGAGAGGACACTCCAACTTCGCCATACGGCGTCGGCACAACATGGGAAGCAGCAGTTTAACGGTTATAAGTCTTTGCTCGATTGGTGTAGAGCATGACGCCAGGGGCTGCTTCCGACGGTGGGAGAGATCATTGCATCTCATTGGGCAGCTACCGCCCGCCTTAAGCTGGGCAGTGCCCAGCCAGTAAGGTGTTGCCTCGCCACGGTCCGTTAACCTCATGGGGTGCGTGGGGTTTAGGGTGAAAACCGACAAGCGGATCGACAACTCTGCACCATGCAACAGAAAACAGAAAACTACTGCCCTAAAGCTGGGCACCTGGAACGTTAGGACAATGACACCTGGCTTCTCTGATGACCTGCAAGGGATTGTCACTCCCGGATTGGCCTTTTCAGCCACACTAGACGCTGTGCCAGAACCACCTTTCAGAGCGCGATACCATAGTCTTTCGAGACTGAAGGTTGCCAATACAAAAAAAATAGTTTAGAAAAAAAAACTCATACATTAACATCTTTTACCCACTATTACTTGTAACCCTTAATGAACTTTTCCTCTAGAAATTTGTCCAATCCCTTCTTAAAGGCATCTAGGCAAGTTGTCATCACTGCTTCCTGTGGCAAAGAGTTCCACAGACTAATTACATGCTGGGTAAAGAACTATTGTCAGGGAGGGGGTGGCTGCAAGTCCTTACCACCGCTCATTTTCTCAAACAAGAAAATATTTTTTTTTAAAAAGCCCCACCCGCAGAAGTGGGCTCTAAGGCTGCAATCTCAGCCACTCTTTCCTAGGAGTAAGCCTCATCGATTCTAATGGGGCTTACTTCTGAGTAGACACGCACAGGAGCAGACTCCAATCCAAGCTTGCAGAACGGGCAAAATTGAAAACGGAAACAAATGTGGGGCAGGTGGGGTTGAAGGGAGAGGAGGGCAGTGAGCGCAGGGGTCGGAGGGAAGCAGCCCGCCCTCCCAACACACTCGGAAAAAGCCTCTGTTTCCTTTAAAGGGACACGCAGCTTCAGCACCCCTCCCCAGGCTGCCTGGCTCAGCGCTGCGTGCCAACAGAGACAGCGCTGCATGCCCAGTCTGGCACACGTGCCATAGGTTCACCACCACTTCTCTAGCCCAGTGATTTTCAACCCTTTTCTTCTCATGGCACACTGACAAGGTACTAAAAATTTTTTGAGGCCCCAAGCTGTAGCTTGTTAACATGCCTAAATCGGACTAGAAATACTCGTGGCTCCAGAAAGCAGCTATTACCTCTCCCCTCCCAGGATTGTTCTCTCTGTGTGTATTTAGGAGTCAACATTTTTCCATCACTGAACCATCAGCAAACGGAAACTGGAGATCTCAGATGACAGCTGACCTTCTCCCAAACATCTTAGGAACTGTCATGCATAACCACCCATAGGAAATTGCTGAGATGTCATCAGAGGGCAGCTTTTCTCCAGACAATATCCTGGTTTGCCCCACATTGTGTGTTGACTCAAGCTAGAGAGCAACATATTCAAATCCTGACTCAGCCTGGAGTTGCAAGTCAGTCCTTACCTCTCAACCTGCCCCACCTCACTGGATTGTTGTAAGAAGGAAAAGGGGAGGTGGGAACTTCATGTAGGCCCTTGGAGGAAATGTGGGGTAACTGTGGCATTTGAAAATCAATGTACTAAATGAATGGCAACAAAAGCCCACATTCTGCCATAAAAAAAACCAGATTCTGCAACTTTTATAAACCATGCAGATTTGCATGATCTCTTGCATAAATCTACAGCTTCGTCACATTGTTTTGTACTGCATCTTATAGTAGTGAGGAGGGCAATAAGCTTGGCAAGAGTATAGAACTGTCTCCCTCTCCCCAAACTACCGGCAATACGGTTCAGAACTTGTCTGCTTTCTGAGTTTTCACCTACCTAGTTTTCACCTACCTACCTCTGATACCCTGCTAAGGCTGAACCATCTCTACTTACCTGCATGAGTCAAAGGCCAGGGCCCATCGATCAGAGCGATGTAGCCAGAGAGGAGGGTAACAATCAGCCCATGCATCAGAGTGACCAGCCGGCAGCTCCATTCTGGGCTGCGGTGTTTGTTCCGATACCAGAAACCTCTGTAGAGCGAAAGCCAGGCCACCAAGCTGCCAACTACCTGAAGGATGATGGAAGCCATCAACTTAAAATCAACAAAGAGAGAGAGAGAGAGAGAGAGAGAGAGAGAGAGAAGATTATAAATGGATTAATCCAGTTCTAGTTAATAGAGAGCCAAACTGCGAGTTTCAGAAGAGTACAACGGTGTGGACCAGGGGTGTCAAACATAAGGCCCGTGGGACAAATGCATCCCCTGGAAGCAATTTATCCAGCCCCTGTTATAATTGGGCTCTCCCAGCACGATAATTGGGCTCTCTCATATCTTGAAAATCTGGGCAAGATTTGCACATTTTCTCTTCTATCATTTGCAGCTAATGCGTTTTTAGGTGAGAACAAAGTGCTTATTTCTGGCCATCTTCTGCTTAATGATGTCACTTTCTGCTTGATGATGTCACCTTCTGCTTAATGATGTCACTCCCAGCCCGCAGTAGGCACAGTTGATGCTAACTTTGGTACTCTGTATGAAAGGAGTGTGGCACCCCTGGTGTAGACCTTCTTGGACTGAATCAAAATGGACTGAATGCTCCCTTGCATAAAAAGTTTCCCTTAATGTAAAATCATGCAGTCTAACCAGCAGGTTGCCTCACCACAGGGAGAAATTTTTCCTTTTTAAACAGACTATTGTAGCAAGCTGTCCCCCCGTCCCGTCCCCCCCCCCCAAGAATTCTAAAGTGGTACAAGCCATAGAAGCTAGCCTGGTGCTTGGAGATGGCCACAAAAAGCCCCATCTAGTGGCTTTTCCCATCACTACAAGTGCCAGATTTTGGAGTTCCATGACTGGCTGTGAAAAGGTTTTCTTTTAACAACCTTCTGATTCAATGACAGAGGACTCCCCCCACCTCCCAAAAAAAGAAAAGAAAAGAAAAAACAGCAACAAAAAAAAACTGCACCTGAGGTTCTGTGCGATAATTCTGAGCATAGGCAGCAGTAGGGGATAGAAAGGGGAACAATCCCCTCCCCAACAAATAGCTCCCCCCTGTCTTCCATTGTTGGATCCTGAGTTTATTTGAAGGAAGTTTCCTTGCAATAGACTTGAGACCATTTGCCATTATCAGTCAATACAGAAGAAGATCAATTTTGTGTAGACTTCAGTTTAGCATTCATGTAAAATATACACTGCCTCTCTCTCTTTCAGAGATGTAACACGTAGGACAAAACTTGTCTCCCCAGAAATGCACTTTGCCCCATTTGTGCCCCCTTTTATATTTTTTTTTTCTGCTGCTTCTATACTGCACTCGTATGGATTACATACAATTTTAGATTCAAGCTCACAAGTATACCGTAGTCATTTCAGTGCTAAAGACTTCAGCATAGTTTAACAAGCAGCAAAAACGGAAAAGTGTCTTGAGACCCTTTTCTGTCTGCGCCAACCATCTACCAAGAAGGCATGAGTAAAGGATGGTTGTCTTTAGACTTTTCAGCCCTGCAACCAATATTTTTAACCCTGTAAAATGGGTTCCTAGTTTTAAGTTTTAACTGGTCTTTTTCTAGTCTGTCTGCCTGTCTGTCATTCTCCTCTCTCTCTCTCTGTCAATACACATAAGCAGATAGGAGATGGTGGCTGGGGTTGGCCAGGGTATTGCCCAGTGACCTCCGAGTTCAAATCCTAGAAGCAGGCAGACCACTTCCTGTAACCTTTCAGTCCTTTCTAAGACATTGTCCTGCTTCCGAATTCTCCCTTCCTCAGGATTTCATGTCTTAAGCAGCAACATGTAATAATGGAGTTGAAATGGTACAATCTCCCACGTACTCACGAACGCAGCCCAAGTTCTTTGAAGCAGGAACCATGAAATATCCAGGGATTTTGGTCCAGACAGTAGCCTTCTCTATATTCTGGGTTCCTTCCGGGTTGAAGTATTTGTCCCCAAAGACCAGCTGGGCAGTGAATTCTCCCTTGTCCTTCCCCCCCCCTCATAGAGAAGCAGTTCAGCCGCCTGAGCCCAATGGGATGGAGGCCAGAACTGCTGATGCTCCAGACTAGTCAGTTGCTCCAAGTGAGGAAGAGTTCATAGGTCCCTTATAGCTTTCCAAATGTGGGCAGGTCTGCTTATGTCCGCTGAGTTTCTTTTCTTGACAGTCCATTGGGTGTCAGTTGTTGGGCAAGTCAGACTAGATTCTTTTGCAATTATATCCAAATAGCATCTGAGTAAGGAAGGGCAGGTTGGTTGGGACAGTTGTCTGTCAGGGATAGAGGAGTCCTCTGGCCAGTTCTCCCTCTTCAGTGCAATTCATAGTGTCACAGCAATATCACAACAATACCATTTTTTTTTTTTGGCATTTACTTCCTGTGAGATGTCATCCAATGAAGTCAGATTGGCAGTAGATTCAGGGCAGACAAGAGAGAGCATTCCCTACTCCCAATACAGCACTGAAGAGAGGGAATTAAACAAACTTGTGGAAAAGAGGTCTCTCAATGGCTAAATGGAACCTCCAGGATTAGGAGCAGTATGCCTTTGAATCCTAGTTGGTGAGAGATCACTATTGCCTTCGTGCCCTGTTTGTGGGCTTCTCTGAGGCATTGTGGGAAGGAGGTCACTCGATTAAATGAATCTTAATCATATAATCATTGGTCTGATCCTGTCTTAATCATGAATCATTGGTCTGATCCAGTACAGCTTTTCCTTAAGTTCTTACATTCTTTTGTGAAATACAGATGGAGTTGGGTTTATTTCTTTTCCTTAAAACAGGGGTGTCCAAACATTTTGGCAGGAGGGCCACATCATCTCTCTGACACTGTGTCGGGGGCCAGGGGAAAAAAAAGAATTAATTTACATTTAAGATAAATTTGCATCAATGAATATATTAGAGATGGAACTTATATGAATGAATGAAGGTCTTGCAGTAGCTCAAAGCCTTTAAAAGGCCTTGCACAAAGCAAGGTCAACTTTTCCTTCACTGCCACTGCTGCATCACAGACGTGAAACAGCAAATAGTGGAGGGAACCCTCGTCCCACAGCTCAGGTGAGAGGTCGAACACTCGTCCTCACACTGAGAGCAGTTGTGTTGGGTCAGCACGGGCTCTAGCAAGTCTGTGGAGGGCCAGAGGCTCATTGGAAACTGGGGACTCCCTGCAGCTGGATTGGGAGCCCCCAAGGGTTGCAAGTGGCCCCCAGGCTGGGGTTTGGGCACCCCTGCCTTAAAAGAAAGGGTTTTCCTTTAAAATGTGAGCAAAATTTCTCACCACACTGTCTTCAAGTTTTGGTAGGGTCACTGATGGGGAGACAAAGCTCCTGCCTGGGTTAGGGAGGGAGAGGGCTTGAATATCCCTGTCTAAGACCCTGTGTCATCCCAGTGATTCTCCTCTGAACATTGATTCAAAAGAATCAAAAGCCCCATTATCTGCTGCTGAAGTTGCAGAGCACCCCAGTCCAAACATGCCTCTGCAAAGGCAATGACAGAAATTCCTTGCCTCAGGGCCACAGGATATCTCCCCATCTGTTCATAGCGTTGTTGCCTTATGATGTCTCCCTGGCAAGAGGCACAGAGAGTGAATAAGCCACACATGATTGATGCACGCAAAGTCCTATTGACTCAAGCATTGCTTGAAACATCTCAGCCATTACAACTATCAATGCTGCAGAAGTCTCCTAGTACTGCATTTCTTTGCTGTTCTACAAGCTGCCTGGGGCCCAATCTTGAAGCACAGTCCTATACATCAGTGGTTCTCCTACATTTAGCCCCAGGACCCACTTTTTAGAATGAGAATCTGTCAGGACCCACCGGAAGTGATGTCATGACCAGAAGTGACATCATCAAACAGGAAAATTTTTTACGATCCTAGGCTGCAATCCTACCCACACATACCCAGGAGCAAGTCCCATTTACTATCATTGTTAAAAGAATATACATAGTAGCTTGTTAAAAGTAAAGGTCTGTAACACTTCCCCAAATGCAGTCACATGCCATGCGTCATCAAGTCTAATATAGTAAAAATAAAATATTGAAATGAATGGGGACCCACCCACCTGAAATTGGCTTGTGACCCACCTAGTGGGTCCTGACCCACAGTTTGAGAAACACACTCATAGTATAATGTATAGTATACATCAGTGGTTCTCAAACCTTTTAGCACCGGAACCCACTATCCACTTTTTAGAATGACAATCTGTTGTGACCAACCAGAACCAACCTCATTAACCTGAAAGTTATTAACCTTCTCGTATGTCATAGCCAGAAGTGACACAATCAATCAAAACACAATATTTTTAACACCTCCCATACAACAAAATTAAAATTAAATAA